>NC_137131.1:20086776-20686776 GCF_949319135.1 Squalius cephalus
GTGACATAATTCTCCATTTCCGAACTCAGTGTTTGCACAGATATGACAGCTGCCTTCTCTGGCTCGGGCTGCAACTATCAGCCACATAACAAAGCGGAGCCTGTTACAAGCAAGACTGTTTATTTAAAATGCTATTCTAAACCTCTAAACCCATTTTGTGGAGCACAGACAATGTGTGTTCACACACACAAACTCACGTAGAGTACGCAAGATATGAATGTGTGCGGATATAAATAATGTGTACAGATATAAATGTGTGCGGGTCAATGACAAATCAAAAGAAAATCTTTTTGAAAAATCTAGCTTAAAATACAGACGCCAAGTTCTAAGAAATTAACCTTGTAAAGTAGGTTTCATAGGGTTTGAAAAAAATGTTATGCTATTTTCAAGAAAATAATATGTAATGATAATATCATGTGGTGTAACAGAGTTACACAAGTAACAACATATTTTTCTTACACTGTGAATTGATATGAGTGTAAGCATCTTAATCATTATTTTTTTTTAAAGTAAAAAGGTCAAATTATCTGATATTTTAAGAGACCTACTGAATTTAACACTCATTCACGAATATCTGCGGGCTTCCACTATAATATTATTTCCTGTTATGAAATAATGCCACGTTATTGACACGTTCATGTCTAACATGCATAGACAGACAGACGGATGGATGGACAGATGGATGGATAAATAGGTCTCAAAGGTGGGTATGTTCTATGCTAGACCTAAAATAATATTTACTAAAATATATGTACATTCATGACTATTAGCCATTCATGAGGGACAGAAGTGTGAAATTTGGCCCACAAACACCAATACATTTTTGAGGATATTCTAATGTCCACACTGCACGTGATGCTGTAAAAATGTGAACCCTCAGAGAGAGACACCAATCAAACACAGATGTTCTTACATATGACCTCATGTATGCATTTTCTTTCTCACCATCCTGCCGTCATCTCCAACACTTTGGGCCGTCCCAACTCCAGACCCATTAGAGGAACCGTCTTTCTCTAAACAACCGGTCATGATTAGCTTTCATTCACCGCCAGATGCTTTTCACAAGGACAAACCAAAGCAGTTAACAAGTCCATTTCCATACCTGTTTGTAATGTGGAAGAGGACACTTCCGATTCTGGGAATAATAGAGGGGAGTGATTTGCTCTTGGACCTAAGCCGCCTTTCCAGGCGCTAACTCCCAACCGTTTGAAAAAGTCACTGCCGAGAGGCGGTATGCAAAGGAAGGGTGGATGTTGACAATCCGTGTCCTGTCCTGTCCTCGCTGCCAGCTCTCTCCCACTCTGTCTGTCTCTCTCAGCTTACAGCAAGCAATTCCAGTATTCCTGCTCTATTCCCAAAACAGAGTCTTCCAACAGGCTCACTGGAGAGATTCCTCTGCATTCAAATCTGTTTCCTATAAATTAGTCTCTGTTATCAGAATATGTCTCACGCTATGGGTTGCTCTTGTGCTTCACTTACAGGGAGAAAGTATTTGAGCTGTTAACGAGTTTCATATTATAAAGGCCAGCTTGTGGCTACTATCATATTACAGATGTTGTTTAAAAAAAATAAAATAAAAAAAATATTTCACAGGAAGGTGAGGTGAATTGTTACATTTAATAATTCCTAAAAGTATATATATGTATACTTTTAGACCTATTATATATATATATATATATATATATATATATATATATATATATATATATATATATACAGGTAATTTTCATTGCCATTAAAGTGAAATAACTGAACATAAACATACAAGCTTTATAATAATGATCATTCTAGAAGAAAATTTCAGATGGCACTTAGAGGCTTTTGCATCTGAAGTCTTCATATATTTACTGCAGGCTAAATATAAACCAGTACAGGCTGTTCCAGTTCATTTTAAAACAAAATGTTGGAAAACCAAAAATACTCAGCTGAAACAAACAAAAACAAAATACATAAAGTGAAATGGTTTTGGAGGGCCGAAATGGAGGGTTTTGGAGGGTCACTAGTATTAATATGGAACAATAATTTATATATAACTAATATGCACCTAATTATAAGTTTGCTGATTTTCAACCAGCTTTGTATTGCTACAATTTCATAATTATATGTAAATTAACAATGTTTACGCTTTCTGTTGTTTACGATGTATTACCTGCACCCTGACATTCCTGTTTATTTGCCAGCATAAGTCCGCTAGATGATGCAAAACGCGACATTTTGCAGCTCCGGACTTTTGACAGCTCCACGGCTTTTGTTAAAACTACAGATTTTTGTATTCCAGCCCATGGACAGTTCGATCGACAGAAGTGCAGTGCCAAAATCGACTGCATCATTTTTATTATTTTATTTATAAAATGTATTTATTTACAGAATTATTTATTTATTTATTTTTTTTGCAAAAGGGAATGTCACCACCCTTTTTCTCTGTTTTCCTCAAATCATGTATCTATCACACATTTCATTTTTTTCATGTTTACTGGCTGCATAGACAACCAAGTTATATTAAAAGCCCATCTTTCCAGTGGTGAATTCCCCAAACTTTGTAGTACAGCAGCACTGTATCATGGAGAGGCTGCAAGCTAGTGTGTTCATTAGTAATCTGTGATTCTTTTAGAATCGTTCATACACTGATTCTCATGACTCGGTATTAAAGAATTTGTTGAATGAATGATTCAATGCCTCATTCATAACGCACAAAAAGACAATCGCTTGGTGCCACCTGTAGACACAGCCGCTGAATGAATATTTTTGGTGAATAGATTCAGATCACTGAAAGGAATCCCCTGCACTACTGTGAGCATAATAGCATCTGTCTGCTCGCGTGTCTAGGGCACAGGACATTTCTAAGGTGCTGGGATCTATCACAGCTCTCTGGAAGAAATTTACCCCTCTCTCATATGCCCCACAGGAAGTCTGACTCGGCCTGCAGCCATGCAACTCTGCCAGGGAGTTCCAACAAAAAAATATGTCACCCTAAGAAATCCGTACCCCCCTTTGCTTGCAAAGCCGCTGCTGCGGTTGAATTGCACGGCTGTGGTGGCTCATGTGGTGTCTGCAGTTAAGAGATCCAGACAGCCAATGTGAAGGATGGTGGAATTTTTTTTTTTATTCTTCATTCCAATGGTCTTTAAACACCCCCAACATAGAGACTGAATGAAGAAAAATGAAGTAATGTAAAGAAAATTATATTTTTGAAATCACTCACAAACAGCACTGCTTAACTGCAACAGCAGAATGGCATTTTATCTGCTGAATAACATAGATGTTGTTCTATCCAACAACAACAAAAAAAGATTTCTGGGTTACAACATGGATCATTTCCCTGAAAAAGCCATAAATGTTACAATGATTATCAGGAGTTTGTCACTGGAAATTATTACAGATTTTATGATCATTAAATTTAATTTACATGAGGACATGGACTAAAGTTTCGTCCAAAGGGTAAGGAACAGAGTTTTTGCATATTTGAAACACAAATGAAGATATTTTTTTTGTTCAATTTTAGAGATTTCTGACGCTCCATTGAAGGTCCAATGCGTAACAGCTGATGCAGACAGGAGAACTGTGGTTTCTTCCAACCACTAACATCAACTAAAAAGGTGAGTCATCTGTGTCAATAGCCACGTTTCCATTAAAGATTCGCGCAAAACTTTTGCGATTTTTCCTAAATATCGATAAAAAACTATTGCGAAATTACGGCGTTTCCATTAACCAATGTTATGCGACTAAAACGTAATTTTTTCCTCTCGCGATAAGTCATTCCAAAAATCATGGCAACGGACGTTGGTAAGTTTATATATATATATATATATATATATATATATATATATATATATATATATATATATATATATATATATATATCACAGCCACGTACCGCACTAGACATTATTATTATTAATGGAAGGAAACGTAGGCGTGTTATCCAAGCATTAATGGCAAGGAAAGACCCTAATGTGTCTGTGAGCGGCACATATGAAGTGTTTCTGGGTTTTTCTTACTCATTTCTGCTCCGAGGTCTTGATTGTGGCATTTCTTTGAGGTTTAGAATCCAGCATTTCTGTCATTCTTTTGTCTTTTATGAATTCAATAAAGAACTGTCCAAACACACCGCGTCTTCTAAGTCTGGTGACCTGTAAATGCGCAAAAACTGTTTCCATTGCAGTTTTGCGAAATATTTCTTTTTCGAATTGCCTGAAAAACCACCTCATGCGAGCGTAAAAACTTTTTTGCGATAAATGGGAGTTTTTGCGAAATTGACGTGTTTCCATTGAGCGTATTTTCAATTTGCAATTTCAATTTGCGCAATTTGAAGGGTAATGGAAACACGGCTAATGACTGTGGTAAGTTTAACTGTTATAGAACAGGCAACTATTCTATAAGAAATGTATGTGCTCTTATTTTGTGAAATAGAACTATATACACACAAGTGTGCTGTACTGCGATGAATGTATGATTACATGGGTGTGTATTCCTGCATGCGCCTGTTAGAGAGGGAGTCCTTCCCACGGCGCTGTTTCGAGTTCTGCTTGTTTTTCCTTGCTGGTTCAATCACTACTGGGGCAGCGTGTTAATTTTCTGCAACTAACTGGGGTAATTTCTTCTCCTGGGGTGTGACAGTGAGCGTTTGCCGCCACCACAATTCTTCACAACTGTTACCACTTGGCCCTAAAAGCAGAACAGAGTTTAGGAGCCCATCTTTGCCAACAACAACATACAATATTGGCATCTCACTCTTCCCACATGGACCACACTCTCCATTTGATGATATAATGCAGGCAATTACAATATTTACAAGAAATTGTGCTTCATCGTGGAATGCCTCACATCCCGTTTCCTCACTGTTTTATCCTTGATGTAAACACTCTTTCAGAGTTAGGATTAGTTGGACTCTACTTCATGTTGATAGTTTACAAGTTTATAAACGGACACTAAGCTGAAAAAGGCTTGCTGAGTTTCGGCCAGTGAGAAAATACACACTTGGGTTTAGCTTGAAGGAACTAAGAAAAGATGTTTGTGTGATTTTGACACATGCAATGAAATGATAACAAACACATTCAGATCTACTCTGAAGGGACATAAAACAATAAAATAAGCTTTATGTCTATCTATGTACAATCTATATGATCATTTATAACCATAATCCAAAACATCAACATCTAACCTCTTTGTATGTGGCTCAGTGAAAAATTGAAGAGGAGAAATCTTTTAAAAATGCACTTTAAAATACATGAGTAACGTTCTTAGAAACTCTTTTGTATTCATTTTGCTGTCAAGTGGCTCATATTCATATGGTTTGAAAAACTTGTATACCATTTGTAACTCTTTCTCTGCCAACAACAAGCGATATCATATGTAAGCAGATGCATATGTAAAATAATGCGATCATCAAACATTAAACAGCATATAAATCAAAACTGCCTAATCTTACCGAATTAAATGTCTACCCATGATGAGCTATGTTTTGATCATCATTTTGAATCTGACCTCCAATTTCTAATCTTTGACAAAAACTTCCTGGTCTGTTCTTTATTTTGATATATTGCATATTCAGACTAGCCTGGGTTTCCCCATGCTGCCTTGCGCACAGCACAGCGCGATTTTGTTTCCCCTCAAAAAGGGAACCAAGCACAGAACGGGGAGGGAGCAGCAAGACGATGACGACGTCTATGCGACACAACGAAGCACTTTGTTTATATCTATGGATCCAACATGGCATCAGACGCATCGATGCAGCCTTAGATAGTGTTCTAAGTAGTTTAAAACGCAAGTTTATTTCGTCTTCTTCCTCGTCGAATTTCTGTCGCTCTACATACGTCATCTGGTATAATTGAAACGATTGGCTATGAGCTACGTACAGGCGCATTTGATAGACATTCGTAGCGCCCAATAAACGCCTCAAATACGAGAAAATGAACATGTGGTTCCCAGACCACATCTCAATGAGACTAGGTCTGACGTTAGCCAGGCTATATTCAGACATTCATACAACATAATATTCTGGGGGCCATGGAAATCAAAAATTATCAAAAATGCTGGCGGTGGCTGGCAACTTTTTTCTAAAATGCTGTCGGGGAAAGAGTTACCAAAAGTTTAAATGTCATGTGAAAAGTAAAAACTGTTTTTTTTTTTTTTTTATGCACCTTGAATACACGTGAGTGTACACATTTTAAACATTATTCCAAATATGTTTTAAAATAGATTTTTCAAGGTAATAAGTTATTCTTCATCAATATCATGAATTAATCATTTATAAATATCATTATGTGTTTGAGTCGCCACACCACAAGACATTTTACAACCTGAACTAACCTTGCCATGACATAAAAAGCTTAAATTATCTGATATATTTTAAGAAACTTAATGACACAGTCTTGAGGGTCTTCAGGGGTCCACTGGATATGATGATGATGTTTTGTAAACTTTTTTTATTATCATTCCGTTTGAAATTTTACCAGGTCTAGCGACAACACAGAAACACTGACACTGTTGTTCCAAATGTGGTTTACTCTCAATGATGTTGCAGATGGTATTAATAAGTGTCAAGAAGACAATTTTCATACATTATATGATCCAAGTTATGAAGGATGTGTGAATCACAACAAAAACACTAGTCCAGCATTCTGCTCAGGGGAGATGTGTGGGAAATGCCGCCTCAAGAGCAGGAATCGAACACAATGAAGCATTCACATTAAAACTCAAATGTAGGTAGAGACCAGATCTGGAGGGGAGCCCGGGAGGGGTCCGTCTTTCAACACGGCATCTGGATCAACCTGCTCTTTTTGATGAGAACTTTGTGGATTTTCTGTCAGAGAAAGAATTTCTGTGTGGAAAATATATGTGACCTAAACAACCTTAAAGCTGGTCAAAGCACTGTCTGGGGATTGATAGAGCCTTTAGTCAATGAGCTTGACAAAGAGGTAGTGGTCTTCAACAGTTCTTTGTGTGTGTGCTTAAATACTGCTGTGTGCTGACACGAAAAGGAGAAAAGAAAGAGAAAAAGTGAGACACAGACACATGGCACATGTGCACGAATTAGTCTCGCCATTGGATGGGGTTCACCGGAGCCCTCTAAATCTGGCGAGGTTTGCTCTATTCACCATTCCACCAGAAGATTCATTGTTCTATGGGCACCAGAGCAGACGGTTGGCCAGTGATTTAGTGATTCTCAAAGGAAGAGCTCTCTTTTAAAGGTGGGACTTCAAAGTCAGGTCCCAAACGGAAACCGTGTTGTCATATGAAGACAGGGCATTTTAGCTGTCAAATGAGCAGAAAACTGAATAGGTTAGTGTAGATTTACTGAAACAAGGGTCAGAACTCACGAAAACAAATCCATCAGTTAGATTTGAACAACCAATCAGTGGTCAGCCAAAGAAAATATGGTGCGTTATGGTGGTTGATGCTAATTAAAGCTCGACAAAATGTTGTAAAATGCACAAAGGCATTCCTCAAATGTGCTGAAGTTTGATGTCTGAACTTCAAAAGCATGTGTTCCAGATTTTTGTTCGACTCAATTGAAGGGAGGTACTGGCAACGCAGTTGGACATGATCAGTATTTTGTGATGCAATAAACCCATGACTCACAAACTCATAAAACAAAGGAAGAAAACAATCTCTCTTTCAAAAATCTCTTCAAAACGTTTCCTGGAAAATGAGAGAGGGATTGCTGAACCCAGAGCCTGAGGTACCAAGGCAGGAGAAGCCAGAGATTTCCTCCACATACACACACATCATACTAAACAGCTCTCCTTTTTACCACCGCAGGATGTTGTGGTTGCCAGGTTTAGCTCAAAGCCTCAACGCCAGGTAACACCGAACAATGAGAGCATAATTAGAATGAGGGTACCAGCAGTGCAAAACAGGGACGTGGATGAATGTAAGCACACCATGACGGGATCTGGCAACCAATGACAAGTGTTGACATCCCAACAGGCTTAATGCAATAAAGGATCTTATATTCTGACATATTTTCATGACAACTCCAGCAATTCGCAGGTTAAATGACTGACACCTCGGCGTGCCTCAGTGTTATTTAATGCTTCCCACGCACCTGAGTTCTAAGTAAAACCGATTTATAAAGATGACCACAGGATTTTAATTAGCGTATATACGCGAGACCAGGTGAACCACAGTCTCGAGAGCTGGCTTGCCAACAGAAATGCTGACTTCAAGACTATCTAAATTGAACAGGTCTTTTATATGCTGCTCCTATAGGGAAAACACAGTTTATATATGTAAAATTTTCCTTATTTCCTTTTTGCTTTTCCAGGTGCACATCAATTTTTTTTTTTTTTTGCCAGCTGCAGGCCTCTTTATTTAAGGTGACCAAAGGAACACAAGCACATTTGCACTTGTATGGCTGCATTCAATGTATGCAGTATAATAGCATCAAGGTACAAATTGTACAATTATTCATTGACATTTTAAACATTTGAGCAACACTGACAAATCAAAGCAGCTTCACTCCCACCAACATCTGAGGTAGTTCTTCAGTGGTCCACTCTACTGCCCACTGGTGGTTGTGGTCTTCACACTTTCTCTGTGTAGACCCTGCACACCACTCTCTTAAATGCTGTTCATGCTGTTTATGGAGTTTAAAGGGAACCTATGGGGACCATACCATCCAAATTTTCCAAATGCAATGAGTCATGCAAAAAGGCAGATGAAGCCATGGGCCAAGGGTTTTTCGTTAGCTATGTTGAGAGTCTGAACTGATTCAAACTATAAAAAGATAAAAGAGGGCCACTTTCAGCGGTGGAGCTCAGTCTGAAAGTGAACTCCAATCTCACTGATAAAGCATTATTTATGGTAAGCGACTATCTAAAAATTATCAACTGATGCAGCAGCGCGCACACAGTAAAGATGTGGTCATATTTAATCCATTAATTTCACAAAATTCAATCCAGTTTACACAAAATCCAGTTATTTCAATAGGAATCCATGCGATTGGGGATTTTGTGTGAGGGCCCCCACACATATTGTGCAACAGGTTCAAGTTGATCACATAGATTTCCTAAACTGGCCAAAAGAAAGATGCTTGAAATTGACTTCTGTGTGAGCTGTTTCTTACATCACTACACTATTGAACACAGTCAATAAACATTTTCTGCCTGCAAATTTTTTTTTTTAATTTCACTGTGACCACACCATCAGATCCTTACTAAATTGAACATGTCTTTCTTTGTGTCAATTTGTCAATTTTAGTGTAATCAATAAAAAAAACAAAGAAATTAACAGAATAGTTTAGTGAGTCTGCAACCAAAGCAGCTCCAGCTGTTAATACAGGCAACATTTCATCAAACCAGATTTATATATATTTAAATAAAATAAAACCTAGACAGAGCACAACAAAATAGAACTAAATGCAGGGGTAAAGACTTTTCAACAACAAACTTTTTGTCCAATACATTTATACAACAAGGTGTGGTAAACATACACTAGACACAATGCATTGGCCAATGATATCAGTACTGTACATGCACAAACCAACAATCAAAATAATATTGCGGACGGAATACAAAAATATGTCCTATATGAGAACAGCCCATTATGTCTACTTCAGACAGATTGAACTGAATTGCAAAATGGATTGGATTGTATGCTATAGTGGTAGAACTATGTTCAATGATAAGGAAGAAAAACAAACAACCAATTCTAAAGCCCCTTTCTAAAATGTCTACTCAATGATTTACTCATTTGCCACAATTGCGTAATGTCTTTAAATTATGAGGGCTTTAAATCTAAGATTCTGCTAATCATTTTTAGAAGATTGACTTACTTTTTACAAATATTATTACATGCTAAATAACCCAGATGACTGAACAATATTTGAGTAAATATCCACCCACCCATCTATCTATCTATATATTTCCTTGCTTATATCTGCTCAAACCGTCTCTACTGTACAGGACTGCTAAAAGTATATTAAAGTAGATTTAAAAATAGTAAGATTACAAAATGCCACAAAGCTAACTGGGAAAGAATCACAACACAAGGCTCAAAGGCAATAATGTTAAGCCTCTGTGTGGTTTGGGATGCTGATCAAAGGTGGAGCATTTAAATCTGAGGATACTCCTTTCTGACTCAGCGTTCTTGCGTTTCACATGCTAATGATGCAGAGGCTCATTAGTAAAGCAAAGGTAAAACATGAAGCTCTCACTCAATATCGGTGCCATTGAATCTCATCAGCCTGATCTGTTTACCTTGCTGATTTCAGAAACTATGGACCGATAATACATCAAACAGAACTCGCAGACAAAAGCTCTCCTTTCTGAATCACTTCAAAAGCAGTCCTATGGAAACCACGCAAGATGTGATAGCGAGCAAACCACGCTCTCTCAAAGGAGGGCTGCGGTTATGAGGGCCCTCTACGGCTACCCTTGGCGTTGACAGTGTCAGGTGGGTTACAGCGTTGCTGTTGGCAAGAGAGGACAGTTTGAACAGCTGTGCTAACAGAACGCAATGTTAGCCGAAGATGGAGGTACTATAAAAGGAGGATGAAAGACAACATCGGCCCCTTTTGTGCTGTTCTGACATCATAAAGTACAAAATCAATTCTTCTACTTGTATAATCATTGAGGTGGGACTATCCCACAAAGAGCCAATGTAGCATCTGTTGCAAACTGTCCACAAGCTAGATGCTTTGGAGGGATAAGGACTGTAGAATGAAACCAGAGAAGGACATCTGAGGTGGAGTTATCCATTTCATCTGTACCTTGGACATCATCTAAACTGACAGATCTTGTGTGTTACATGGTGGAAATATAAGAGAGTGGTAGTCATTTTAAGAGTCAGGCCTGGAGACAGGATTGATTACACGCTGCACAGCTACTAGCTCATTTCAAGTATCCCTTAATTCAAATCCACCGGAGCGAGCCGCTGAGTTGTTAATTATACTGCTCTCAGACTTTCAGCACAGATCAAAATACCCATGTTTCACCATTCTCCGCCTTGGCACAACAACAGTAAGACTGTTGACAAATGTAAGCGTTTGTCAAGTTTATAAACAGTGCAATACAAAAAGGTTTGTGGTAATATCAGACTGGTTGTACACCTCTTATCCTCTTATAAGTCTCAATGACGCCAGCATTAGTTCACCTAAAAACGGAATTTTATCATTTACCCAATTTACCCAACATCTACCCAAAACTGTATGACTTACTTTCTTCTGTCGAACACAAAAGGAGAGGCTTAGAAAAATGAAAAAATTACTAATGAAAGTGAATGTGGGTGCACATTGACAAACAACACAAATGACAACAAAGCGTCATAAAAGTATCAAAAAAGCAGTACTTATGACTGGTGCACTACATTCCAAGTGTTCATAAGCCATATTAAATATTTATATCAGGAATATACTGAATCATGTCTTTACTTGCTGAAAATCTTCTCCTCCTCTATATCTTTTAGATTTCATTTGTGTATATTCAAATGGTGTCAAGCTTGGCGTCAATGACTTTCCTCGTAATGTTTAATCAAAATAACTTCTCAAAGTCCGACCAACATTTTTGCTTGTTAGAGAATCTGTTTCACTCGGATATACGTCAGAATAGGGATGAAAAGACCATCGCAGCTTCTGTTTCATGGCGACGTTAAGTGAATGTACGCGTAATATAAAAAAAAACGTATATGGTAAAAAGATTGGAACTGTAACCAAGATTGGATCTTGTAGTGTAAACACAGCCAAATAGGCCAACCAACATGTTGATGTGGGGTTGAAATAGCATGTGTAAAGTTTGACATAATTTTCATTTATGGGTGAACTTTCTTTTTATAAAGCAATGACACATTATGGCACGACTCTTCTAGCCTCTCCCTGTCTGACGTCCGCAATCACTACACACCCCCCTTAGGACAATCTCCCATAAGTAACCTGGAGATAAGTGCCCTGCCCAAAAGTACATTGGCAGCACCATACTGGGCTCAAAGCAGCAACCTTCTGGTTACCAGGTCTGAGCTGTAGAAACAACGGCTGTGTCCGAAATCACCCCCTATATCCTTATATAGTGCACTATTTGACAGCACTTTGTAGTGGTGTCCGTAACCAGTGTATTTTATCCCATAATGTATCTCAATAAGGAGTGTACAACCAATGTACATGTTTTACACAAGATTGTACACACATGTTTTACACTTAGTGTCCGAATTAGCTCAATGGACTATTAGTGAAGTAATGTAGGGAATTGAGAATGAGAGTATTGGAGTCGATTTCAGATACAGACTACACCATACCAACTTACCCTTTCAAAGACTGATTAAATAGTATTAATTTGTCTATAGCATCTAGTACTGGCGTTCAGTAATGACTACTTGCTACTTCTACAAGCTGCATATATCTCTTTATGACTAACCCTCCCACTTTTCCTCTCTCCTATTGGTTTCATTCGTAATTATTTCAATCGGCTCTGCGTGAAAACAGTGGAAAAAGATAATCTTCAGACAGACCACCAAAGCCTCACAGAGTCTGTCTAACAATTTGCCAGCAAGTCACCAACTCAATCCTTACCTCATGATGCAATTTCTGTTTAAGGCTACAGTGAGACTAGACTGTAGAGGATTTCAGTAGTTTGGTGGAGCTAGCAATGAGAAACTGTTCTTTGCTTTGGAGATTTTCTGTTTCCTGGAGGTCTACATACAGTACATACAGTATATTTACAGTAATTATATTACTCTTAATAGTGTTTTTAAGTGAGGAAAGAAATATATGGGTCAATGACGTGATAATCTTTTTTTTTTTGTCTGAATTAAAATGCAAATCATACTTAAATTGATTTAAAAAAAAAATACCTCTTCTGTGTTGTTTTTAATTTCTAAATTAAAATTCAGTTTGCCATTTTTTGGGGGCATAAGGTCAAAAACACTTTCCTCATATCATAATGAAGAAAAAAGCTCAGTTAAAGGAGAACTCGGCAACTCTAGCGAACTCTAGTCACTTTTTCGCTGATTTTCCCTTTTGTTGTGGCATGTTTTCCCCACGAGCTCCCCCTACAGCTGTGGGGGGGCGTATATTTCACAACACGGTCGTAAAAAACTCACTTGCGGCGGCCTCCTCCCCCTCTCTACCGCTGCTCATGTGCGTTTGTTTTGATCGGAGCAAGCCAACTGTATCGTGTGGAGCTATGTCTTCCGAGGTGGGTAATCTGGTAATACATCATACATGCGTGTGTGTTTATGTCGAATTGCCGTAAATTCGTGTTTCGCGCTCGCGCTCGTTCTCGTTCTCGCTTCTCACGAGACTTCCAATTTCTATCTTGCCGGGACGGTAGTCCCCAAGTTGCAAGGTTGGTTTTCCGCCTGGGAACGCTGGGGGGAGCGGGGAAAGTCACCAATATCACCAGAACAGGTTGTTTAACCATCCAAATGATTTCTAGACAGTTTTATTAAGTTAAAAAAGTTACCAAGTTCTCCTTTAAAAGAAAAAAACCATTTACAAACAGTTTTTATTATTATTATTTATTATTTTAAACAAGGGAAATCAAAAGTCATGTGGTACAACAAACAAGTAGAAATAAAACATGAAACAGCAAATGATGTCATTGAGAGACACTGCAGACATTAACTGTGTATCAAGGTCAAGTTTATTAAAATATATGATAATTTTTATCTTTTTTTATGACAGAGCAAGATTAGTTCAGGTTCTAAGTAGGGCTGTCAAACGATTAATCGTGATTAATCGCATCCAAAATAAAAGTTTGTTTTTACATAATGTGTGTGTGTACGGTGTATAATTATTTTCTATATATAAATACACACACATGCATGTATATATTTAAAGGGATACTCCACCGTTTTTTCATATTAAACTATGTTATTCCCTTAACTAAGACGAGTTGATACATACCTCTCTCGTCTCAGTGCGTGCACTAAATCGCTCTGTCTTGCGGCGAAACTTTGTTAGCACTTAGCTTAGCCCAGTTCATTCAATATGGGCCAAGCAGAGAAGCTACCAAACACCTCCACGTTTTCCCTATTTAAATACAGTTACTCGCGTAGTGTAACTCGACCTAGGACGGTGACACAAAACAAAACGTTGCGCTTTTCTAAGTGTGTAAAATGGATAACTATATTGTATGGCGGAATACCATAGCAAGTGCTTGGAAGCACTTCGACTTCGGCGCAGTAATATCTTCACTAGAGGGAGCGGGGGCCGGTGAGAGGATTTTTCACGAGTGAAGATATTACTGCGCCGAAGTCGAAGTGCTTCCAAGCACTTGCTATGGTATTCCGCCATACAATATAGTTATCCATTTTACACATTTTTTAAAACATTTTTTTTAGGAATTAATGTTATCATGTGTTATTTGACCACATGAATCGTGATTTTGAACTTTTGCTAAAAATAGTGTACGTTTTTTTTAAGGCCATATGATACCAAAGATTACATTTAGAAGAACCTGAAATTTTCAACTACTTTTTTTTTTTTTTTTCCCTTTCCATTATTTTGCACACTTGTGCTTGTCATTGAACCCTGTACTTTTTCTCTTCTGCAAAGCTAAAGAAATTGTGCTCTAACTTGATCTTTATATACATAGCTAAAGTTATCTGACCCCAAATACAGTCCCTAGAGTACATTAGCATTTTTAACAAGAAAGGAAGGAAAGCCCGGTTTTGCTTTAACCTGAGGTGCAACATCTCATAAAACCTTTACCAAAAGATTCATATACATGGCTAAGCACTATATCAAGAGCCTGAAATCAGTGTGTGTGTTTAAAGTGTGGCTGGACTAAAGATCTTCTAAATCTCTAAGCTTCCTCTGGCTCTGAATGGGAACCACATGCTGCTGCACAGTACGGTTGTTACCTACTCACTCAATGGACTGCACTGGGGCATAAGTTAGACTTCCCTCCCTCAGTCCAGCATCATGGATTCATAATCCAAACCAATGTGGTTAACAAGTTACCAATTAGCCCAGCATTAACAGAGCTCCAATTTGCTCTTGCTGTCACCCACAATGACAGCCATGCCTGAACAGTGTGCACGGAGGTAAAATACGATAGGAGGGAATCCTTTCACCCTTAAAAACAGATTGGGTTGGGGGGGTTACAAAGGGAACTGCCAGCTAAAATTGCAGCCTCCTCACCACATGGCAAACTCACTTTCCCCATAATGTGGAGAGAGCTCTAGGGAAATATTACTGCCTGCATGAAGACGTTAAGAGAAGTTTACAGGCAGACCATACACATTCCTGCAGACTTAGGCAACACCGCTTTAAAAGTAATACTAAGGGGTTGAGAATGTGTGTGTGAAGGAATTATATTTTCACCCTTTTAAGAGATCTAGCATTAAAAGTCATAAAAACATGGCAGGTGGGTCAACACATCCCTGGCAAGTGAGAGTAAGCTCCAGCATTAAATAATCACTTTCACTCTAAATTAGATTCCCTATAGCTTCATATAGACCCCATTGACTGTAAGGAGTTTAATCACTCCATTGATTCAAGGACAAGTCTGATACTTGCACAATGGTCCACATCTGCACATTCCATATGGTTTGATTTGTTTTGTACACTGATATTACTACTACTAATAATAAAAAAACCTCCTTGATCTGCTATTTCTTTCATCTTACATTTTTTATTTTATTATTTAATGAAATATCTCATTAGTTTGCATTTTTCCCTTGCCAGAACCTACAACTGAGTGTAAGCAACAATGTCAGACAATCTGGATGTCATTGTTTGAGCACAGACTCTCCATCAGAATGGAATCAGTGTGGACATCTGGATACGATCTGAAGTTATGAGGGGGGGACTCCCATAACCTGATAGCATCTAATCCACAGGAAAGGTAAGGTGGTAAGGCAGATAATTACATTTCACTACTTTCATTTCCACTATTGGGCTTTTCACACTATTGTTAACCAAGAGCCATTCTAACGCTGAGCAAAGGTCACATTTCACACTGTTTATACCTTTACTAAAGAGTAAGGTGCATTTGGCGGCCAAAAAAGGACCATTGTCTAATGTAAATAGTGTAACGATATATGAAACAAAGCACTGAACAGCTTTCTGTTGATCAGCACGGGGAATTTAGATGAGCAACTTGAACCTGTTGCGAAATCTGTGAAGAGAAATATTCCACCCTCAAACGAAATTTCAGATTGCGTGAATTCCTATTGAAATGACTGGATTTCACCTGAGAAAGAGCAACAGTAAATGTGACCGATCTTTTTAAGATTTCACACTGGACATCTGTAAAGTTCTTATTTGCATATTTAAGAGGTAAACAACTTTGATTGGACAAATACTTGTTTCAATAACAGCTTTTCCATCTGTGAAAATGTCGGCATGCAAGCAAAAAACAAATAATGCCGTCTCTTCTTTACTCAAGTTTGTGCTTGCCATCACTGTTTGACATTTTTATTTTTGACAGATGTTAAAACTAAACATTGCATGTGAAAGTGTCTGTTATTGTACAAAGAACATGAATATTTAATGAGGTATGAACTGTTTATTTTATGATTGGTTGTCAGTTGCTAAACAATTTGCTGTAACATTCTCATAGCGCTGAACTTCAGCGTTAGGACTGTTATCAGGTTCATAACCATGGGTTAAAAGTGATGCTAACCCTGTTTTAAGTTACAAATGGTAATTTTTTGCTTAATGCAGAGCTAAATATGGGTGTAAAAGACGATTGCTCATGGTTAAGCAGTATCATGTGAGTATCTGCAGTCAACAAACATGTCCCATTCAAACAAAAAACTCAAGTCATGTTTCACTGTGCCTATTATCAGTGTATTTCACTTCACAGTCACAAAACCAAGCAATCTGACCCTGTATCTGCATAGGTTGTGGTATTAATCAAATGTATACAGAAAGATCTGTATACAGCGGCTGAAATTAAACAAAGAAAAGAGCACAAGAAGGGGGACAAAATTGTTCCAAGTATAAAGTTACCAAGTTTTACCCAAAAACTCTTCACAAAACAACTAAATTACAGCTTCACTTGTAGGATGACTACGTTCTCTTCTAGCTAATGAGACCTTACTGATAGATAATGTGTTTTTTGAACGCTCTGGACTACCATTAAAGTTTCATTACATTACATCTCATTTTTAATACGCTAAATTCCTCCGTGTTGTGAAAACACCATGTGCTCAATCTGTCGTCTCCTTCGATACTCTGTAGAAAATTATCGAGTTCTACATCTCGCCATCATTCATAACACATGAGTGCACTGACATCAATTCGCGTCTGTAAATGCAACTTCCTTTCTTTTCAAAACAAAGACATTTGTTCAGACCCAAAGCATATTTTTCTCAAAACAAATCTGTCTTGTGTCTTGACATGCGAAAAAGTATCTAGAATGCAACGAGAGGTGTAAAGCGTTCACCGCTCATCTTGGTCACACAGTTTGCGGGGCTCTAGATCACTTTTTCCTGTCGTCTGGGAATTCCTGCCACCGATGTTTAATGTGGGGCCATGCAGCAAACGACTGTCACAAGCACACATTCATTCCAGATGTATCACACAATATCAAAGCCAAGATCCACTAAGCAGCACTGCGGCCTGGGCGGCGGGAATACCGATTAGATGCTTTATGGCGTCTATAAAAAACAAAAGAAAGAAATCTGAAATCTGAAAACACCACTCTCAGCTTCTTAAAAAGCTCTTTCAGCTTCCACTGCGATCTTGGGTTCCTCTGCTCAAAGAAAATATTTGCTATGCTTGGTCCATGAAAGTGAGATCAGCTCTCGGCATGCTGTCCAAGATGGAGGTTTTATGGTGGGGGAACACAAGCATAATGTGTTGAAGAATTTGTGAAGTTGTGGAACGGTAAGATTCACTTCGCTGACTGACCTGAGCTCCCAGTTTCTCTTCCGCCCCACCAGCATCCTACCTGAAATGGAATCTCACAAGTCAGGTTTTTTTTAGCTTTTTGATGTCAAAGACCCACAAATATTTTATGATCCCCTTGCAAGGGACAGAAAATATAAAGGCAGCCATACTGTATATTTCCAAGTAGAAATACACATTTTATACTGTGTGTGAAAAAATACGCAATTATAAAAACATGTTTTTACAAATGACCTGATATAAAGTCATTTTATAAATGAATTTATATCAGGTGTGTCTTTTTTCTAGCCACCATTTGAATACTTTAGATGTACAAGCCTGATGTACAAATCCCGTAAATTTTCTGCAGACCCCCTAGATCCCAACTGTGGATCTTAGGACGCAAGTTTGAAAACCCCTTTCATTTGGAACGTCACTTAGGCAGTAAATCAGTGTGCCATACAAATGCAAAGTGCACAGAAGACTTCACTCACAATACAAGTGATGTGACAAGAAGAATGGCTCAACTTAATACTAACCATATTTTATCAATACTTTCCAGTATTGAATGAATTATATTTATTATAGGCGCCATCTTGGATTAACTTTTAAATAATGCATTATGGAATTGCCCTCACTGTGAAGAATAAATGCAATGCTAGCTTAGAATTTGGCCAGAAGAAGGAATTGTATGAGGCAGAACAATAAAAATTGCATATCTTTTGGAACAGCAATACCTTAAAATGCTGCCTAATGAGGCAACTTACTAGGTTTTGGAACAGAGATAATGTTCAAACATCATATCATAATAAGCATCCAAAATCTGCCAAATGGCAGAAAAAAACGTACATAAGTCAAATGGCCAAAATCAAGTTCATCCACATAAGGAAAAGTTTAACAAGTCATTTTGGTATACAGCTTCACTGTATAACCACAACTGGCAGCATCCACGAGTCCTGACCCTCAGTATCTCATGAAATGACATGTCTTGTGGTTTGAAAGACATAACCATGACAAACATTTCCAGATCCATGAGTCTAATAAAAACGACACTGCGTAATCAGCACTGACGATCATAATAAATCCATTTCATGTGAATTCAGGTTGCGGCCAGTTCGTGCTTCCAGGATGGCTGAGTCATCATTATCTTATTCTGTTTTCCTCATATCTCTGTCAGGAGGATGACAAAATGACAAACCACAACTCATGTTCATCTTAACTACATGCGATTAAACTTGTTGGTCGTTTCCTCGACAAAAAACGTTGTCGCTGCATTGTTTCACGTGGGATAGCTGTGGAAAAAAAGATCTTGATGAATGAATCAAACTATGGAGAATAAAAAGAGCTGTGATTGATGATGCTAACTTTAAAAAAGTTGTCAAAGGTCCCAAACATGCTCTATTCATGGGTCTCTGCTGGGAGGCCTAATCTTATTGTAAGCCACTCTGTACAGGCCAACACTGAGGCCAAGCAGAGGAGTGAGAAAGTCAGAATGAAGAGAGAATGAGATGAGACATGATGGATAGAGGCCTGCCCCAGAGATGCAGATGGAGAAACCTTCCCACTGTCTTGCCTCGGTTTCTTTATCACTCCATCAAGTCAGAATGGTAACAGAAGCCAGCAAAGGACAACGTCTTTTAACTTTTTACAGTTGCTCGGCTCTGAAACTAACAGTCTGATACGCTGCCCTTTGTGCAGATGTTAAATATGTCAGAGCTGGAAAAAGTGATATGTCTTTAATAGGCATAGGGAAAAATAGGGTGGGGGTAGTAAAGCAGAACATGGAGATGATTTGAAGCTTTTAAACATTTAAATATAAAAATCAAGAATTCAAAAGCCTGAAATGAATAAAATACAGCTGCAAAATCATGCAGTTCCTGTCTGTTTTACTGTTACCAAGTTATAAAGCACAAGTTATTGCATCCTGCCTTTATATAAACTTTACAGTCTTTCAAAAACCGGAGACAGTATCTGTGAAGTGTTAAGGATATCAAACTACTAAAGGTCTCCTGATGCCAGGAATGTGGCTGAGGCCATTTCCCATGTGCACAAGCATCACAGCTGTGTGAGATGTTGCATCCATTCAAATGAAACACCCATAGATATATGGATATCTTCCAATTTTGATACATATTTGTCTTGTCTTGCTTGTATTTCTTTGGCTTTTAAAGTCTCAATGTCAAGAGAAGAGCAAGAGTATACTGTAATTAGCTGGTTTCCAAGTATAAAAAAAAAAGTATTTACTTTTACGCAACCAAAAAAATATGATGATTTTGTTTATTATTTTGTTAATAAAAAAATAATAATAATCTGGATGGGAATTAGTACTGGTCAAATAATAATTGAGACTATTTTAACATTTAATATCATTGACAAAGAAGAGACTACACGTAGTGCAAAAAATAATAAGAAGAAGTATTCTTCGGAAATTCCTCTTTTGTGCTCCATGGGTGGAAAAACCCTCATATGCGTTTACGACATAATGAGTAAACGATGACAGGATTTTCCTTTTTTGGGTGAACTACTTTAAAATCAACAGCAAGTGCACTTGAGCAAAGCAGTAATTTTCATTGCTTCCCAAATGCTGAAACAATGATAACCATTTCATATTTATATACAACAACGACATATTAAACAAACCAATGGGAGTTTCAAGACTCACTCTGCTCTTGGACCTCCAGCTCAATTTTTATCTATATGACTGTTTTATGACTTTTGGCATGCTCTCTATCCGCAATAGATCTGCCATGTACAGATCCTGTCTGCTTCTCACCACAGAGAGAGTCTATTCGCTCAAGGGAATGTGACATATCTATCAGCACAAAGGCTGGTCGTTGAAATACACATACTGTATAATACCCTTCATAACCTCGGCTTGTATATAACATAGCATTCAGTTTCTTAACACAAAGAATGTTTATGATGGTTCCATCCTGAAGGACTCATCGTAGTCTTTAGAGTGGATCACCGCAACATATCGGTTTTGGAGAATTTCCAAACTTGCTCAAAAGAAGTGTTGTTTCTTTCCTAGTCACCTTAGTAAGAATAATGGCAAAATGGTAACACTGAGATGAGGGTTATTAGTTAAATGAGAAAAAGGCAAAGAGTGTGAGGACTTTTTGAGAAATATTCTGCAGATTTCTTCAGACTGGTTTAATTTATAAAATGTTAGGAGAGTAACAAACCAAACAGAGTGACTAATTCTTTATAGAATGACATGCTACAAAGACCCCTGCAAGAAAGGAATCTACATATGGAGATAGTGTTGATTAAACAACATTAAAAGGAGTGTAGAATATAAATTAACTTAGCTGTTGGACTGTCCAGGTTAAAAACAACCATCCCAGGCAAAAATGTAGAACAAACTCATCTCCCAAAGGCCAATGAATGTTTAAATAGCAAATAACAGAAACGTTTGGCGTGCCACCATGACCCTTGTATTGCCAGTAACATGAAGCACCTTGTTCTGATCCAGCTAACTTCAACTTCATTTGCCCTCTAAGAAAAGTTATTTTGCAGTGCACAGTCATCACAAATAACCACACTAATTCACCCGCCAACGACACACGCTGATGTCATAGTTCCAGGCCAAATATCTGAGAAACATCCACACCAATAAACTCAAATGATGTTGACTTTCAACACAAAAAAGTAACACTCTGTTGATGTAGGACTTTTTTTGTAATACACAGAGGAATAATTGCTGCCATGTTATATTTGGAAGTCAAATTAAATCTGTTTTCTGGGTTTGTTGCAGACGATAGTGTAGCACACATATAGGGTTCATTGCACAAAGCATTTTTGGTGATTTCTTGTGAACTGAAGGGCTGACTGGCCCAGAGTGGGTCCAAAAGTCTTAGACTACTAAATGCTTATATTAATACATTTTCTCAAATTATACCAAAAATAGTCAGAAAACATCCAATTTTTTTAGTATTTGATACTGTATGTCCATCCTTTGCTTTAATAAGCAGCATGAACATGAGCAAAACCTGAAGATTCATGTTATCTATCCATCCAGTTGATAATCTTCCAAAGAGAATCCTGTGTTTCAATGGAAGCAAATCTTTTTTGCAGATTTTACAAATTTGCTTATTGACGTAAAAGTGGTGAAGAATCTCAAATAGCTCTTTTTTTTATTTTACAACACGTTGTTACATTTCTTTGTTTCTTATTTCAGAATACTAAAACTTTATTATTCATATTTCCAGCATTAAATTTGATTTTAAACTCTAGATTCTCGGTAAACAAGTCTCTATTTACAAAATATCTTCACTACCGCATAGCTCTACAATGTTTGCTCAAGAATGTCTTGGAAGCGCTGCACACTGTAAATAAATTATCGTGATTTTAAGTCTCCTTGCTGTAAATGGTGAATAAATGTAATAGATTTAACATTTAATTACAGTTTTAGAGTAAAATACACAGTTTTTTGTGTAAAGAACAAGTCATTGTTTACTTTACAGTGAAAAACCTGAGTGACACTTTACATTAGATTTTCTTGAAATAACTGTTTCTTCTTAGAATTTCCCTCCTAATCAGTTATATACATTAGGGTTTTATGTTACATCTAATGTTGTTAAATACATTTTTATTGCAATTTTTAATGTTGTGTATTACCATGATGGTGTTTAGTATTTGTGTGAATGACACTGTGCAACTTCTATTTACTAGTATACCTTCTCAACTTGTGGAAAAACAATCGATGATCTTTGATTCATTGTGATTTTCTCATCACCACCTGTTTTTGGTGGTTGTCGGTGTATTACAGAAATAAGATATTAGTATAGGTTGGTATATTAACATTATATCAGAAAATAAGTTTTGTACTGTAAATTTTATTTAAATCTGTAAAATCTATACTGTTGCAACAGGTTTTTTTACTGTACATTTCACAGGTTTTTTTTTTTTTTTTTTTTTTTACAGTGTACAACAAAGGAAGAGGCAAGGCAAGGCAAGTTTATTTATATAGCAAATTTCATACACAATGGCAATTCAAAGTGCTTTACATAGAGAGATGCTGTACACAAACTGAGCAACATTTAATAATCTCACGTGAACAGGAATGCCTCTCTCCTGAAAGCACACCAGGGGGCTATGCAGAACTGAAAATATTTATACCACTGGAGTCTTATGCTGTATTAATGACCTTTTTGGAGCTTTGATAGACTTTCAATAGACAGACAGACCTTTCTTAGATTGTATTTATTTAAAAAATATCTTTGTTTGTGTTCTGAAGATGAATAAAAAAATTGTATGGGCTTGGAACTACATGAGGGTGAGTAAATAATGACAGAATTGTTATTGTTGTGTGAGCTAAAACTTTTAAGTAGAGAAATAATCATTTAAATGAAAAGGGCATGCAAACTCCCTTTTTACTTTCCGGCTCTGGTTAAATGGTCAGCACGAGGATATCAGGATGTCTGAGCAGGCCAGTTTTGCCAGTATGTTGACAGTACTCAAGAGTCAGCAGGAAGCTTCAGAGTCATGTTAACTACTGACCACTCTTCATAGCCATGGCCTTAAAAGGAGATCAGTGGTGCCTCTCACTTCCTACATTAAATGTTTAATCTATTTACAGTAAAACACTATTACAGAACTGGAGTGTCATTCAGAGAAAAAAAAACATGCGAGAGGACAAAAAGGTCATACGGCAACAGGAAGAAGGGTTTTTTTTTCTTGTCCTTTTTTGTAAAAGCGATCCATTTTCTGCTGTCTCTTTTAGGGCATTAAACTATCTTATTACTTTTTAAATTGTCGATTATGTCATATAATACAAGCGTGTAATGGAGCGGCTAAAACACTGTCAGAACAGTGATGCTTTGTTCTGGACGTTTAGTAATGATCAGACGATCTCTCTCAAATAATACACACCAAAAAAAAAACATATCATCTTTCTATAGAAAACATTATTTATATGTTATGTTGGATGTGTTGATTTTATATAGGTGCTAACTCACATAGGTAAAAGACTGCAGTGAATAAGCTTCATAATTCGTTATCTGAGGAAACTGGAGAAATAAGCACAAGCAACCCAATCCAATTCAATTCTCTGATGAAGACTTTGGGTTGTTCCTCTACTGCTAGACAGCACCATTGGTGATCAGCTGACCTTTTTAACTCATCTGGAGCTTTCAAGTGGCAGAGAGTGACCTCTTCATTGCCGTCAGCTGACTTGTCACTGTGGTATCTGAGGTCTTGACTGCAATTCACATGCAGACAGCATGTTTAAGTGTGTGTGAAATTAAGAGCCAAAATACATTAGTAGTGTATATTTAAAGCTACACTGTGTAACTTTTTTAGTTGATTCTTAGCAAAAAACACTTAGTTCTTTAAAAAATATATGTGCTCATTAATATATATTTACTTCTTTCAAATAATAAAGTATTCTCTTAAGTTTATAATCTGCCATTGAAAGTACATACGGGTGAGGGGTTCGAATGCCAGTCGCCATGTTGCCCCTCCATCTTGAAACTACATTAGCCAAAGAGGGACATGCCTGTAAATTCAAGCTTCGCCTTTTTCGTTTTTCACTCAGTGACACCTGACGAATGCGAGGGGGAGATTACTCGCGAGCTCGCGAGTGCCGGCAGATTTGAAAGATAGTGTGGTGTGTGTGTGTGTGTGTGCGTGCGTACTCACATTTGAAAGAGAGAATTAAAACGTCAACGCGACAGACAAATCAGCAAGACCATAGTCAATATTGGAGTAACTTTTCCCAGATGGAAAGAGCTCATGAGGAGAAAAGATTTTAAAACGGACGCCGAGGTTGCCTGCTTTCTTCTCGACAGGTAATTCAGCCTGTTGTAATTCATTTGTGTAAATTCAAAGTTTTATAGTTGCTTGTCTAACCATAGCATGGTTGTGCATAACGCCAGAACGACCTCTAGTATAACTTCATCCTCGCGTCAGTGGTGAAAAAGTATTGTTTACCTTGTAACATAAATCTGTGCTGCGACGGATCACAGGTGATGAATAGTTTTAAAGGCGCAATTTTTTAAGCTATATAAAAAAAAGGACACTGTAAATTTTTGTTATTTTTAATTGCTTTTACTTTGTACACATTGTAACGTTAGCCTAATCTGATTATGCTGGGATAGCCGATTCCAAGGGTGACGTTTACCTCCTGACATCTGTCCTGTAGTTTTATTCATTTTAGACGTATTGTTTATTATTGTCATGGACGAAGTCGATAACTGGAAGCCATGTTAATCTTGGAATAATACGGCCACCATAGGAGTTTAAACGCCCTCGAAATTGAGAGGAACAGAAACAAATATTCACTGGGTAGTCATATACAATTTCACCGCTAGATGGGGGTAAAAATCACACAGTGTAGCTTTAAAGCTACAATATGTAAGATTTTTGTAATAAAATATCCAAAAATCACTTGCACAGTGTGATATATTTCCTGCAGTTGTGTACTTACAATATCCCAAAAGTTCCCAAAGATTTTTAATTTCAGAGAAATTCACATTTTAAATAATGGCTCGTCCCTGTCGCCCTGTCCCACTTGTCGCCTGTCAATGACGTAATATCAGTGTTATCCCTGGTTTCCGCTCGTACTGCCATAGTAACCATGGCGACAGACGTGGACAACTGCATTACGTCTAGCTCACGCTGTTGTTGTTTCGTTCAAACATTATGGACCATGGCAAGCAGACTTTGGGACAAAAGGAGAACTAAAACGAGGATCAATATCAGCGTGGCGTTTTCGAAATGCCAAGAGCTCCACGTCCGTGACAAACTTCGACTTGACAGAGACACGCAAATGTAGAGGTGAGCAAATGTACATAAAACTAATCAATGTTATATAGCTCAACATGATGAAATGTTAGAATATGATCAGTATGTTATTCTAATGTTGATCTAGATTACTGCTAGTCCCATACAGATAAACTAACACATAGAATAACATTATAACTTTCAACACACTCAAATGCTGTTTAGTGTGATAGTGAAACAGCACTACGTTACCTCACAAGTTTCATTTGTCTAATAAACTGACCTGTGTGAGTATTATTCAGCACTTGCGGGTAAGTTAGTTCGGCAGAATGAAATGTCCTTATTCCTTTATATCCACTGGACTCACGTGTGGCGCTGATATCTGTCTCTCATTAGCAATCGCGACCTGCTTCATACCACAGTCATGTTAAAAACATCAATGTATTCACTCATCCATAAACATTATTAGATCCTTCGGCATGATGGCAAGTTCCATAATTCTGCTTATGAGTCATCAACATACGCCTTTGTTATTGTAAGAGGTTAGCGACCCCTAGCGGCGAAAAAAATTACATATTGTAGCTTTAAAGAGGAATACAAAAAGAAGATGTGTAAAGCCACACATGCAGTGGCTGCAGGTTTGTTTTCTTCGCTAGAGGGCATTTGCACATTTTCATGCATATACTGTATGTTTCTTTTCAATAAATATCTCTATAAAACATTTATTCACTACATCTGATGATTTATATGGCTTTCTTTGCTTTCATTCAAGTAACATATTTTCAAAATATTTAATAGTTCATTTTACAGACTGTTCAATTATTTAAACACCAAGATCCCCACAACCGCAGATGTTATTTTACCACATATGATTTTTCTTGTCAAATAAAAATGTCTAACAGCGAGGACAAATTTCTCCTCTCAGCAGTAGCTGCTCATGTCTTCTACAGTCTTCTATCGTATTGTTTGTTGCACCCGAAAAATAAACTTTTCTCAACTCTATTAAATCGTTTGGCATGCCCACATTTGGTATTTTCAGCAGACTGGGGTTTTCCAACTATTTTTAATATTCCACCAATCCCTGCGAGGATTTCAGATGATGCCAACTCTGAATCAACATGCACCAGCACCACTGCCAAATTTTCTCTACTGTAATCATTATGGTCACAACTTGTAATAACTGCTTTAATGAGCTCATTGTTTCTGCCTAAAATTAATACATGATGATAGCTAACTGCATTATCTTAGAAGTGTACATTTCTGACATATAGACATTTTTGACAGTCTTCTTTGATAACAGATTAAAAACAATATGTATGAGAAAAGTGCTATACAAAAAAAAATGAGAATTGAATTGAATTGGTGGTGAGGTGAATTGAGGTGAATTTAATTGAATTGATCATACAAATATGATCCCCTTGCAAGGGCCCCCCATCCTGAACTACAAAACCATCTATATATTTTCATCTATAAAGTCCCATTTATACTGTGTGAAAACAACATGTGGTTTTCCGCTTTACAGTTTCACAATAATTAGTTCTAGTGTTGAGAAGAATATTCCCTTGAAGGAATAGTTTACCCAAAAATTGTAATTCTGTCATCATTTACTCACCTTCAAGTTGTTTCAAACCTGTATGAATTTCTTTCTTCTGCTGAACACAAAAGAAGATTTTTTGAAGAATGTCAGTAACTGAACAGTTGATGGACCCCATTAACTCCATACTATAGAAGTCAATGGAGCCCATCAACTGTTTGGTTACCCATATTCTTCAAAATGTCGTCTTTTGGGCTCAGAAAAAGAAAGAAACTCATACAGGTTTGGAAGAACTTGTGGGTGAGTAAATGATGGCAGAATTTTCATTTTTGGGTGAACTATCCCTTTAAGATCAAGGCAACAATGACAAATGCAAACTATTCTTGAAAGTATGTAATGTCACAAGAATGGAAAGAAATATTAGTGAATATATTTATATAAATTTTATCTAATATTTTGTTTAACATTTTATATAATATATTTTTTTCCACAAAGCTAAACATTTTGTTTGTATTTTCTACTGTTAAAAATATGGTTGTCAAACTTGGTAAAAAAATAATTGTAAAGTTGATAAGTTGGTACGTTTACTTTCTCTCTCTCAAATGTTCAATGGACCCCCTAGCACCCTCTTTCAGACCCCCAGTAGTCCCCAGACCTCAGTTTGAAAACCCTTGGTCTAAGCAGAGTTTAAAATATAGAACTCAATTTTTCAAGCTAGTTTGTCTTGTCAATCTGTCAAGGCAGACTTCAAATAGTGTTCACATAACGTTCCAGCAACGCTAAATTTTAATTGTTGGTCTACACACACATGCGTCTGACAGGTATTTTTGTTTGTTGCGTCTCACACCATGAGCACTGTGGTTTTAAGGTGCTGTATCAAGTTTAAAAGTATAGTCGGAACACCAACTCTGAATAACCCCAGAGTTAGTTTTCTGGCATTTCAAAACTGAAACAGATCAGATCCGTCCTGCGGTCTGATGTAGACTATGAAACCACCTGTAGAACCTTGGAGTGAAATTGTCTGGAGGAATAAATGTCCTCACAAGGTTATACAAATACTAGAAGGGTCATTTGTTTGCCAAGGAACACTGGGATATTTGCTGTAACCAAATGGAAAAACCATGGCAGAATCCAAACATTACTAAGTTTAGGCCATCGACCCGATCGAATAATCAAGGCCAAAAGGTCAATTGCCAGAGAAATGATCAGAGGCCAGCTACAACGTGTAGTTCCTTGGATGAAATTGGGGAAACTATGTAGACGTCAACAATTCCTTCAACACTTCAATGATTCGGCCTCTCTTCATGAGAATGGCTATAAGAACGCCAATTTCGAAAAAGACCGACATTACATCACGGCTAAAGTTCGCTAGAAGCCATGTGACAAAACTTTTAAGCCACTCCAAACCTTCTGGAAGAATTTTGTGGTCTGATTAGTCCAAGGTCGATTCACCTAAAGCAAAAAGGAATGTTTGGCGCAAACCAACCTAACATCAAAAATGGTAGTGGCAGCATCATGCTCTGGGGTTGCTTTTCAGCAGGAAAAACTGGAAACTTTGTTGGTATCAAGACCACTTGGAGAGAAGCTGTTTGAGTCAGTCAGAGATCTGCATTTAGGTTGAAGATACATTTTCCAGAGCAGCAATAATCAACAGCACACAGCTAAACTATAAAGGGATGGCTTGGAAAAAAGAAGTTAGTAGTTCTGGAATGACCCAGTCAGAGCCCAGACATCAATCCAAACTATGGCATGACCTGGAAAGTGCATTGTGCAAATGCTAATTTGGTATAGTTTAAAATTCCAATACACAAAGCTCATAGAAATACTGAAAACTACTGACAGTGTTCTTGAACACAGTACAACCATGAAGTCTTGACTTTAATCATTGCCCAGACTTTATTCATTTTTACCATTTTTAATTAGAATTGTTTTAAAACTGAACTACTTATAATGCAAAGTTTTCAGTGATTAATCATCCCCAAATGAAGATTCATTAAATGTATAATCCCCCAAAGTTTTTTTTTTAACTACACAAATATTTAAGTGTAAGACTGGAGAGACTGGAAGAACTGGAAGAGAGGGCTACTCTCTGAGAAAACAAAGGAAATAAACATTTGACCTCTCTTTTGAGAAACTAACATCCCCATGCAAGACGAAATCACAATAAGGGCAACCAACTCAGTATTGTATAAATTTACATTTCTTTCCTTTCCCCATTTCATCCCTCTCTCATGCCAAAAATCTAAATGGTTTAAATGTTAACAATTATCATACAACACTACACATGTTTGGTATCATTTGAAATGTCTCAGTGTGACTGGTACAAAGGTCTCATTCAAAAGAAGTAAACCAAAAGGTAATCAAGTTTTTAAGAGATATCTTGCTTACAGATGAGGGTGGGTCTTCCAGGCAAATGGCATCCTGCCCTCAAAAGGTGTAAACTCTGAATGCAAATTCCAATTTTTAGCACATGTTTCAATGTGAAATAGGTTTCTGCCTCGGTCTGAGTACTTAAAGAAATGCCACAAGAGGCTCAGGCGATTTGTAGCCCGTAATGATGGATGTCTTCAGACAATTCAGCATTATGTATTTTTCTAATATCAGGTTTGCATGTTTTCTCTTTATTCCAGAGCATTTGATGTTTTGCATTTATTATCTTTGAATTGATTATGTAATTGGCATGATACATTTACCTGACATAATAAATTGTTACATTTGAATTTATTCTGACTTATTCTGAAATGATTAACTTTAGTAGATTAAACTGTATAGATTGTTTCCGCAAAACTGCGTCAGATTAGAAATGGACTAGACTTTAGAGTGGAGCATAGGGCGCACCAACTGCGATTTTAGAGTTCCGGCTAATATTTGGCACTAATTCAAGTGTACCTGGTTTTGTAAAGACAAAAAAGGGGAATTTCCATTTAGGACAGCAAAATGTTGCTCGACCAACCTAAATAGGGTGAGTCTTACCTCTGTTTAATGTAATGTTACTCTAGTTAAGTGTACGTGGGAAACCATGACATGACCAAACCAAAGCTACTATCAGAGAAGTAATATTGGTTGGCTTATATCTATAGTAGTGGCCATGACCTCTGACTGAAGTAAACGTTACTTTAATTCAAGTGTATACTGACCACGGGGGGCTATACAAAATATCTTACCTTGAGTAAGCGTGAATGTGACCGTCTAAGACATTTAGCCATTTACCTCTGTTTAGTGACCAAAAACTGATGAGTTTGTGATCGTGGCATAAAATTAACGGCCGGTGTGAGGACCCTGTGTGACTTTGGCACCCGAATGAACGAGGATAATAGGAGTAAAGAGTTAAATAGAATAATCAAATGTGTTGCTAAACTATTATATAAATGACCAATAACAAATTGGCATTCTAACTTAAATTTCAGGTCGTGATAAAAATGGAGTCATATAAAAGTTTAATTGGAATTAAATGACTTTTCCACGCTGAAAAGATAGTAACACACAGTAAACCTTCACCCACTTATCGGAAACTGTCGTTGGACCGATTGGGCAGGCCAGGCCTTACATAAAGAAGTACAATATCCCCAAAACTTCATATAAAAGTTTCAGTACTTATTGACTTGTATAGTATTGATTGTGTGGTCAAAAAACATAACAGAAGTCAATGGGAACCTAAACTGTTTGGTTACCAACATTCTTCAAAATATTTTTTTGTGTTCCACAGAAAGTATTACAGACATTAGGGTAATAAATAATGACATGAATTTTAGACTATCCCTTTAAATGTGTTAATCAGATGAATTAATCAGAAAATGAATCATGAATGTGTTGCATTTAGTGTTACTGAAGGGCAAAAACTATGTTTGAAAAAAAAAGTATCAGCATGAATGCTTTCTGAAGACACTGTACATGTGCTGTGTAAACTCTTTTTATATAAAGTGCATCAGGAGCACAAAGTTACAACATTCTGGAAGGAACCCACTCATCAGTCTCTTTCTAGAGGACTCTGCTCAAGACCTTCTGTGACAGCTCTTCGCGGCTGGTTTCCAGAGGAAAGCAGAACTTTAATACGCACATGGGAGAGGCGCTATATCTGACTGCTTGAAAAAGACTCTTGCAGATGAAATCTGCAGGAGAGGTTTGTTGGACTGGACATTAGAACAGCACCGTAACTCTATCAGCTCTCAAATACAAGACAATGCTATCTCAGTCATTGCTCTTAAAACTCTTTTTCTAGGAAACACTGATGCTGCACGCTTTAGCAAAAGAGGGGAGAAAAAATGTGAGTCCTGTTCAAATAATTCATTCTCACTCCTATGTTTAGTTGGGGAAAGCGAGAAGCAGACTAAATCAATCACACTGAGCCCTGAATAACGGTGAGAAGCAGCCAAGCGCCTCCAATTCCCAGCATTAGCCTCCACCAGAAGGTCACAATAATGATGAACCTTAGATGTGTTTAGGCTATGTAAAATAGCTAATCTCTGGATGAACTTATAATAGTTTCATTATCTTTTTCAATCACTCTTTCAATTAATTCATGTGCTCATCTCTATTCAATAAAAATACCAATTGTGACCTTTAGACTCTTTGGACTCTGTCTTATGTATTCAAGGAGCCAGTTGTTGAAGCAGACAGGAAAGACTAGTAACACTGGAAGTGGTCCATAGCAATTACGCTGGCCCCTGAAAAAGTATTGTGGGCAACCTTCACTGTGCCAACAAAAGCAATAGGGAGGAGGTGAACTTGCATCAGGATTTCTTTTTTTAGACACAAGATGCATGGTCACAGAATTGACTTCAACTGAGATGTTTATCCATTAAATTGTGTATCAGTTGGTTCACATACCTGACACTCAAGTTTGTGATGGCTGCTCTTCGAAATTGTTACAATAATTGCTCAATTGTTGCAATAAGATAAGATAACATGAAATCTTATCCGATATCTGAGTAAGACCTAAAAAGGCATTCGCAACATGATGCTTCATCTCTCGCTACAAAGCAGTTAGACAGAATGCAACATTTAGGAATATTAAATCTCCAGTCAGTAACATTTTTTTTGTTCAGAATTTACAAAATGTAGATAAGCGATTACATCATGAATCCATTTTCAAACCGTTTTTTTGTCTTATCCTGATTCACTACGGTACACATATAATAAGTGTTGTTTATATTATGACTATTTTAGACTGGCACGGGTCGTACCGCAGTGAAGTAGCCCAGTGCCTGCGTAACTCATCATAGACATAAACAGAGAGAAGTAACTCCGGCTACAATGTTCTTCCGCAAAAAGACACATAAAGTTATGTTTATTACGCTAGAGCGCCAAGTAACATCACTAAGTGCTTTAAATGAACAACTGCAGCTTGGTTTATCTGTATTTTTTTAATTGCTGTAACCCTGACAATTCATACTAAAGTAGCACTCTTTATTAAATGTCAGTGTGGCTGATCATTTTGAGAAAATATTGTATTTCAGCCAAATGATCTTGGTGGATAAAATATCTCACTTAAAAAATGTATAATTATATAGGTTTTCCCCACTCTAGCCTGTCTCACTTTACCAGCTAGGCCAGACAGATTGAAGAACAGTGTGGGAAAAGTTAAAAGCAGCTGCAACCTTCAGATGAGGTCACAGACTACTGATCTGAGCTCAATCTCCTCCATGTGACTTTGACTACATCATGCACTGTGCAATTCCTCCATGTTCTCACATTCGAACTAAAATAGATTCACACAGTTATGTGATGTCTCCGTGCAAAGGACACAGGTCTTATATTTAGGTGCCCAGCAAAAACACGATAGACAGACCAGGTGAGAGGGGGTTTCCAAGTACCCTGTTCCACATTCTCCACTTTAACCCAGTCTCAAAAAATGGCTCATTTTAGAGCCAATGACTTCACATGTAGTGTAGCAAGAAAGCGGCTTGAGAAAGTAAAACCAACCTGACTGCAAATTAGATCATGTTATTCACAGAAAAACATCTGAATGTTCAGCCAGAGCTGTCACATATAGGCTAATGCGCTTTTCACTTACCGTTCTGTTCTTCTAGCTCATTGCCGATGTCCTGTCCCATCTGTTTTTGCCTACTTATGACTGCAGCCAGAGCATCCAGGCCAGCATCCTGAGCTAAAGACACATGAGAGAATATGGACTTATTCAGACAGAACTGTACAAAAGAAAGACAAAAAGACACATATTTATTTAAAAAAAAAGTACGGTTTAACATTCTAATATTTTATGTTTCTGTGGTTTAATTTATCAAGTAACTTATCATACGTTGAAGGAAACGAATATTCTTATCTCATTTGGGTTGGAAAAACAATAGAAAGGTACATAAATTTCATTAGCAGCAGGGTGTTGGCATCTGTGGCATTTAAAGGACATATAGTGTGATCTGAAGTCATTTTTGACAGAGGTCGCTGCCACAGTGAGCCACAAGGTACTTTAGCGGTAACCTTGAAGCTAAAAGTATAACTTGGGTAGACAAAACGGCTCCTGCTTTTTCTCAAAACTCCTACCAGTTGCTATTCTCAAATGCGTAGCAGATCTCATAATGGGGCATAAATTCACAAAATGCTTCTCAAAATGTCTCATCTCATCAGAAAGACAGATGATTATCTGGACAGCAGAGAGAGGTGGCCAGCTAATTGTCAGCTAGAAGCAATGTCAAGCACCACATCAGTTGTAAGACTGAAAGACTTGAAAAGTGATCTCATATGCAATGTACCTTCGATAATCTGCTGTTGTTGGTGTTTGATTTCTCCAAAGCCGAGTCCTCTGGTCTCCTCAGACTCATTAATCAGCCACGGGTTCACTGCCGGTCCCGACCCATTTCCTCCTGTCATCAGACTTGACCTGCAGAAGATGGGCAAAAAACATTGTAACATGTCAGTTTATTAAACGGGTGCTTCTGCGTAAATGCTTTATTTTTTGGAAATCTAAGACATTAATAACATTTATTAAGCAATGAACTGCATCCCAATTAAATAATACAAATGATGTTATGAAAAAAATATATGTTCCTGTTTGCCTGTTTAGTTTGACCTAGTTTCCCATGTTTCCGCTTCTTATTGGTTGTCATGGTTACTGTTTTGATTTCCCTCTTTATTAAAACCCTTCACCTGTGTGCCATCTAGTTTCCTATGCTTGCTCTGTGTATTTAAGCCCTCAGTTTGAGTTAGTTCCCCTTCTGCTATTGTCCACAGTAAGCAGGGTCTTAAAGCTAGGGTAGGTAATCCTGTTCAGAAACACTTTTTTTTATACTGGGTGAAATGGTCCTTCCATCCTGAGAGTAGTCAATACATTATGTGTTCAGAAAAAGGAATGAAAACAATCAGACCTCTGTAGCAGCTGCAGGACAGTAAAAACTCTGACCAATCGCTGCCACTCGGTCCGAGTGTAAAGAACCAATCAGATGCCTTCAGAGCCAGGAGGAGTGTCTTAGCAGTGTCAATCAAGTTCGCGTACGCGCTGATCGCCCCTCTCTTGCACAGCGCGTACCGTCATTCAAAATCAAGATTGCCGGTGTGCCGAGCAGCTGTGCTAATGGCGGACAAACAACCAAACTACCAATTTCTCGAGTGGAACCTGCTCATATAACAAACACAGGTAAACGGGAAAAGACCGATGACGATAAACAAGCCCGTCGGAGCCCATTGACTCAGTGTTAAAGGGGTCATGAACTGGATTGTTTTATTATTTTATAATGTTGCCTGGGGTGCCCTTATAATGTTAGTATGATTTTTACATCAAAAATTGTCATAATTTATAAATAAAAGCCATTTTTCCAAGCCTGATTTCAGCCTCAGATTTGAAAGCTCCGTTTTAAGGGGCGTGTCTGCTGTGAGACTGCAGTGCAAACGCCCACTGCTGTGATTGGCTGACATGCTTGCATATGAAATAGCTAGTATTACATGAACTCTCTCGAAAACTTTTACTACGTTTTTACTATTACAGCTATCGAGATTAACAAATCGTGAAAAGTATCGTTTAAAGCATTATATTTAAATCTATTACATCGCATGAAAGGTTGCAGCATGATGAGCACTGACTGAGCAGATGACAGACAGTCTGTTGATCGCGTGAATAAAGATCTTATCATTGCAACGCAATTTTTGCACTCTCACAAATGCTTACACCAAATCACAATGCAAACACGATGTGAATACACAGTAAGAGCTTCGTTGTGTAGTGTAACAGTGTCATTATTTCATCACGAGTTTGGTTGTGTCCAGATAAGCTCTCGCGGCTCGCGCTGTGCTGTTTGATTGACAGCTTGTGCGAATGGAAAGGGATCGTTCTTTGATCGCTTTCTGTATATAATTTAATAACAGTTTAAAAAATATTATTTTCATAATACTACGAGAAATTATGTGAAGTTGATCGTTTAGTCACTGATGCATAAACAGTATTGAACGATTTTAAGAGAAAGATATCTGAACTTGAATAATTACACATCAGAAATCACTGATCGCAGATCAGGCATTAGAATACACATGGTTACTTACATGTTGCTGGCAGATCCGTGTCGGGAAATTGTGATTGACTGATTTAATAAAGTTTAACCATGCTGGAATCCGAAGGAAGCTTATGCAGACTGTCTTCTTCCACAAACAGGCACGCACAATATTTAGTAAACAGCATGTTTATTGCTTGGAAGTAGCTCGATCCGGTTTTGCAATCATCATGTCGTCCTATGTTATTTAGCATGTTTGGGCGAATCGGTGGGCGGGGCTAAACAGGCCGTGTTGAAGTAGGCGTTGATCTTCTTTTGTGGAGGCGGTGTTTTATCCTCTTTGACGTCATAGTTCCCCACTTTGAAAAAGGAGTCGTTTGCTGAGCCTGGTGTCTATAAAAGCTTTTATTGGACTAACAAGGTAGTTTTCAGTTCTGAAACTTACAGGATATTATTATAGTATTATGATCTCTTATATGTCAAAATATCAAGGAAAATTTGATTTCTCAGTTCATCACCCCTTTAAAACTCTAGCCGCATAACATACAGATAAAATGTCACGCACTGTGCAAAGCAACAATTGAAACCTGCTAATTCACTGGCTTGTCATGTTGCTAAAATAATGTACTAGCAAACCTTATTTAGCATTACATATCGCTAGAATAATTATTTACATAGCCTACTGCAACGTTAGTTACCGTTATATTATCTTACTGGCTATTTATAACTCATAGAAAGAGTGCAACGTTATAAAGTTACATTACATGTGATTCTGACATGATGCTACATGCACTGCGCTCCTTCCTCTCTGCTTGTCTCAGGTAAATAATGCGTCTTCGGTCGGAGTCGCGCGTTCATGTGTTTTGGGGGCGTGGCTTTGAAAGGACCCCAGAAGGGAGAGGGTGGACTGAATGGAAATAATGAGCTGTCTTTAAAACAGTCGTTAGAGGTCTACATACACTCGATTTTTATACTTTCTTTTTCAGAATACTTACATTTTAATTATGTATTGATATATATATAAAGTTTAAACAAATTTGAAAAATAAGTTTTTTAGACCATTCTTACCTACCCCAGCTTTAAATAGCACTATTGTGGCACTAACCACACCAAACATACAGTAGTGGCCAAAAGTGATTGGGCAAGGGAGTTTTTTTTTTTTTTTTTTTTACAACCTTACAAGTCTGCTTAAACCATCAAAATATGAGGAAAATATTGTTATATGTATATCTTTTTTTTATATATATATGAGGGAAGAACAAAACACTAAACTTACTGAAGGTCTGACAAAATTATTTGGCAAAAAAGTAAAACTACAGCTACAGGTTTTAGAAAAAAAAAAGCTCACGGGAAAAAAAAACATTGTAATCAGTTATTAATATTTCATTGGTCCTCTCTTGTGTTCATAATTTCTTTGTATGACAGCCTGGCCAAAAATCATGGTGCACAATTTGGCATGTTTCATTAACTTTTCACAAATAAAACAATTGACTCCAAGCACAACTACGGAATATGCTTACAACATCTTTAAGACACTTTATATAATATTTAAATAAAGGGTGAATATGTTAATTTTCCTATGCCGGACAATTTCGGGCTTCCCTGGAGTTGTTGGAGTCGTTGATGGAACTCATGTTTGCATCATTGTTCCATGTAAATAAGGAGACAGATATCAATAGAAAAGGATTGAACACCATCAATACCACTTTGTGATAATTTTTTTAAATAAATTTAAATATTAAAGTTTCAGTGTCTTAAATAAATGAATTTAAGCATTAAATGATTCCAGACAAAACTGGGCAAGTGAAAATACATCTGGTTGTTGAAACCACATATGTAGATTTTACTCCTCCAAAAATGTAAAAAAATAAACGCGTGAGAGCGTGTTATAGGCTACATGATGTTATAGCCAGATATGACAGTGTTACTGCAACACACATTAACACAGATGAGTAGCTGAGCATCTCTTCAGCAAGCCAACGCTCAAACTGCCGCAAATGAAACAAAGTAAGTCGCATACGCTCAACACGCAATAGACTAAATGATCTTACCAGTGCTCATGCTGTTCTCTCTCCAATTGCGATCTTTGATCTTGAAATTAGCTGCTGATAAATAAAATGCAGCTCTGTTGCATCCGTTGATGTGAACTTCATTAAATTTGCATATACGTAGCGCAGGGAATTGAGGACCGGATTTATATTCGTTTGTTTTAACAAACCAGATAGCTACCTGATCAGTAAGAATGCATGAAGTGACCAGGTGTAAACAGGCCCTTATATGTGGTCAAAATTAATGCAACACACAGTCTCTTTTAGATTATCGTTTCAATAAAACAAAAATGTATGCATACAGCAGTCATCGCTGTAATACACAAAGTCAACTTTCTCATTACATACACACACAGTAACTAGATTACGTACACAGTGTAATATTATAGTTATTCCACATGCACTGTCAATCAACAGCTATGTGCACACATCAAATGGACACACATCATCTACTTTACAAATGTAAATAAACTTTGAGGCATGTCCGTGAGTTGTTCAAGAGCCACAGGCTCTTTCTACCAAACTCACATCTGTAGCACTCATGTGCCTTCAGAATAAATAACCTTTCTATTTTTTACCTCTAAAATAGCAAACAACATCCCCTACTTTGGACCTTGTAAGATCAGAGAACCTCTGTTTATTTGTTCATATGGGTTCCACTTTGTTGGGCCCGAAGAGTGAGTTTTCATGCCCTACGTTACAAGGACACAAAGCATATGAACCGCCTCTGGCTTTTATACAAGCTTTCAAAGCGGTGTGCCAAACCTAGAAGTGGCCTGTTATCCTGTGGAGACACTGCGTTGTGCTTTTGCTCTTTTCTTTGATTAATGTATGAAACCTGTTCCCCGAGGCTCCTGGACAGCTCGCAGAGAGAGAAGTGAAGTTTAAAGGCTCTTCTGGAAAAGCTATCAGCGCTCAGCATCGCGCAGAGTTATGAGCCGGTCACTAGTTTGCACGGGTGTTCTGCATACTGAAGGTTCAGAGACTTTTTCGATAGTATCAAGCAAATCCATCCATGTCATTGATTACAAATCAATTTGGTGTATGGATAGTACAACTATCCTGATATCATAATGAAGAACAAAGCTATAGAATGAAATTCTTAAAGAAAGAAAACTATATTAAGTAGTTTGGGATAATATTTTATTATTCACTGCTTGCTTAATATTTGAAATGACTGTGTGTCAAGGTCAATATGTCTTTTAAAATATCAAATAATTTGACATTTTTATGTAACAAAGAAAGTTTGTTGAAAAATGAATATTTAGGAATTAATAGTCAATAATATTTCTATAAGAAACATTTTAACTTGAAAATGTATATGTTAAAACTTTTTGAAAATAATGATTAAGATGTAGGCACAGTATAAGACAAACATTGATGGTTACATCACATTATATTTTTATTATAGCCATTAAATTGTAACGGTAGTTGAAAATGCTATAAACGTTTGCCAAAACTATGAATCCAACATGAATACAAAGAGTACATTTCTAAGAACTTTCAAATGAAATTTTTTGAAAGATTTTTTCCTCTTCTTTATCGTGGACACTCTTATACACTATGTCATTGACCTACATATAACGTATATTTTTATACTGAGGATTTTTTTTTTTTTTTTATGTTTCCTTTCAGGAATATGCAGTTGCTTAAGCAGGTTAAGGTGAAACTGCATGTCAAAAAAAGGTATTTGAGTAAAACCCAAATTACTTCCTCTCACTATGAACGCTAGATTTTGACAATGGCCCTTCTCTTTCAGTTAGTTCGGCATCAGTGGCGGTTCATTTAAGTTCAGAGAGGTCGCTAACCTCTGAAGAGTCTTCGGCTGGATCCGTTCCTCTCATTCTCATCCTTCCTCACAACAAGGAAGTTTACATCTCACACGCTTGGTGAGCTAGGCCTCTTTCTTCCCCATTCATCCACCTTGCTGATCTACAAACATACCAAACCAGTCCAAGTCCAAGCCTATATTAATCCTCTGGCCAGCGAGACAAGTGGTCAGCGGCGGATACTAATCTTTCTGACATGTTTGGCAACTCGTAGCTTGCGCCAGCCCCTCTCCACTTCCTCCGCTCCATCTCAGCGGTGTGAGGATTAACGCTTATCCAATTAACCTCCCGCAGAGCCCGCAGACTTAATCAGACGAGGCATCACACTGGAGCGAGACATGGAGACAGACCTCGTCTCTTAGAGGCCCTATTTAACTAATTACAACTTTGTGCATTACGATCAAATATAAAAGAGAGGAAATTGGGGGAAGAGGGTTGGGGCAACGGGTCGGGAACTCTGAATCTTCAAATGAGCGGTATGTCATTTTGTGCTTGATTAGAGGTTAATCTTCCACAAAGGTATTGTTTCGCGAATGCCATAAGCCTGGTTTTATCCCTATGGAAAAAGTTAAATGCTATTTCAGCCTATTGAAGCAAAACTAACACCCCCACTGGCAGACAAAGACCACACAGTAAGATGAATCCAGGCCCTAAAAATTCTGCCAGCCTAACACCCTCATAAAAAATTATTTAGTATTAAAAACTTGATCAAATGACTGTAATTTATAAGTGTTCTTTTAGCTAAATGTGTGCATGGCGCAGCAGTGCGACGTGAACGGGACCTATAAAGATAAAAGTTCAGCCCTCCCATGTTAAGGAATTAGAGGATTAAGTCCACAAAGATGGGTAGGGAAAAAAAGGATCAGGCCTATAAATTACTTCTCAAATTCCCCTAATTTTATTAATCAGAGATAGTAACTAAATACCTCTTCTCAGCCTCTACCAATCACTAACTCAAAAGGGCCAATCTTTTAGAACGGATCAAGACAAAGTCTTTATATTAGCCTGTATCAGTGTTATAGTGATATACACTATATTGTCAAAAGTTTTGGGACGTCTGCCTTTACATGCACATGAACTTTAACGACACCCCATTCTTAATCTGTAGGGTTTAATATGGAATTGGCCCAACCTTTGCAGCTATAAACGCTTCAACTCTTCTTTTTATGGGAATTTTTAACCATTCTTCTAGAAGCACATTTGTGAGGTTAGGCACTGATGTTGGACGAGAAGGCCTGGCTCTAATTCATCCCAAAGGTGTTCTATCGGGTTAAGGTCAGGACTCTGTGCAGCCCTCCTCACCAAACTCGCTCATCCATGTCTTTATGGACCTTGCTTTGTGCACTGGTACTCAGTCATGTTGGAACAGGAAGGGGCCATCGCCAAACTTTTCCCACAAAGTTGGGAGCATGAAATTGTCCAAAATGTCTTGGTGTGCTGAAGTATTAAGAGTTCCTTTCACTGGAACTAATGGGCCAAGCCCAACCCCTGAAAAACACCCCCACACCATGATCCCCCCTCCACCAAACGTTACACTTGGCACAATGCAGTCAGGCAAGTTCCGTTCTTCTGGAAACCGGCAACCCAGACTCGTCCATTGGATTGCCAGAGAGAGAAGCGTGATTAGTCACTCCAGAGAACACGTCTCCACTGCTCTAGAGTCCAGTGGTGGCATGCTTTGCATTGCACTTGGCGATGTAAGGCTTGGATGCAGCTGCTCATCCATGGAAACCCATTCCATGAAGCTCTCTATGCACTGTTCTTGAGCTAATCTGAAGGCCACACGAAGTTTGGAAGTCTATAGCTATTGACTCTGCCACTAACAGTTGACCGTGGAATATTTAGTAGTGAGGAAATTTCACGAATTAGCTTATTGCACAGGTGGCAACCTATCACGGTACCACGCTTGAATTCACTGAGCTCCTGAGAGCGACCCATTCTTTCACAAATGTTTGTAGAAGCAGTCTGCATGCCTAGGTGCTTGATTTTATACAACAGTGGCCATGGAAGTGATTGGAACACCTGGATTCAATGATTTGGAGGGGTGTCCCAATACTTTTGGCAATATAGTGTATATAATATTATAACAATTATAGTACTTATTAAAGGTCCCGTTTTTGTGTGTTTTTGAAGCTTTGATTGTGTTTACAGTGTGCAATATAACTTGTTCATGTTTCGCGTGTAAAAAAACACAGTATTTTTCACACAATTTACTTATCTGTATACCGCTGTTTTCACTGTCCTAAAAACGGGCTGATAACTTCCTTGTTCTATGAAGTCCCTCCTTCAGAAATACGTAACGAGTTCTGATTGTGCCAGCGGTTCCTGTGTTGTGATTCGACAGCAGCTTAGCGCACGTTGCCCGTTGGGAAGGTCAAACAAAAGTGATTGGACTCCGGGATGAAAATAACAGCGTCTCGACGACATGGCGACAAACACACTCGCAACAAACGCAACTCTTCCTCTTCTCCATTTTAAAGTTTCCTAATTGTGTCTTGGAGTCTCCTACAACAGGTTTACATGCATCAAAGGTCAAATAACTGTTTCATTTTCTCATAATATACATTTGCACATCACCATATTTTCAATGATTCTCAAAGGACTCTGCTCCTACTCTGCTCTGATTGGCCAGACAGCTCAGTCTGTTGTGATTGGTCAACCGCGTACAGCGCGTGTCGAAAACAAAAACGCCCATTGCCATAACAACGTCAGCTCTGCTGCTTGTCCTGAGGCTTCCTACACCGTAAACTAAACACAGTAACGAACAATGATGTCGATTTTACCACATCAATCCGAGCACGAGTCCGATGTTGAAACACTGGAAGAACTAGTTATTCAACCTGAACCTCCATCGCAAGGACGACTCGAGCAGGACGTTTCTCAGTGATACACTACTCAGTTTGAGGCACATTATGAGATGTTGCAACTGTAATTCCTCACCATAAGCATTAACAAGTGCATGTCCATCAACAACCCGATTATTTTACTTGTACTTTTTTATTTACAGAGTATTTTTTTCTAATTGATTGAGGTGAACATGTGGAAACTGTATCAATAACAGTGCATAATTTAGCCGAGCTCTAATGTGAATGACTGATGTAACATAAACGTTGGTAAAACAAATCTTGCTCCATGCTTAGTCTTTCCTCAAAGTAGTGAGAACGACAGACGATATGCATTAATAGACACAGTTATAGGTAATCGTGGCCCACAGCTGATTAGCAGAAGTATTTCAGTAAGACAGTAATAATGTGAGTTAACCAGTTAGCAGGAGACCTACACAATATAAAACTCAAACCAAGTATTTTGAACACCATCTTTCAAGAGCAAGTGGTTTGCGAATCCTGCAGTGAACTTTCTAGATTTGAGAAGCAGTCGTCAGTGAAATAAAAGGAACACAGCAAAAGTTTAGGATTACACTGCTGTGATATCGTGGTAAAGATGAATTTTAATCACTGATTCTTCACATGCTCATCCTTGGGCAGTGAAACAAAACTGGCTTTACCGTCACATTGTAGAGCACAGCGTCTTCTCGACTTGATGCTATCCAATATCCACAGGAATCAGCTGCTGGTTTGAGGTGCAAGTTTTCCCTGGTGTTTGCGCACGCAATAAGTGGGTGTGCTAATGTCTTGACATTGGTCTTGACATCACAACGAAGCGGCTTATGACTCGTTTGAAAAACAATTAATTTAATTGACTCAGAGTCGACTCTTACTTTTGAAAGACAATAACTTAATATACTTTATATACACTTTCAGATTTAAAACTTTGCAGGATGTTTTCATTCACTTAGAGCTATGTTACACACTACATGAAAGGTCATTTTAAAAAATCCATAATAGGGGCACTTTAAAGAATATTGGTAACAAAACAGTTTTGGTTACCATTGACTTCCAATGTTTGAACAAAAGGCATTACTCAAAGTATTTTTTTTTAAGTTCCACAGAAGAGAAAAAAAAAAATCGTACAGGTTTGAAATGGCATGTGGCTGCGTAAATTATGACAAATATTTCATCTTTGGGTGAACTATCCCTTTAAGTTTTAGTCATTTTGTTATGTGCTTTTGTCTTTTTTTCTACATATTTCTATTTAGCTTTAATTTATTTTATTTCAGTTTTAGTTTTGGTCATTTTAGTACTTCAATTTCAACTTATTTTATTGCAGTTAGTTGTTATTTATAATTTTCTATATTTCAGCTTTATTTCAGATAACAAAATTTTTTTTTAAGTTCTAGTTGTAGTTTCAAATAACAGCACTATCCTGTATTAAACTGAGCAATGAGAAAATAGAATAATCAGGACAGATGGAGCATTAAACTCCTAATGATAAAAAAATGATTCCTAATTTAATATAAGCAGGATGTTTTGTCTTCTCATCCTAGTCCGTGTAACCTGGATCAAGAAGGTCAAATCTGAATAATGACCATCTCATATTTCTAAAAGAGCTCAGCTCCTGAACTGTCGTTTCGATTAAGAGTCATAAGCGCACAGGAGATTGGCGGTGACACGTTAAGTCTCTGATTGGTGTATTTTGGAGAGAGGATGTGAGCGCAGTGGAGAGTAGGGAAGTGTAAACAGTCCTGAAGGAGGAGGTTCAAGGCTCAACTCTGATCAGCAGAGCAGTAAAGCTGAACTGGAGCCCTTAGCACAGACTTCCGTTTCAGCACAGGTCACAACATTTCTGGCATAAAGTTACTCAACATTGGGACACTACTGCAAGAGCAAGCAGGAAAGATGGCAAGCATAGGCCTCTGTGGCCTGGTAGACTAACTACGGCATAGAGTTCATGGTTTCTGCTGGACCGTGCCAGTGTGAGAGAGTTAAGGCCAAGGCTAGTTGACGCAGTCACTTGGATCGGTCACTTCCTCTTTAAGATTAATGAATGTAAAACTTTCAGGGACATCCATTATGCCTTGCAAAAATACACATTTGGCTTTCTGAGAAATATTCTACATTGCTGTATAAAATTATGCTGATCATTTAATTTCATAATTTTAAATAATAATTTTTTTTTCAGTAATTAATACGATTCATTGTTACATTGACCAAAAATGACTGTAAAGACATTTATAATGTTAATAAAAGTTTTCTATTTCAAATAAACGCTGTTCTTTTGAACTTTCTATTAGTCAAAGTATCCTGAAAATATGCACAAAAATATAAATATAATATTTGACATGCTTCTTGAGGCTTGAGCACCAACTCAGCGTATTAGAATGATTTTTCTGAGGGATCATGTGACACTAAAGACTGGAGTAATGGCTGCTGAAAATCCACGTTTGAATGGTAATGTACAAACCAATTAGTAATGTTTTGCATCATTATGCGTTTATGAATTTATGGAAAAGAGAAAAATATTGTTAATGAACAAAATAATGTTGACAAGAAAGCTTGGCATTTAAATACAAATCTCAATATCTCAAATATTGAGAAAAAATAAACATATTGTTGACTCCTAGTATAATAACTGACATTCAAAAAAAAATTACTGATATTTTTAAAAGGTTGACACTGATAACATTAATATAATTACGGTATATAATTTAACAAATGATACTGAATACAATATTGCTGAAATTAAATGAATAACACAACACAATATTTACTGAATTAATGTTTGATTTTAGTAAATACATTTAGCATAATGTGTATTTAGCCTTGCCAATAATATTGGCCTAACACAAATTTTTATCCATTGAAATTCATTGGTCAAATTTCACACAGTATGTGTATGTACCTTGCTGGCTCCGCTTCTGTGATGTCTCCTTTGAAAGAGGCGTTTAGTCTTGTTTCTCTGGTAGCAAGATCATCAACAAGGTTTTGTCTTCTGTCAGCTTCAGCTTGCATTCTGGCATTTTTCATTAAGGCATTAAAATTACACATTTATGACTGCATAATTATGCTCATCTCAAAGAAAGATACGCTTAATCATTATAAACATCAATGACTTATGAACACAACATTCACATTTATTTCCTGTAGTTGTTTAGGGCTAGTACTTCCAAATCCAATTGTGGATCACAAGCAGCATTACTTCTGACCACACTGCAATTGATTTATTATAAAACACTGCCACCTACAGGTGCTCATGAGAAATCACAGTTTTTTTAACATTGTGAAGATTTGTTTTGTGTTTGTGTTTTTGCCCAGCCTCATGTCATATTACAGTTTTTTTTTAATAGCTAAAAAGCAACGGTCAATACTTAAGCCACACTTTCAGAACTCTTCACACATTCAGTGACACAGAAAGCATTTTTCACTGCCATCACACAAAATGCATTCAATGACCACATTTTCCAAAATCCATGAACACTTTTGTCATCTTCATTTATATAGCGCTTTTAACAATGTAGATTGTTTCAAAGCAGCTTTACAGAGACAAACATATAATTTTGTCATTCATACTTCACCATCTGCAAAACACTATGCATTGCTTTCAAAACTGATAAAAGCATTTCAATTTAAATTTAGCAGAATATTTACAATGAAATTAAATAATAATTTTCCAAACACAACTAATTGCAATTTCAGCTGAAAGCTGACCCAGGTGTCCTATTTTAGGTCTCAATACAGTAGTAATTTTTTATAAATCATTTTTTATAAATCATAAATCATTTATAAATAATTTTGGTAAATCAGGATGGCTTCAGAATGATTTTGTTTAGAAACATGGATCAAGGAAGACAAATAGGTGGGGAAAGAAGAGAGAGGGAGGACAAGAACCCTCACAGAACTGTACATCCATCCATCCATCCATCCATCCATCCATCCATCCATCCATCCATCCATCCATCCATCCATCCATCCATCCATCCTAACATTTTCCAAACCGCTTGTCCTGTAGGGTCGAGGGGAGACTTGTTGTTGGTTTGTTTTATTTTTTATTATTGCTTCAGGATTTTTCAATTTATTATTTTTTGCAAGTAAATTACTATATGTAAAGATATGGAAAAAAAAAATTGCTGCATTTATCATTCATTCATTATGCTGTAATACAGTCAGTAAAATGAAAAGATCTTATTCTTTTGCTACAATGAAATACTGATTTATGTTAAAAAAAAATTCAAACTTTAAAGATAAAAATGTATGATTTATGTAACGCTCCCTGATGTTAGTTTTTTTTAGGTCAGTGTGTTATAAATGACATATATGTTTTCTGAATGAGAATTGTTGGCAGTGTTATGGTGGAACGAGCTTATTTTGAGACATATATGAAGTTTTTTGTTGGTCTGAGTGAGTTTTGGAGGTGAGATTAACTGTTTGGCCAAGATTCATATTGGTAATGCAGACTGTACAAAGACTTTTGAAAAAGTGGCTTCAGTATCTTAATCTTGTGGAACTTTTGAAGATTTATTTGCAGTTATGTGGTCACTATGAGCTCCTCTAAAACAACAACAACAAAGATTGAGAACCTTTGTGACTGGATCATAAAGCGATGATGAACTCAAGAACTTGATTCATGAGCCATATCAACTGGTTCATTAAAGGTCCCGTTCTTCGTGATCCCATGTTTCAAACTTTAGTTAGTGTGTAATGTTGTTGTTAGAGTATAAATAATATCTGTAAAATTATAAAGCTCAAAGTTCAATGCCAAGCGAGATATTTTATTTAACAGAAGTCGCCTACATCGAACTGCTGGGTTGGACTACATGCCTCTACTTCCTTCTTTAATGACGTCATTAAAACCGTGTTTTGACTAACCTCCGCCCACAGGAATACAGGCATATTGATGGCGAACGACAGACGTGGTTGATGTTTATCTATAATCGGATACCGCAAAAGTTTAATTCGAAGTTGTTAGTTTGCTCTGTCCATTTCACCACGGACTATTTTTCTAACCTGGGACAATATCAAGCAGGCTTCTCTCAGCGTTTCATACTGACGAAGGGGGCAATTTCAACTATATTCCAGCAAGCGGTAAGTAGTGATTTACTATGGAAGTAGCGATCAACTTCACATCGTTTCTCTTAGTAGGATGAAAATAATCTTACTTAAACTGTAATTAATATACAGAAAGCGATCAAAGAACAATCCCTTTCCAATCGCCCAAGCTATCAATCACACAGCGCGAGTTTATCTGGACACTTGCCAAAACTTGTTATGAAATCAATGACGCTGTTACACTGCACAACGAATCTCTTACTGTATTTATATACCTCATGTTTGCATTGGTGAAATCATTAGTGAGAGTGCAGGAACTGCGTTGCAATGATAAGATCTTTTTTCACGCGATCAACAGACTGTCATCTGCTCAATGCTCATAACTGCAACCTTTTATGTGATGGGAATAGATCTAAATACTTAGAAAACTTCTCACGATTCGTTAATCCCGATAGCTGTAATAGTAAAAACGTATAATAGCTGTAATAGTAAAAGTTTTCCAGATAGTTCCACATGTAATGCCAGATATTTCATATGCAAGAATGTCAGCCAATCACAGCAGAGGGCGTTTACATTGAAGTCTCACAGCAGACACGCCCCTTCAAACAGAGCGTTCAAATCAGGGAATGAAATCAGGCTAGGAAATATGCCTTTTATTTCTAAATTATAAAAAAATTTGATCTAAAAAACATACTAACATTATAAGGGCACCCCAGGAAACATTATAAAATAATAAAATTATCCATGGAATGGGACCTTTAAAAAGAAGAGGCACAAACGAACAACATGTTCAGTAATTGGACTGATCCTGCTCTTGAGATACCAGCTCACTGGAGTGCAGGATAATCAGCAAATAATATATTCAGTTTGGCCTGTTCCTCTATTATATGACTTCAGAACCCTTGGAATATATTACATGTTTTGTTTTGTTTCTTCAGTCTTTTCTAGTGCTTGAAAGACGATCTACTTTGCACTGTCATTTGGAAAGGATGAGTGTGAAATTTTACAGAAAGAAAATGGGGTTGAATCCATTTTTGTATGAACTATCATTTAAAGAATCTTCAAAACAAACACAACCAACCCTAAACAAAAATCTTTGGATTCCACTCTCAGGATTTGTGCATGAAATTAGTATTAATTCTACTGGAAAGGATACATCTGCCTTTTAGCAGCAGCTCGATTCAACGTGTCCCTGAGCTGTGCTATATTCTGTTTGAGCTTCTGTAATGATGCTCTCAGGGTCATGTTCAGCTGTAGGGACAGACACACAAGAAGAGAGACATTACAGCATAAAGACCACTGACACAGGGCTCAAATTCATCCTATGAACAATGAAACCCTGTCTTTACCTTGGCTGGATTTCCTCCAGTTCTTTGCAGTCTGTTTCTTTCATGGATGTTTTCTGCAATTTCTTGAGCCATCCGACAAGCTGCATCATAATTCTGTAACCTAAATAATGGGAAACAAAACAAAAATTGCAGTTTTGTCAAACAGTTTTACACCTATGACATTACGCTGATAGTAACAGATCATCAAATGTGTGTTACCAGTTATTTAATCATTTAAACAAGATTGTCATCAACACAATCATGTGACATGGATCTCATCTAACCAGCCTGGCAACATTTCTACGCTTTTCTTTTTTCGCCGCGTAAAAAAAAAAAAAAAAAAAAAAAAAAAAAAAAAAATCACACATATGTACACAAACACATAGTATTTAACTAAAGCATAGGATATAATGAGCAATAAAGGAAATTAAAACAGCTATTTTCAGTCTCAATTGATGTGGCTGCTAACTTACAGATCCACTGAACTAAATAGCTAATTTTGTTTTCTGAACTCTACTGTACTGAACTGTAGACCTCAGATGTCAATAAACGACAACAATATAAAATGCTTACCAGAAATCCTGTGACATATTGCGGCACTTTAGTTTCAGTTATAACCAGCGTTTCTGTAGAAAATCACATCAACAAACTGCGTTGCGTTAGTTCCTGTTTGGGCATGACGTCAGACGGTGGCCTCCTACAGACACAACTCATTCGGTACTTCACATCTGAGACAATCATACAAAGTTTGAGAGAGAAGAGAAAAGAAAGAGGGAGATATAAAACTACAAATTATCTTAACAGGTAACTTAATGTTGCTAGGACCATTGTTAAACATATGTGCCATTGTAAACCATATGCATTGCAATTATTTGAAACGTGTTAGTTCTTGATAATCTAGAATTATGAATTTGAAAGAGGTCAATCTCAAAAATCTAGATGTGTGACTAACAAAATAAAGTTGAGGTTTTAAGGTGGGCGTCGGTGGGTGGGTGGGTCCTCCCCCAGAAAAATGTTAATGGAGTAAATATAATTTCATGTATTCTGGTGCCTTTTAATTAAACAAGTAAACTAAACTCCACTTCACGTCGGGCGGTTCTTTGCCTCCACGTCGTGCATTAAATGCACAGCTCCGTGGATTATTTACAAAGGTCCTAACTGGCAGTTTTGCCTGTTATGGATCACTATTTATGTCTGAGCCTAATGTTTAATATTTTTTGAAGTGCAATTTTGTTTACATCCATTTTATTTATTGTTTTTGGTATTTATTCAAGTGATTTTTTTTTTTTTTTTTTTTGTTAACAGACACTGAGAGTCCATTGCTTTTATTGTTTTTGGTTGTTTTGTTAATTTTTTGTGGATATTTAAAATGTTTTCCGTTTTCAATGTTTAATATTCTTTAGAAATAAAAGTTTATAGATCTTTGAAAAGGTGTACCTGCATTATTATCCCATTATCATTATATTAGATGAATATGGTCTCAGAACGACAATATTATCGTTTATCGCAATAATTTCTTGGACAATTTATCATCCAGCAAAATTTGTTATCGTGACAGGCCAACACCTTGGTGCATCGTCTTCTCCACCACGGATTTCTTTGTCGGCGGCTGCGCTTCGACCCTTTACCCCTGTAGTTCCAACTGATCCTCCTTCCCTTCAGTTCCTCCACTGTCCTCACCAGCACCATCTCAGCCCAGGTCTGCAATGCCTACACCTCGGTTGATGGATGAATCAGTCTCTTTAAATCCCTCCATTCCGAGAGCCTGCTGTGCTCTGATTGGCCAGATGGCCCAGTCTGTTGTGATTGGTCTACCACGTACAGCGCCTGTCGGAAGCTACACGCCTATTACCATAATTGGACGTCAGCTCTGTCTGGAAGCTTTCGACAGCGATTGAGGTGTAAAGACCGTAACGATGACATTGATTATATACCATATCAATCTGAGCAAGATTCCGATGATTAAACATTGGAAGAACTATTCATTCAAACCGAACCTCTATCACAAGGACGACTCAATCAGGATGTTTCTCATAAGTTACTCAGTTTGAGGTAGGCTACATTATAGATCTTTCAACTGTAATTCCTCACTATCAGCATTAACAAGAGTGATATACACATCAACAAACCATGTGTATATTTCTAATTTATTGCGGTGCACATGCGGGAACTGTATCAATAACAGCGCATACATTAGCACTAACTTGAATGACTGATGTAACAAACAAACCTTGCTCCATCCTTTATCTTTACTCAAAGTAGTGAGAACAGACGATCTGCATTAATAGACACAGTTAGGTAATAGTGGCCCACAGCTGATTAGCATATGTATTTCAGTGAGACTAATAACATGAGTTTTTACACAATATAAAACACAAAACGTATTTTGTATAAGTATTTTGAACACCCGGTAGAAAATATATAAATCAATAATTATTCATACTTACAGGTTGTGATCCTGAGAAAGCTGGTCCAAATAGACTGGGTACTGTTTTGCGAATCCCGCGTTGAACTCCGAGATTTGAAAAGCATGTCGTCAGTAAAACGACGTGTTGTGGGCTGGTCAAGTTGTTCGCGGGTGGAGACAACAAAGGGGGACATTATGCAAATGCATTTTCTAGTGACGTAGAACCGTAAAACAGTAGGATTCGAATGAAAAACGACTCGTATTGGCGGTTCAGAGTCGATTTCTTTCTTTTTGGTAGACAATATCTTTATTTATCGTGCACTTTAGACTTTACAACTTTGCAGAACTTTTACATTCACAAACAGCTATATTACACACAGCATAAAAGGGAATATTTGAAAAACCATAATAGGGCCGGGCACTTTAAACAACCAGAATATGAGGGCATAACGTTTTTCTACTAAAATTATTGTGGACCATATAGGGTTGAAAATTGGAATACCATATCATTGGCCTTGCTGCTGTTACATCACATCAATCCCATATGCAAAACTAGCCTAGTGCAGAGACAAGAGAGAGAAGAAATGTTGCCCTGACATCTAATCTGTCAGTTGTTAAATTAAATGATTAAACTAGACAAGTGCATTGGGTATTTGAGCATTTTTATCTTACAAAATATCTCCTGTCAACCTTATTCTTTATTGTAAATAATTAATTTCTTTTAAATTCAGGAGGTGGCACAGTTACATGTAGCTATACTATTCTGTCCATCTATTCACACTTCATTGTTAAAACTCTTTTGAAACTATCTTATAAAAATAAAAATAAAATAAAAAGTTCCACTTTTATCAGGGAGATAAGCAAAAGAATTGTATCTGAATTTTACTTGATAATTTAATTGATTTATGTGGAGTTCTCTGACTGTGCACTCACTTTTAATATGAAGCAGCACAATGTTTATAAGATTGTCAACTCAAGTCAAGTCACCTTTATTTATATAGCGCTTTTTACAATACAGATTGTATCAAAGCAGCTTCACAGTGATAACATGAAAATAATACAACAAAGTTTGTTTCTAGAAGAAAATTGCATCATCGTCCACCTGAAGTAAGGCAGATCAATAATATTGTTGAATATTAAATATCCCCAACTAAGCAAGCCAAAAGCCAAGGCAAGAGTGGCAAGGAACCAAAACTCCATCAGGTGACAGAATGGAGAAAAAAAACTTGGGAGAAACCAGGCTCAGTCGGGGCCAGTTCTCCTCTGGCCAACGAGGAGCACTAACGTGTATGATGATAATTCAGGCAGCATTACAGGTTGGATCAGAACATTCAGAACATTAATAAACATTAAGATAAACCTTAACCGAAGTGTGTTAACCTGTAACATTCTAACAAAAAGAACAGGTTTAGCGTCTTATTTAATGATATTAGCCCCCATTTTGAGCCTCAACAATTTGTTTCACATCCAAACATACGTATGTTTGAATAAATAACAGTGTGTTGAAAACAAGAAGCGCTGACTTTTTGAATTTCCTGGAAAAGAGCTCATTAGAATGTTTCTGGTATCAACATTCTGTGACACTTCAAGAAGATTTCCTCTATGTTTCCAAACACAGAAGGAGTTAGAGAGTACAAAACTTTCATATAAACCCTTTGAGAACTGTCTGCCTCTTGATGATTGTCAATGCTGTACTCAATTTTTTTTTAATAAATAGAAATAAAAAGATGTTATGAAATGTTTCCAACCATATTTCTGTCATACATTAATATGCATTTGATCCTGTAACAATGATGTTATGGCTTCTGACACAAAAATATTTGACTGGAAAAACATATAAATCCAACATGTATCTATTCACTGTATAAACTTATCAAAGTTAAATATAAGCGTAATTGTTTTTTGTTTTTTTAGTTAGTTATTACAGTGTGTATTTATATTTATATGTTGTATTAAATTAGACACCATTGCTTTATGTCATATAGGTTTTATTAAGTGTTTATACTCGAGTGTTCACAGTTGATTGCTAAAGACAAAAAATAGAGGACGTCTGACATTTTCCACTGTGTATACAGTAGTATTACAACCACCTGAACAGATCACCTGACTGTCATCGCCTCAACAAAACCCAGGTGTCTCAGGGCATTACAAAGAGAACAACAAACCTACTGTGAACTTACCTTTCAAAGTCTTTGTTATGTGAATTGGTGAGGCCATGATAAAGGTTACTTCAAATGTTGCATGTGCTCATTTTGGCTCTACAAATGTGAATGTCCAGAATGTGGAGAGTGGCAGTAATGCACAGTTTGCAGACCGGACAAATTCTGGCAGACTACGCTCTCGATCTCTTTACAGCTCTGACGAAGCAAAACGCTCAACGGGAGAGGCTGACGAGGACCGAAGCCACATTAGACCTCGTTCAAGATCTTTTTATGTTTGTGACACAGATGATGAGGGACTAGGTCATTTTAGCAGATGCAATGCTATCCGACCAAGAGCAAGATCACTACACCACGAGGATGGCAAAAGAAACACTGGTGGGATATGTATCACTGCAAAGCCTCCAATCAAAAGACCTAAAGGACACTCAAGCAAATGGGCCAAAAAGGAACTTACAGGTGCGTAAGTGAGATCTTTTTACCTTTAAAAAAAAAGAAGAAAAAAGTTAGATTTGCCAGCATTGATAAAATCATAAATAATCACAAATATTACACATCTGTGTGCAATTTAATTAATTTAGGTTTTTAGCCCAACTTTATATCCCCAAATAATGCGTATATGGTTAAAACATTTTCCGGGTGAAAAGTAGGAGCATTTTTTTATTATTATTGTAATGATACTTTATTAATTACTACATTTTTCAAAAAGTGAATTTAGGCATCACAACTTACTATACATATTACTATAAAGCACAGGGAGATATTCATTTTGGGATTTGTTTTTAACTGAGTATCTGAAAGTAAAAATAGGAGAAATGAACAATGAAATGACCATGCGCATTGGAAAATCCAATATAGTGACAGTTAAACAAAAATCTCTAATCTGATGACCGATACTTTACCGATATATATTGTGAATCCCTAATGCAAAGTGAGTCCCAACCTATAGGAGGATGGGAAAGATCAAAACAATTGATCTTTTGGAACAATTGATGTTCAAACCATATAGAAAATTCAACCCAAATGTAAATATGTTCAAAAATCAAAGATCAAAAATGACCTGGTAATTCATTTATTTTGCTTTATAAAGCAATATCCAACTAAATGATAAAATAATTAGTACACATAGACATTTCAAATGAGACATTTCTGTAGTGTCAGATGACAATACACATCATGTAAAAATTACAGCTAAATAAATGAATTACCAGGTCATTTTTGATCTTTGAACATATTTACATTTGGGTTGAATTTTCTATATGGTTTGGAACATCAATTGTAATATCACTAATATTAAATTCATAATGCTGTAGCTTTTTTACTCAGCAATTGCAATTGCACCTTACTGTCACAGCTGACTCTGAAACATGCTTCATTTAAACAGGAAATAAAGGAAGTTTAAAGGGTGTACCCATGATGACCATTTCTGAGGTAGATAACTGGGAGATAAGCTCTTCTGCCAGGATGAAATACGGTCAGTATGTAGACTGGGAAAAGATTGATCCAGAAGCGGCCATCCGTTATCGGAAGATCCTCTCGAGTGACCGTTATGAGCTCAAAGCAATGGGCCGTACAGGATTCTGGTCCATGCCTCATACTCTCAGAGCCAAGGCTTACCAACACATCATCCACAACATCGAGAGCACATCCATCAACACTGATGTGGACACTTATCATGCCCTAGTTGGGAAGCTCTTTGGGGAATTTCAAACAAGCACACACCCTTTCCCAAAGTTTATGGAAGATGGGGAAATCCCCAGATACTGCCTAAATAAAGCAGGTCTGAATTCAGTGAAAAAAATTCTCATCTGTATAAATCACCATTTTCCTGATGTCACCTTCTGCCCCATCCTGTCCCCTCTGGTGTCCCTTCTCTTGCACTTCAGTGAGGATGAAGCCCAGTGTTTCCACAGTATGTGTTCCCTGGTGACCTACACAGACTCTAAAAAGCGTTACATTGACCAGACCTTCCTCACTTCACGTGCTTCGTGCATGACCTTTGGTGACCTCGCCAATAAATACTGCAGAGGCATCCGGAAGCTAATAGCCAGCTCTCACCAGAACCTGTTCGAGTTCTACTCTGACTGGATCATGTGGATCTTTGCCGATCTACCTTTCACATACGCTATCAGAGTTCTGGATGTCTATCTAATGGAGGGCTACAAAGTTTTATACCGTGTAGCTCTTGCTCTACTCAGCCTTTACAAAGTCTCTGTGTCCTCACGAGTGGCCCACGCCGATGACTTCAGACAAGACATTAAGAGTTTTGTGGAGAACGTGGCACGGCACAGTACGATTGACGCGCTGCTTCAGAGGGCTTTTGAAATACAGCTGCCCACACGCAACCAACTAACTTATCTTTTCAATGCCAACAAGCACGCACTAATTCATAAGGACATCCACAATAAGAGGTGAGGGGTTTATGAGGTCAATAATAAAAATAAAAAAAATAAAAAAATTAAAAATATATATACACAGTGCTATGCATAAGTTTAGACACCCATGCTAAAGTTGACTAAAAAGAGGAATAAAAAATCATCTTTTGGAAACTGAACTTAATGCCTTGATTTAAAAAAATAGGAAAAATCCGACCTTTAAGGACACCAATTTTCTTTGTGAATGAATAATGTATCGTAAATAAATAAATGTTCTTCCTTAAAATACAGGGTGCATAAGTTTGGACACCCCTATGTTAAATTCCCATAGAGGCAGGCAGATTTTTATTTTTAAAGGCCAGTTACTTCATAGATCCAGGATACTATGCATCCTGATAAAGTTCCCTTGGCCTTTGGAATTAAAATAGCACCACATCATCACATAGCCTTCACCATACCTAGAGATTGTCATGGTTTTATTTCAGTTAGCCTAATAGCTAGTTTGATTTGCATTGAGAGATGATCTTATGGAAAGTACTCCATGCCAATCTTTAGGTATGGTGAAGGCTGTGTGATGATGTGGTGCTATTTTAATTCCAAAGGCCAAGGGAACTTTATCAGGATGCATAGTATCCTGGATCTATGAAGTAACTGGCCTTTAAAAATAAAAAATCTGCCTGGCTCTATGGGAATTTAACATAGGGGTGTCCAAACTTATGCACCCTGTATTTTAAGGAAGAACATTTATTTATGTACGATACATTATTCATTCACAAAGAAAATGTGTGTCCTTAAAGGTCGGATTTTTCCTAATTTTTTAAATTAAGGCATTAAGTTCAATTTCCAAAAGATGATTTTTTATTCCTCTTTTTAGTCAACTTTAGCATGGGTGTCTAAACTTATGCATAGCACTGTATATATATATATATATATATATATATATATATATATATATATATATATATATATATATTAAGAATTTCAGAATTCCTATTACACATGAAACTCTATTTTTATCTCCTAGTTCATACCAAGCTATGGATTTCCGGAAGTTCAGCTCCTCTGTAGTGACTGAAACCGAGATGAGGGTGGTCTGGGCTTGGATTCCAGAGCGATTCGCTCTATTCAGTCCTGTGCAGCTCTTCAGTACAAATGTTCATGGCAGAAGTCTCTCCTTGTATGTTTTTTTCTACACAGACACACTCACATGAATCATTCCATGAAAATAACCATAAACAATTTGAGAATATGGTTTAATCACATAAAATCATGTTTTTAGAAATGCTTAAAATACATTTAAACTAAAAAAACAAACAAAATAAAAAAAAACATTAAACAGCAATCATCATTATTATCATTGATAATATAAATAATAGTTATATTAATTATTAGATTTAATATATTGCATTTCATAATGTTTCTTAGTTTTTTGTTTTATTTTTAGCAAGCGGTTGAAATATATTAAAAACAACCCATGACCCATAATATAAAAACATTAATTTAATCATAATTAATTATTATAAATATCAATGAAAAATATTTAATGATATTAAATATTGTTTTTCAAATGCATAAACCTCGAAATATGTCTTTTTTTGAAAACAGGTTTTATTCCAAAGTTGAGGGGCATGATCCAACCGTTTTACTCTTGAAAACTGCTGATGAAGAGGTATGTCTGTATTCATCTGTGCACTTTTAAGAAAAATGGTCCTAAACAGAGCCAGACAGTATTCTTCAGCTTGTAGCAATAGCAGAAGCCTTTATGGTGCTAAATAGAACCATTTTTATAAGGTTCCATAAAGAATCATGCTTTGAAAGTGCTATATGTAGAACCTTAACTGTGTTACAAATAACCTCTTTAATAATAGTTTATTTTCATTCATATTATTCATATATTATTTATTAGCATTATGAGTGTTTCCCTTCTTCTGTCTATCTGGTCTTATAATAATAAATTAAAAATGTATAAATAATACATTAATAAATGGCAATTGACAGTGAACATGAATAAAAACATAAAACACAAAAAAAGAAACACAAAATAAATGTAATAAAGTTCCAAATGAAATGTCTTCACAATCCTTTATGAGGTTTTTACGTCTATTGTTATGTGTGGATTTTGATGTTATTGAGTGTCAGTTTCTCTCAGATTCTGTAACAAAAAGGACATCAAGTATCTTTTAAGAGTGTGTCATGACCAATGTTGGGTAATGCATTAAGGCACACGCAATATAGTAATGCATTACTTTTAAAAGTAACTTATGGTTAGGCTTCAGAAAATCAATAATGATGTGGCTTTGAAAGGATTTTTTGGCCATTACAGATTTTTTTATTTTTTTTTTAAAGATAAAAAAAAAAGGGTTCTTCAGGACAATATGCTTCTAAATGGAACTGTTACTACGTGAAAATAACCTTTAAAGAACCATCTTGTTTTAAAGTGTAGCTGTACAAAATCTTACAGAAATGCTGAAATCTCAATATTGTGTTACATTTACGTTATTTTGTTCATTCCATCGCAGATTTGTGGAGCTTTCTTGTCTTCTGATTGGGCGCACAAGAATTGTGATGAAAAGGGTTTTAAGTTCTTTGGCACAGGAGAGTGCTTTGTTTTCACTGTGAGTAAGTCTCCATTTGCCATCCGATTCAATTGATTTGTTGTGCTTTAAATTGTACTTAATGTCACATTGTATGCTCCAAAATATGATTTGCGATAGTCGATAACAGAATAATTTATTTCCTAATTGCAAATACATTTTTCAGCTACGACCAGGAATGGAACGGTACCAGCGTACAGTGCTGCAGATCTCTGGAATGTCTGACAAAAGTGATCAAACTCTCTCCGCTAGCTCTCGAATAAACACTCCTGTGGACAGACCCACTGCGGCCTCTCAGGACCAAAGATACAAGTCTTCTTCCTTCTGCACATTGTCAACATTCAAATTCATGGCAGGAGATGATGAGACACTTTTTATTGGTGAGCACGCCCCCAAAACAAAATAAATGTTTTTAAAAATAAAATAAAAACCTTGCATGAATATTAAGCAAGTGTGAAGGAAAGGTTTCTTTCAGAATACATATTTCATGTCAGTTATCCCCTATTGTTATCATAAACAATGTGGCTGCCTCTCAGGCTTCATATTTGCATACCCCATGTGCACATTTCACCTGCAAACATGCTGGAACGTTGCCTTTGTGTCAACATTACTGGGAAAAAACAGTGTCTTCCTTAATATAGATGAAATGTTGTGTATACACCCTTTACCTTTACTTGCGGCCTATCCTAGGTGGCGATGGCGGCCATGCGCTCTACCTGCAGGCTGATCTGACAGCTGGCTATTCTGAATGCTGCGATACATTTGAGAGTCCACCACTCTGCAAGAGAAGCTTCAAGATCCAATCTCTAGAGGTGTGGGGTATCCAGCATTCATTGTCTGTTCCACCGCTGCTTTCACACTGAAGACTGTAGGAGCGCTGTGGAGGAATGTATCCACATATATCAAAGGTCACACTGGCAAAATGGCATCATGCTTTGAGACAAAACTATGGACATTAAAGATTTAGTGTAGTGCAATCACAGTGAAGGAATGCTGTACATTGTTGCGCTACTGCAGTATGAACAGAAATAAATTGTAAATATCATTTAAGATTCAAATTTCTACAATGTATTTATTTACATTTTCAAATACTTCTTTTTTATTGTATGCCTTATATTATTTATATTTTTTAGTCCTGTCATTCTCTGCATTTCTGGAATAACTAGTTTTCAAAGACAGTATTCAAACAACAGTTTGTTGAATTTTAGTAAACATTAAAATCTACAATGTCGTAAATAAAAAGAGAACTTCTACACCAAATAGATGGAACTGAAATTGAATCATGGCTGTAGTAAATAAAGTGGATATAAAAAGCAATGTGTGTGAGTGGAATAAAATACTAAGGCCTGCAGCAGTTACAATGGCTACCCATACTGTATGTTTGAGTTTGAGTTTGAGCAAACTCTGGAAGTTCAAAGAGGTGGATTGGTTTTTATCTGTTCATCATCATGACATCTTATACGCTACATGGCTAACTTTGCTCCAGAGCAGGTTTTATTCTGGGTAAAAGATTGCAAACCAAAACTGAACCAATAAGTTGTGTGCAAAGTAACATATTTGACGCAATTAATGGGGTGGGCAACTTTGCCCTAATGGTCCACTGTCCTGAAAAGTTTAATCAAACACCTGAAAAATCTAACCAAAAGGCATTCGACTTCAGCTACAGCTGGATTTATAATCTTTTTGTGAACCTATAAATTAAGTATTAAGTAAAAGGGATGCTCCAATCAATCGGCCGCAGGTCTGTATCAGCCAGTAATCATATTCATGGCTGTGTTCGAAATCGCCACCTATACCCTCATTCACTATTCCTAATAGTCCACTTGAAGGAGTCAATGAAAACGAGCTGCCGCTTTTGTGCTTGCTGTTTAATAATCACTTAAAACTTAGCAAACTGGCAGCTCCAGTAGGGATGAAAAGATTTATCTTGAACTCTGTCATGGAAACTAGCATGTATAAACCATAATTAAAAAAACGAATAATCAATTAAAAAGCAATTTATACCTGCATGATATTACCCTGTAGCCACATTGGACCAGCGGTTTGGTAAATGGATGATTAGACTGTGGGCGCCATCTTCTGGCGAGAAGATATTTTGAAGAATGTCGATAACCAAACAGTTGATTGGCCTCATTGACTTCCATAATATGGGGGGGGGGGGGAAATGATGGAAATCAGTGGGGTCCATCAACAGTTTCAAAATTTTTCAAAATATCTTCTTTTGTGTTCAGTAGAAGAAATGCATACTGGGTGATTCATTTAACAACCTTTAACATGGGAAAAACGTGTGCTTTTATTTACCATGTTTGATGATTACTTTTACAATTGTTCATGTACATTTTGAAGCTTGAAATGTTGATTAGACCTTCAATGGATGGACACAAATTAAAAAAATATCTTCAGTTTGGCTCCAAAGACGAACGAAAGTCGACCGTTTTGGAACGACATGAAGGTGGGTAAATGAAGACAGAATTTTTATTTTATTTTCAAGTGAACTAAAACTTTAATGTTAATGAACTAATCAACCAGTCCTCTATAACAAACTATTAAATAAACTTATTTGCAAAGAATAAACAAACAACAACCTGATGTTTGTCAAAGTAAAATGTATCTATATTTCACATTATGCCACGACACAACCACCAATGTATTGAGTAAAGTATAATATAACTTATGAACTAGTCAACTGTAAACCAAAATTTAAGTTCTATCACTTGCAACAATAAGAATATGAAAACAACACCCTGCCCAAGGTTTTTTTTTTTTTTTTCCTTTTACACATTTACATCTTATCAACAATTCTCTCCAGCAGGTTTAGTAACTTCTCCTCTCTTGCCTCTGCTTTCCTCTCCCAGGCCTCAGACCTCTCTGCCTCTCTCTCCAGGAACTCCAAAACTGGATCCTTATGCTGCCTTTTTGGTGGTAAGGGGCTGAACCCCGGGTCGCTCTCATCTGTTTCAAGCAGCTCTGTGGAACTATAATTAGGGGATGCTGAAGAAATCAGAGACAGCTTCCAACCAATTGCTTCATTCATCAGCTCAAACCATTTCCAGTTTCTTGCAACTGTGTTCTCTGACTTGGTCTCCACACCTGATGGTGACTGCTTCAGTTCCTACAAATATTTTGGGCAATGATAAGAGTGACTCATCTCAGACCTCATGTAATGAAATAACACAGTGACTAGCGTCTGCTCCAAAATAGAAAAATCACCATGAAAAGCAGTCAATAAGAATTGTGTTGGTATTTCATAAATATAGCCTATACCAGGGGTGCCCAATCCTGCTCCTGCCGATCGACTGTCCTGCACAGTTCTTCTCCAACCCTAATCAAACACACCTGAAGCAACCAATTAAGGTCTTCAGGATCACTTGAAAATTAAAGGCAGGTGTGTTTGATTAGGGTTGGAGATTAACTGTGCAGGGGTGCGTTTCCCGAAAGCATCGTTGGCCAACTATGGTCGCAAGTTCGATCGTTACCAATAGAGTTCAATGGACATTGCGATGAACTTGCGACCATAGTTGGCCAACGATGCTTTCGGGAAACGCACCCCAGGACAGTCGATCGGCAGGAGCAGGATTGGGCACCCCTGGCCTATACTGTCGACATCAAACCTGACATGACAACTTTACATGCACAAAATGTATTTAACAGCTATTAAACTGCAGGAGTAGGACTAATACTGATTTTATAATGGTTTTGACAGGCCTTGGAAGAAGTAAAAAATTACTCAAATAAAACAATGCATGATTTGCAGTTTTATGTTTAATACTAATGCAAAAGACAAACCTTAAACTTTTTTGTAAGGTTTTTCCACTTCTTCCGAGCCGTTGCTGTGCTGACTTTATCAGCAAGACCCATCTCTTTAAGAACTGTTCTGAAAAACAAACATTTCACCATTCACACCTCAAAGAATGATAAAAGTTAAATAAAAAATAATAATAAAAAAAATATGTTATGTGTAATAGAAGTAAAATTGCAATTTACATAGCAATAGCTGAAATGAGCTGTGGCACTCCCACTTCGACTGAGGGAGTGAGATACTAGTAAAACAAATAGGCCTAATAATTTGATAATCACAAATTACCTACTGTTATTGTTGAAATAAACTGATTGCTGTGACTAAACCGACTTACTCCCATCCAAGTCGGGCTGCATTTCTTTCGCCAGAAAACATGTAATCCTTCTCCGCCCTAAGGCGAATAAGCTTTTCCACATCTTCGTCTGTCCCTGCGGTAACTTAGTCATTTGAAACTTAGCTAAGTGAGTTTTCAAAACTATGTTGAAATCTATCAAATAAACCTGAATTAAACTATTTAAATCAATCAATTAAAAAGGACCTTACATGTGTGTTGATCTGTCGTGGACGCCATCTTGTGTTCATTCGAGGCATTTCGGACATAAGAATCGGTTCAGCGGAGATTTTGCTGATCTTCGGCCCCGGCATGCTTTCGAATCGCTCTCGCGATACTTTGATGTCTGCTCAGCGCCGCTTCATATCGAACACACCTAAAAACCATAAAACCTGTACAAAGCCTCCCGCCTACAGTAGCCGACAGTTAATTTAAATGACTCATGATCCGACAAAACCAAATCGCTTAAATTATTTAGACATCCTAATTAATAACTAAAAAAAGCTGCAACATTCTACTCAGCAATTCTACACAGGAAAACTGATTTTTTGTGTCTTCTAAAAAAAAAAAAAAAAAAACAGTTAGCGTAACGAGAGTTAATTTCACTGAATCGATTCAAATGAATCGATTCAGTGAAATTAACTCTCTTTACGCTACTGAGCAACGAGTCCAAACACAGCGTGCCACTGTTGCCTAGATACGTGTGTTTAGCTCCCGAAGCCAGCACCCTTTTCAACACACATCCGAAGCTGCAAGTTGTATCATGATGGCAGAAGACACGCAAGAAGTCCCTCAGCTCGCATTAGAGGCTGTTATTGGGTTTAATGGTAAGGCGAACTATGAAAAATCTCTCATTTGATTGTTTGGTCTTTAAAATTTAAACAATACTCTCGGTATTTGCTAAGATGGAAGTAACGTTAATTCAACGGTATCAAAGCATCTAACTTAACGTTAACGTTACATTGTTTATCCAGGGCATGTGTTTTCTGGACTCAACGTGCATCCAGACAGAGAACATATTATTTATCCTCTTGGCTGCACTGTTATTATTAAGAGTCTGAGAAGTGGAAAACAGGATTTCCTTCATGGCCACACGAACAACGTCTCTTGCATTTCTGTGTCTAAAAGTGGGCGCTATATTGCATCTGGACAGGTCACTTTCATGGGCTTTAAGGTGAGCCGGAGCAATAAAAGTAGGAAAACACAATTTATTCACATATATCCTGGCAGATGCTTTTTTTTTTACTGTAAGACAGGGCTCCCTTAGTAGTCCATTCTTATAACCTTGGAATGAGATGATCATTTCTCACTACAGGCTGATGTTATCATCTGGGACTATGAGAAGAAGGAGATTTATGCTCGTCTTGTGCTCCATAAAGCTAAAGTTGAAGATCTTAGCTTCTCCCCAAATGACAAGTATCTGGTATCTCTGGGTGGACAGGATGATGCCAGGTAAAATACTTCTTATTGCAGTGATCTTAAATTGATTTCCCATTGCATATTTCAGTTTGGTTTCTCACCTCTTGTGGTTTGATTAGGCAATATATATATTTATTTTATATTAATTAATCTAGATGTACATTAGAAAGTCCTTTCTTAGCATGTTTACGTTATGGTTTTAGTATCGTGGTGTGGAACATCGAGAGTAAGAAGGCTATATGTGGCAGTCCTGCTTCAGCACAGAGTGCTGGTCACTGCTTCGCCATTGAGTTCACCAACCTGAACGATGAAATCTTTGTCTCAGCTGGAAGGTAAGTCCAATTTTGTGAGACCTTTTTAGTATAACGATGCACACTTAATCTCACATTAAATGATTTCTGAACGATCAAATATATGATTGTCTGATTCATAGGCCTATATGAAACATTTTTAATGTTTCTTATGATCATCAAGTCTGCATTTATTAAGCACACAAAATTAATAATATTACAATTTAAAACAATGGTTTTCTATTTTAATATACTTTAAAACATAATTTATTTCTGTGATGCAAAACTGAATTTTCATCAGCCATTACTCCAGTCTTCAGTGTCACATGATCCTTCAGAAATCATTTTGATATGCTGATTTGATACTCAGTTATTATCAATGTTGGAAACAGTTGTGCTGTTTGATATTTTTTTTGGAACCTATGATACATTTTTCAGGATTCATTGATGAATAAAAAGTTAAAAAGAACAGTATTTATTTAAAAATAGAACATATTCGAACAATATAAATCTTTACTATACATTTAACAAATCCTTACTGAATAAAAGTATTAATTTCTTTCAAAAAAAAGAAAGAAAAAAATGACTGACCCTAAACTTTTGAATGGTAGTGTAGGCCTATATCCTGAAAAAAGTATCATATGTTATTAAAAAAAAGCACTTTTGTTTCCAACATTAATAATAAATCAGCATATTCGAATGATTTCTGAAGGATCATGTGACACTGAAGACTGGAGTAATGGCTGATGAAAATTCAGCTTTGCATCACAGAAACAAATTATATTTTAAAGTATATTAAAATAGAAAACCATTATTTTAAACTGTAATAATATTTCACAATATTACTGTTTTTTCTGTATTTTTTCAAATAAATGCAGGCTTGATGAGCATAAGAGACTTCTTTCAAAAACATTAAAAATAATAATGTTGGTACACACACACACACACACACACACACTTAATGTCACATTAAATCATGAGATTGTTGTGCATACAAAAATCTCATTTGATTATTAAAATTAAAACCAAAATGAACATTTGAAATGCTAACTAATAGTTCCTATACTGGCACACCAAAGCAAAAGATACAAGTAAGTGTGTTATTTGGTGAAGAGTCTAGCATACCTTTTGCACAATTATGTAATTTATATATTTATATAATATTCTGTAGTCAGAAATCAGTTGAGCACTATATATACTACAGATTGATGTAGTGTGTGCGTGAAAAAAGTGCTTATCGCTTTCTGCTTTCTATGTTAATTTAGAGTGTGTTTGTTTGTTTTTCCCCCAAGTGGAACTCTACGTGTGTGGGAACTGGATTTACCCAACAGAAAGATCCGGCCCACAGAATGTCAGACAGGACAGCTTAAGAGAATTGTCAAATGCCTTGAGGTGAGTGAGAAATCACGGCTACTGCCGGTTCTGGTTCTCTCTTCTTCTTTTTTTTAACTGCTCATTCCATAGGTGGTTTTCAACGTTTTTTGAATGGCTAAAACTGGTATATAAAACATCACTAAACGTAAAGTGTTTTTCAGATCCCAAATGATGATAATTATTTCTACTGTGGAACTACAAGTGGGGATATTCTGAAAGTGAACCTGAAGACTAGGTTGCTCAACAGCTGTGGACCTGTTAAACAAAAGTTCAGCAAGGTGAACCTAATTTTGATTTTGATTTAGCACAGCGAGCAGCTAAGAATAATTTTTTTTAAGTTGCCTGTTTATACATATTTAATTTATTAATATTATTAATTTATAATTTATTAAAATGATCAATATTTAATTTCTCTTTGACTGTTTTATTATCTCTTAGACTACTGCTATTATTTATTGCACTACACAGTCCAAGAAACACGATTAAACAGAGACGCAAAAAACAAGCTGAACAACTAGTTTGAACAACAACAAAAAAAGGATGAAATTTTAAAATGCTTTGTCTTGTTGTCGCAGGGAGTGAACTCTCTTAAAGTCTTGAAGACCGGGGATATTTTAGTTGGATCAGGAGATGGGATGTTGACTTTGTGCTCAGGAGGGAATTTCAAAACCATAAAGTCTGTAACAACCTTGGTTTCCTCTTCTTTCCTCTTCTCAGTTTTTTTCTTTTCTTTTATGTGCTCTTTGTTTTCCTCATTTGTTATTATTTATTGTTTCTATCTGCCTTCCTCTCATTCAACCACTAATTACGGTTAACTATATGATTTGTGACAGGAGTGTTCAGTTGGAGGGAGGGGTGACGTCGGTTGCCCTGCGTGGAGACGGCCATCAGTTTTTCGTCGGGACAGAGACAGCACAGATCTACAGTTTAAGCTATGCTGACTTCAAACCAGAGCTCATTGCAACAAATCATAACAGTTCTGTAAAGGATGTGGCCTTTCCTTTGTGAGTAATACATGAACACCTCTCTTCTGCCACCAGAGGGAGACATTAGCTTTGTATTGGTGGCCTAAGTAAAATTCATTGACGTCCATCTATTTGTGCAAATCCTCTCTATCACTCTCAACAGTGGGACGTCAGAGCTCTTTGCCACCTGTTCACTGAATGATATAAGAGTGTGGCATGCTGAGTCCTCCAAGGAACTTCTGCGTATCACAGTGCCCAACATAACGTGCAACGCTCTGGGCTTTATGCAAGATGGCCGGAGCATCTTCAGTGGTCAGTCTCATAGAGGATGACCTGTTGAAATGGTTTGAGGAGCATAGCGTTGCTTTTCTATGTTGATGTATTTTTCGTTTGAAACACTTTTTGTACACTCCTTGGCAAAAAAAAAAAAAGGTGGCCAAGCCAAAAATGGCAAAATATGTAGTGGTATTTAAATGGTCTTAACCATTTTAATCACAAATCACTGGTCAGGAAATTATCAAGATTTGCACACCTACTGTAGATAAAGTAACAGCACGGAATACCCTTCCCCAATTTGTAGAAAGCTTTTTACAGGAAGAAGAGTCAGGCTACCTCTACATTAATCTGGATAGATTTGAAAACAGAGTTTTGGTTTCAAACACTCTCCGTCCACATTAGCGTTTTCCAAAAGTTTCTCATCCACACTGAAACGTCGGAAAACTCTAAATTCACCGTACAGCGCATGTGTAAACCCTCATAAAAGCTCACTTAGATGATACAGACAGAACAAGACAGATTCAAGTTATCACGCAATTATTCTGGCAGGATCATTTTATTTAGCAAAATATCTCACCATTCACCAATGCGTGCAGGTCACACTCACCATTTTATGTTTGGTCTAAAACTCAACTGGTCTCATGTTTTGCCGCAGGACAGCATATGCGAGTGAATTTTCTGTCATCTTTACCGGACTGTGGTATGAAGAGTGTGCAAAGTAACATATTTTAGCAACTGTGTGAAAGTGAACAGCACATAACAGGCAAAATACCAGTATAAACATTAATATCTATGGGTTCAATATGCATCACATGACTAAACTTACGTCATCGTTTTTAAATACCTCCGTTTTCACAGTCCACACTACAATGCGAAAACAGCGTTTTCAAATGTATCTGCTTTGGAGAGCATTTTTCAAAAAGCTTTGTTTTTGTTGCTAAAAACGCCGTCTCAGTGTGGACGGAATGCCAAAACTGAGAGAAAAAGATGCGTTTTCAAATGAAAACACTTTAGTGTGGACAAGGCCTCTGTGTTATTCCTTTCAGTGTTGATGGCTTCAAACAGTTCATGAGCAGTTGAAAAATGTCTCCTAGTTCGTTTGAGTTCATTTGTGAGACCAAATATTCACTATAGTCTTCAAATCTGGACTCTGACCTGGCCTTGTTCTCAAGCCACTTCTTGGTTGTCTTTGAAATTTGCGCAGGAGCATTGTCTTTTTGAAAAATAACATCTGATCATGTTAAGATAACTTGCCATTTGTGGGAAGCCAGCCATTCTGCAATATTTTCCTGTACTCCAAAGCATTAAATGACTTTTCACAGTGAAGTAGCTCACCAATACCAGCAGCTAAAAAGGCTCCCCACACAATGACACCTCTTCCTTCATGCTTCGCTGTGGTAGAGAACAGAGATACATTTATTATTACACTTCTCACCAGATCTTCGAAGACACCCTCTGGATCATCACCATGCAACTTGTGTTTCATTGTGATTCATCACTCCACACAAATCTGCTGATTCACACTGAATCAAACTTCCAGTTCCAATTTCTGCCAAAAACTTCATTCTGTCTTTGATGACAGACCACAATGGCATTTTGAAGTTCCAATAATTAGTGGTTAAGACAATTAAAAGCTCAGGGTTTAGCCATTTTTTTAGCCCAGGAGTGTACAAGCTGTAATAAAAGTACAAGCTGTATCTTAACTAAAGACACAGACAAAACACGATACTACTTGGTGTTGCTAGTTGGATGCTGGTTAGATTTATCATTTTTATTTAAATAATATATAATAAATGGATGTTTAACATTGTAAATATTTTATTTTTTATTTGTTTATTTGAATATGATTTATTGGATTATTTACTTGTTAAAATTATTATTATTTTTTTTTTTTTTACAGTTTTTGCAGTACACTAGAATACAGATGACCTCAAACCTTATATACATGGAGTCACTAAACTCCAATAGTTAATTCATAGGGTCTTTTTATCGGTATTTAGTAATAATAAAAAGTTTGAATTATGCAATAATTAATTCACTCATTTAACATGTTTGGAGTTCAGTACAATGCAGTTACAGCTTTCTTTATTTGATAACTTTTTTGACAGCTTGGAACGATGGGAAGATTCGTGTGTTCACTCCAGAGACCGGGAAGCTGAGGCTGATAATTCATGATGCCCACAGTATGGGAGTGAGTGCCATAGCAGCAACCAATGACTGCAAGTGGATTGTCAGTGGAGGGGGAGAAGGACAGGTACGTGCTGTATCAGATACACATCATAAACTCACTCTTGAGAGCTGTGCTCATGTTTTAGATTAAACAAATGACATTAAAGGGTTAGTTCACCCAAATATGAAAATTCTGTCATTAATTAGCAATGTCATTGCAACTTTCAAGGCCCTGAAAGGTAGTAAAGACATCTTTAAAATAGTCCATGTGACTACAGTGGTTCAAATGTAATATTATACATTTTAGACGAGAATATATAACGAGAATAGTTTTTGTGCGCAAAAAAACAAACAAAAATAACAACTTTATTCAACAATTTATTCTCTTCTGTGACAGATCTACGCTATTTGCGTAGTAAACACAGTACAGCGCTTCCGGGTTCTATGTCAGAACGCCGGCTCACCATTGGCCAGCTCCTGCATCAGCATCACACGCATGTATCGTGGTGCTCACGCGAACAGCGTCGGACAATAATTAGCCGGCATTCTGCCATAGAACCCCGAAGCACTGTACTGTGTTTACTACGCAAAAAGCGTAGGAGATCTGACACAGAAGAGAAGAAATTGTTAGTATTTTGTTGTGTTCGGAAGATGAACGAAGGGTGTGGAATGAGGGTGAGTAATTAATGACAGAATTTTCATTTTGGGGTGAACCCCCTTTAACCCACTTAGTTCATGGCTACTTACCTAATTCATAATAACAAATACATTTTTGTGAAATATTATTTTAAGATTAAATTAATTCCTTTTTTTGAGGGGAAAAAAGGGCTGCGGAGTGAAACGAAACAATTTTAAAATGTATTAAAACAGTTTTTGATCAAATAAACGCAGCCTTGGTGAGCAAAGGAGACTTCTTTCAAAAACATTAAAAAACCTTTAAGACTCCAAATTTTTGGAGTGTGAATGTAGGAAACTAGTTTCCTTGGGAAACAATCAAATACACAGTTTAGCTTTTATTATACTACAGTATCTATTTTACAGAGCCATGTAATAATAAGTAGAGATGTTTTGGTTGTTTGTAATCTAAAACATCCTTACAATAAATGCAGAATAAATGTAAACCTTGACATCTCTCTGTAATGAAGGTGCGAGTCTGGGAGATATCCCAGAAATCCTATCGACTCATTGAGACCATGAAGGAGCACAAAGCCACAGTTAACTGTATTAAGATCAAGAGTAATGACAAGGAGTGTGTGACGGCCAGCTCTGATGGAGCCTGTATCATCTGGGACCTGGTGTAAGTTTGAAGAGCATCAGATCATAGATATTTAATCTAGACGTGAGAGAGATGTGTATGTATGTGTGTGTGTGTGTGTGCGCGGGTGTCTGTGTATATATACATATGCACACACACACACACACACATATATATATATATATATAATAATATTATATATATATATATATATATATATATATATATATATTATGTAAACACAAACTTTTATGCTAGATGTGATTAATCGATTTGACAGGACTAGTTAAAAAGTTAAAGGGTTAGTTCATCCAGAAATGAAAATTGTGTCGTCAGTTACTCACCATTATCGTCGATGACGTTCCAAACCCAGAAGATTTTCGTTAATCTTCGGAACACAATAGACCTTAGTCAAGGTAGTGCCATATTTAATTTTTGACAGGAATGAAAAAAACAACTCTCAGTAGGCAAAAACTCCATAAAACAGTTGAGTTGTGAAAATGATGTGATCTAGGACCTTTATACAGTGCGTGCCATTGTAAAGACTGTACATCTATCCCTCACAGCCTTGTTTTCATCTGCGTTAAATTTAATATGGTGACTAAGGTCTATTGAATATATTTTGAATGTCTTTTTGATTTTTAATTTTTGTCCCTCTATTGAAAGTCTATTCACCCAAAACTAAAGGAAATGCGGTTGAGCTTCCATTTGCCATTTTTGAGTGCTCTATGTATGTTCGCTTTAACAGTATTTATATGTGAATAAAAGCCTAAATTAAATCTGTTCATCATATAGTGATTGTGTCTCTTCAGAAGACTTGAAATTAAACCACTCGATTCATATGGATTTATTTTACTGATTATGAACGTTTTAAGGCATTCAATATTTGGGTGAATAGACATGAGAGTGAGTAATTGATGACAGAATTTTCATTTTTGGGTGACCTGTCCCTTTAAATCATACACCTTCACATGAACCAAATATTCAGAGTACAGATTTGCTTTGTGAAAAAACATTTAATTTGATGTCATCTTTAACTTCATATGTCTGGGTTCAGGAGGTTCATCAGGAATCAAATGGTCTTGTCCAACACCCTGTTCAGTGTTGTATGTTACCACCCTGAGGAATACCAGATCATCACCAGTGGCACTGACAGAAAGGTACAAGACTAGACTGATCTAGACTGATGTACTGGCATGTGTTTGAGAGAGAGAGAGAGAGAGAGAGAGAGAGAGAGAGAGAGAGAGAGAGAGAGAGAGAGAGAGAGAGAGAGAGAGAGAGAGAGAGAGAGAGAGAGAGAGAGAGAGAGAGAGAGAGAGAGAGAGAGAGAGAGAGAGTTTCAGAGATAGAGAGTTTCAGAGAGAGAGAGAGAGAGAGAGAGAGAGAGAGAGAGAGAGAGAGAGAGAGAGAGAGAGAGAGAGAGAGAGAGAGAGAGTTTCAGAGATAGAGAGTTTCAGAGATAGAGAGTTTCAGAGATAGAGAGTTTCAGAGATAGAGAGTTTCAGAGATAGATACTGTGTGCACAACAACTAGCTGACTAGCTCTCCTAGTCTCCTGTGGATGTACTTTAGTATGATCCGCTCATTCTACTCTGTGCCAAATAGTCCATCTGCTAGTTTAGGGCACAGCATCAGTGTCCATTTAAAGAGCTTATTATAATACGTATGGTCGGCTGTGTACATACGTCCATCACACAGAAGCAAAGGAAAAATTGCTATCCTCAGTGCTTTCATTCATATTTCATCTGTGGGGGTAAAAAAAGTAAAAAATTTTACATCATGATGTTATGTTTTATTTAAAGACCTTATATTATTTGCTAGTAGCTTAATTTATTATCAACAATGGTATTAAAGGAGCGTGTATAACATTTTGATGAAATATTTTGTGCATAAAGAACAAACGTGTGCAGTTCAATTTCAGCCATCTAATAGCAGTCATTAATAATACTCCAGACTGTAGCCAAACAAACACAAATATGACTCCATTGTTGTCCAGGAAAAGCAGCCAAAACCAGCACAGTAGGTACAGTACTTGAAAGGACACAATGCTGGGGTCATGCCGGATACCCAGTACTGGCGCAAAGCCTGCTGGGACAGATCCATCTCAATGAGGCGTACCAGACCTGCTCTGTCTGAAAAAAAAAGAAAGAAAGAAAAATGATTTATGACAGAACAATTCTATCAAGTTTTAAAAGGTAATAGCACTACCTTTTAAAACTTGATAGAATTGTTCTGCCATAAATCATTTTTCTCTCTTTCTTTTTTTAAACATGTTTTGAACAGCCTCATAAGTATGAAGTTTGATACATGGACAGGTTGTTTTAATAAAAGAAAATCATTCAGAATCAGAATTTCTTTCATTTATTTGTTCCTTTTTTTAAACGAATAATCCATTTATCAAAAAAAAGCAAAGCCATATCACAAAAGTGAACATCCCCATTACTGCTGAAATGCAATAAGTGGCCTACGGAAATTACATTTATGTAATATATGTTGAGTACAGGTTCAGATGCAACAGCGCAGGACAAAGAACAACTGAAGGCTTAGAGCCATTCGTTTTTTCTTGAGTTGCACTATAACAAATTACATCTTGATTTTTCTCTCTTATCTGAGTGCATGCTGAGAAATTATATTGTCTTTCTTTTATAATATTATATTATATTTTGTTATTCAATCAAATTTATCAGCCATCGTTGTGATTTTTTTTTTTATTTGATTTAATTAGCAACCTTATTTATTTGTTTTTATTATACCACCATTAAACCATTTAGACTAGGATAAGACATCTTACATGCAATCTTTAACCGTTCAACAGATTGGCTACTGGGAGGTGTATGATGGTTCTGCAATCCGAGAACTTGAGGGCTCCTTGTCCGGAGCTATAAATGGCATGCACATTTCTGAGGAGGGAAAATATTTTGTGACTGGTAGGTACCTTCAGTATCTTTTCTCATGCTGAGTTATTTTCACCGAGTCATTCTTCTGTCATATGGCGGATGTAACAGTAACAACAGGTGGCACAATAAACAATATAAACAGAAGTATTTATAACGCTGCAGAAAAGCATCATTCGCAAAACAGCTGGATAAATGTCTGCTCGCCAAACACTTGCAGAATTCAAACTGATCCCAGCAGTTATTTTTAAATGAGTTTCACAGTTTGAGTCGATAAGGTGCTAATCTAATATTCCTGTTTTTAGTGCGTATTCATGCTGCTTTCTGCAGTTTAATGCTAAACATCAAACGTCTCTTTCAGGTGGAGATGACAAACTACTGAAGCTCTGGCACTATTCTGATGGCGAAGTGACCCACGTTGGCATCGGGCACAGTGGAAGCATCACAAATGTGAGGATCTGTCCCAACAGCAGATATATTGTCAGCACCAGTGCTGATGGAGCGATCCTAAGGTGGAGATACCCACAACCCTCATAGAACCCTAAACAGTCAATAAGATCATCTAATGCAGTTCAGATATGATGATTATTAGAGAAATATACATTTGCCTTGCACATATTATAAAGATTTAAAACCCAACAGAATAGATATTAAATTTGCTGTCATATTTTTAAGAGCAAATGCAGGGCCTTTGGATTTCAGTTACTATATTTAAACATAATATTACAAATGAACTTGTCGCCATAATCTGCAAGAAAACATTATTGTATAATAAAGTATTTTAATGTCACAGAACCAAAAAGACTAATGGTACCTTCTGCTCCTTTTTCTTGCAAATAATTGTAGAACAAATTAGGTTATGAATTCTAATGAGATTTAAAGGTACCATTAAACAGTCCAACTCCAGTCATTTCATTGAAATAAAGCAGCTTAGAGCCCCAGTTTCTGAGGACTTTTTGTGAACTGCACTGTCAGCTAATATATCACCTGAGAATCTCCAGAGAGTTGGCGGGGGAGGTTTGGAGAAGTACAGCGAGGCATGAACCCAGCATCTGGATGTGCCTGTCCCAAATTTCCTCTCACCTATGAAGAAGTCTAAATAATGAATATCTTAACCCCTAACAGTAAGGATATTCAACCATATTCAGTCAGATAGGATTTTTTTTGGAGGGAGATGAGGGGTGCTCTGCTAACTTACATGCTTTGGCAATAAAAGTGGTTTCGTATGAGGTTTCAAAAGCAATTTAGTTGAGATCTAATTAGTAACTGCAGATACGTATCAGAATCTTCATTATCTATAAGTGAATATTATGCCATGCTTTACATTGTGACAGTTCATTGGTATAGCCCACACTACAGACAGCGCAGATCTGACTATCCAATGACCTTGTTGTTGTTGATATAAAGAAATAAAGTAGCAAAGTGAGTGGGTGGTCCAGTCACAATGTTCTCAGTAATCATATACTGTAACAGTATTTATCTGTCTTGCAGGTAAGGTGTCTAATAATAAAGATGCCTATCAAAGGAGAAACATGTATAGTGTGTCTGATAAGACTATATCATAAATGTTGGTGTTTTACAGATTAGATAAAGTCTGTAAAATCCTGTGCTGAGTTTATTCTTTTTCTGCTCTCCGTCTTCCTTGCTTATAAGTGTAATGGGGTTACAGTTATGAAAATACATGAATATGATTCAAGACATGAAAATAAATCATGGAGACACTTTTAAAAGAAAGCACTCAGGGCAACAGTAGGGGGCTCTTAATGCTTTATAAAAAGACAGACCACAACTGTGGTATAATTGCTTATGGACCTCAGAATATTTATCATAATTAATGTTCATGTCAGTGGTTCACAAACTTTTTTACTCCAAGGCCCCCATTGTTCACAACAATATTGGGAGGCCCAATAACTGTTTAATTTTTATTTTTTTTATTTAACTTTCTACCTGATTTCTATAACTACAACTTCTACAACTTTCTACAGTATTTTAGAGCTTGATATAACTAGAAAACATATATTAATTATAAAAATGCCCATGGAGTTTTATGATTTTATTCATTTACATGACATGATCTAGAAATTACACTTTAAAAATTAGTCTTTTTCAAGATGGTAGGATCCCTGGTTCTTCTTATTTCTCGTCGTCTTCTTCAAAAAAGCAAGCTGTTAAAGGGATAGTTCACTTAGAAATTAAATTTTGGTATGAAAAAAATGTGAAAAAAACAACAACAACAAAAAAAACTGTTGGCCCACCGGGACAATGCCTGTAGTTGGAGAATCACCCAGGGCTTTTTTTTACAATACAGATTGTTTCAAAGCAGCTTTACAGAAATAACAGAAAGTAATGGAAAAAAGTTCCAGAAGAAAATATTACATTTACATTTTTGTTGTAAAAAAGTTATTAATTTAGTTTATTTGTATATTAGCAGCTCTGCAGAAAACAGTAATGTCATCGTCCAGCTCAGTTCAGTTCTAAGGGTGTAGTTACATTCAAGCAATTTAAGGCTTGAAGAGTTTGTTTTTTGTTTTTACAGGAAAAACGTTTAAATATGTAATTTTGGTGATCAAAGATTAGATTTAAGGGGGACTTTAAATACGGAATACATACAGCAATGTTTGTGTTTGGAGAGGATATAGTTGAGCAGCGATGAAGCAGGTAAATACAGGTGTAGATGCACTTCCGTCTTCGGGCTATTCATTGGTCACGTTCACTTCTCCCAATACATGTTCAAAGTAAACCAGGCTAATAAGATTCATAGTGGGAGGGTAGAAAGCCGTGTATCCACCATTCAGACCCATACTCCAGCCAGAAGCCAGAAAAGAGAGCGGAGAAAACAGCCAGTAATGGGCATCCACACACGAGCACGCACGTAGGTGTGGTGTAAAGAACAAGAGTTGTGACTGAACGGAGTTAAGCCCAGTGCCATTTCAGGTGCGAAAGCGTCATGGATAAAGCGAAACCAGCGCAGCTGAGATCAGCGATAGGGAATGTCGGGACCGCGTTAGTCATCATGAGCCTCGGCGCCGACACCGGTGCTTTTGGAGTCTGTTTTTCATCGTCGTGATGGTTTAGTGATGAAGAATTTCGAGACGCCTAAGACGCCGTGTCTTCACACCGTAGTGCACTTGTTTCTCTTACTGACTTCTGATCGGTTTGGGTGAAACAACAGACTAAACATGGATACGCCGAGGGAAACCAGGAAACAAACAATCAAAGCCAAATCAACCAAGCGCAAGAACAAAACGCACAAGTCCCAGAAGCTGTTCAGAAGGAAATCGTTGAGATCGCTTGGAAATTTTATGAGCAGGATTGTCAAAACTTTGGGCACTTTAGCACACTTGGGGGACGCGGACCAGCCGGACGCGGGAGAGGATGATGATGGGGGGTTTGGGGACACTCTGAGCGCCCACAACTCTGGGAATTACAGAGAGAACTCGACGAGGAAGACAGTTGCGCCCGCATCATCTTATGGATCTGTGAAGGAAAGACTGTCCTGGTGCTACGGCGAGAAAACTCCGGGAGTTCAGGGTCTGAAGAATCACGGAAACACCTGTTTCATGAACGCCGTGGTGCAGTGCCTGAGTAACACGGAACTTCTGGCAGAGTATCTGGGTCTGGAGCAGTATAAATGTGAATTATATGAGCGGAGGATCAACGGGGTGATGAAGAGCGAGGAGGTCAGGGGGGAGGTGACGGAGAAGCTAGCGTCGCTAGTCAGGGCGCTCTGGACGCTCGATTACACGCCTCAGCTGTCGGTGGAGTTTAAGGTGAGTTTCGACCAACTCACACAATGGCACGCCCCTATTAGGCTAATCAACATAGTGTAGACAACTTCTTTGAGAGATCCTTTCTTTAAGTGTAGAGTGGAATCGTTTATTTTTGCTTTAAACTAAAGATCATCAACAGGTGAGTTTGTCTGAACAAATTGAACTGCATCCCCGAGTCAACCAAATCACAGACATTTTGAACCTATAATCGATTCTTTCGGACATGTACTTTCGGAATCGATTCTTTCGGACATTGATGGTGGTTAACAACAACACCGACTCCGAATTAAACCGAGAACAAGTGATAGCAAACGCATTTGGAATAAAAAAAAAAAAATGTAGCAGATTCTAATTGACTTTCATGAGGTCAATCATGGTTGCTACAAAGTAAACTGGGACACTGAACACCTTTATAAACAACACGTTTGTTCAAAACATTTTGGAGCATGTATAGATGCCACGCTAGGTCAGGATAGGACTGAACCACTGAATCGTTCTAAATTGATTCTATAAAACGAACTGTTCAGAAGAACCGATTCACGGAAATAAATAAACTTCCTCATCACTAATTCAAAAGTCTGCTCTATGCAGTCAAGTGTCTGTGGTGGAAGTGGGAGGGGCTTAGAGTAGGAGGAGACAGGAGGTGAATCACCTGTCAACAATTCCACCAACTTGTTTCGCAAGAATGCAGAATGTTTTTAATTGTCAAAAGGAGTTTTGTTAGATCAGAAAAGTCATTTGTTTTTACTTTGTTTTCCTTTTTGCAGGAAAAAATGGCAATAACACTAGTTTAAACATTATGCATTTAAAACATCCAGATAAACAGGATAAGAATCCTGTCATCCACTAACAGCAAGATTGCTCACAGCTATTTAGTTATGTACAAATGCCTTGAAGGCACAGTATCTAGAATCTTGTAACTTAATGCTTTCCTAGAGAAAGAGAAAGAGAAAGAAAAGGAGAGAGAGTCGCACATTAGTCCACATTCTTAACAAACTTTGCCCCTGGTGTTCACATTCATTCAGATCTGCCCTGTTTACCCTTTATGAGGACAGTTTCTGCTCTGTCTATAGACCTCATTAGCCCATAGTATCAAGTGTATCAAAATGCACCCTTTTAAAAGCCAGCCTGTCCCGGAATTTCACTCTAAAAGTATTTCTGAAGCCTAGTTATAGGCTAAAATGGTACTTTAAACTATTAACTGTAGCCTTCTCTGTCATGGTTTTAAATAGTCCTAGACTATCTAGTCCAGAGTTTAATACGATTTCCTGGAGGAAGAGCTACTCCAGGACTAAATTGAGGCTTAAATTAAACCTACCAGGAGCCAGGTTTAACTTCAGGTTAACGTTGTGTTTCAAAGAAGACACGTATTACTTGGATATATACAGTTGTGGTCAGAATTATTGGCACTCTTGGCAAATATGAACAAAACATATTACAAAAACCTAACCTTTCATTGAAGCAAAACAACTAAAAATGGGGGAAATCTCATTGTGAAATGTTTTTTTTTTTTTCTTTCTCTCTAATACACATTGTCCACAATTAATGGCATCCTTTTATTCAGTACTTTTTGCAACCTCCTTTTGCCAAGATAAAAACTCTTTTCTTTCTATTTTGTGCTATTTTCTTGACTTTCTAATTTGTGAAGCTCAACAATCTTTTGCTGCACATCAGAACTAAATTTCATGTATATAATAATTAGTTTACTGTCATTGTGAAGGGAAAAGAAACACCATAAGCCGTTTTCATCATATTAGGCACAACAAGATTAATAATGAATGTGTACATATTGAGAATTAATATAATACAATTGGTAGCCTTCAGTAAATTAAAACAGCTCGGCTTTAGGAGGGGAAGAGACAGGGCAAGATGAGAAAAAGAAAGAGTGATGGATAAGAGGAGAGAGCAGGTATTGACAAATAATCTACTGCCCGCTAACATGGTTTTAAAGCTATTTCTTATCCTTTTTTGGCCTTCAAACATCTTAAAATGCACAGATCAGATACATCTTTTTTTTTTACCCCCCCTAACAACCTACAATTTAGGACCTCAGTGATTATAAAGCCCTGCCTGGCCCTGTATTAGGCATAAGATCAATAATGAATGTGTGGATTTAAAAACTTAGTTACCTACCTTTCCTGGTATAGCCTTCAGTAAATTAATTAAATTAATGTGTCTGGGACCCTACTTTCTTCACTAACACAAAAATGAAAAGCCTTTATCAGTCAAATCTCAGCTGTAGGAGGGGAAGAGCCAGGGCAAGATAAAAACAAAGAGAAAAAGAGTGATGGAGATGAGGAGAGAAAAACTGAGAAAAAAACAGTCTACTATCCACTGACATGGTTTTAAATTTATTGTTATCCAATTTTTTGCCCTTCAAAACATGTTAAAATGCACATGTAACTGCCTCACATTTGGGACCTCAGTGATTATAAAACCCTGCCATATGCATGTTAATATGCAACTATAGTTAATAGTGAGAATTAGACCCTAAACTAAAGTGTTACATTTTTTTTTTTTTTTTTTTTTAAACCATACCCTCGTTGGGGGCTGAGCCCCTCTAAAATGAAAATCCTAGAATCGCCCCTGGTACCGGTCAAATGTGACACTGGATCATGTGACACTGAAGACTGGGGTAATGGCTGATGAAAATTCACCTTTGATCTCAGGAACAAATTATATTTTAAATATTAATTTAATTTCACAATATTACTGTTTTTTCTTCTGTATTTTTGATCAAATAAATGCAGGCTTGATAAGCATAATAGACTTTCAAAAAAATAGTAATGTTTCCAAAGTGTTTTTCTACTGCCATTGTTTTTCTTGGATTTGCTTCTCAGTTCCATGCAATTTTAAGATTTTGTTGGTTCATTCCATGTTTTATAGGCAACCTCTTTCATGCTAATTCAGATTAGCACAATTGGTCTGAAATGAATTCTTGTTTGTTTTTGTTCAACCAGGTGTTAGCAATCTGTACTCAATCTGTGTTTCAGAAAGCCATTTTGTAAACCACGATTAGCTATTCTAGATTAAGGCCTACTCCTGGATTAATTTAAACCCTGTCCGAGACCCCAAACCCCACACACACATATTTTAGTGCACACAAATTCAAAGAGTCATTAAGCAAACCCTCTCAAATTTGTCTCATTATGGCCATGTGTTTAAAATTCATTTTAGTATGATTTATAGAGTTTACATGTATTATTCATAAATGTATTATTATAGTGGCCATAATAATTCCTTCAGTGTATTTGTAAAACTAAATCGAAAAGTGTGTGTGTGTGTGTGTGTGTGTGTGTGTGTGTGTGTGTGTGTGTTTGTGCGTCGTCTCAGTTACCCAGCAATGTGCAATACTGATACACTCACCACCTCAAGCACAGCTTGTGTTCTTCTCAGATATCATCCTAAGATGAAATGTTTCTGATATCTGTCCCATTTCCATGCATTTGCCTTTACTTCTCAACAACACCCTGTCCTGTATGTTATGATAAATAGAATGTATTTAGTTTCTCTGTCATAATGAATGGTACTTCCATAGGAACAAAATGAAATATGATAATTAATAGTTTAATTAGTTATACTTAACCATTCAGTTTTGTGCTCGTCTTGTTTACAGGGTTTGGTTTGTTACTGAATAGTAAAGACATGAAAGAGGCCACAGTGGATATTTAGTCTCTGAGGTGAGGAGATAAATGATGAGGGTGGGAAGGAAGGTCAGAGGAAAGTAAATAACACAGAGCCTGGGCATCAGCAGAAATGAATGACTCCTCCATATGGAGAAACAAGACAGACTGGACATTATGACTTTTATGCATCTCTCTTTGTTTTTCTTCCTTCCTGCCTGAGTTTTATATTCATGCCAGTGTTTTGTCGTCCAAATTCGGTCCTGGAGGGCCACTGTCCTGTAGAGTTTAGCTCCAACTTGCCTCAACACACCTGCCTGGAAGTTTCTAGTATGCCTAGGCAAGCCTGCAAGGTTAGCAAAAAAAAGTGTAATGCCTGCTAACGCTGTGGGATGCAGGGAAGGACACCAGAGGCCTTTTTTAAAATAGATGTTAATGGAGGAGAGGCTTTACTATGCTGAATAAAGTGCTTTTGTGGGAAAACGGCTTATCATTTCATGAATTGACATTGGCTAATCTTCAACATGTTTGCTCTTAAATATACGTGTTGGATTGATCTATTCACTGAAAAGCAAATGCTGTTTTATAAGAGAAATCACAGACAATTGTGTGACGGGTGTGATTCAGTTTACAGCACTTCTCATTCATTTCTATGATATCCGCAAACAGTCGCACAACTCTGAACAAAATGCAATGACATCAAGGCTGTAATGTGATTGGTTATCAAAGCACATGTGATCCAAGTTAGCATTATGCTTTCTCCAATGTTAGAGCCACGGACACTCGTATCTCCCATTAATAAGACCATTTCTGGCATAGTAAGACCTTGATTAGCTGTTCAGGTGTGTTTATTTGGGTTTGGAGCTGAACCAGACTGAATCTGAAATTGCCCCCCTATACCCTCAAATAGGACATTATTTGAAGGGACAGTGGTGTCCGAAACCATAGTGGACATTATCGAGTACACTAATTCAATACCACATTGCACCGCAATAATGAGTGTACAGCTGATGTACACTCGACGGCTGTCCGAATTCGCTCACTCGTTTTCATTCACTTCTTCAAGTGAACTGTATTAGTGGACTAACGTAGGAAATAGTGGTTTAGGGGCGATTTCGGATTCAGTCCCAGAGATTGTCTTATTATAAGGAGATGAGAGGGTCTGTGGCTCTTACCATTGGAAAAAGCGTAACGGCTAACTTGTATCATGTGAGGTACCTCATCTTATTATGGCACTGACGTCAGTGGCCAGCTTTCAGAGTTTTATGACAGACAGTCACAGTTACACACAGTTTGTTGTGGATTAGCGCGTTCGTCTTGTGAGTAATGTTCTATATTTGGTGTTATATCGCTAGTAAACGTACAGTAGGACTGCAGTGTTTGTCGAATGTGCTTTACTGAGTGGAAAAAGAGTGTGAATTGCTTTGTAAGATTCAGATTACAGTGCACATAAAACCACACATTTAAGGTTTAGATTTGAATCTGTATACATAGCAGAGATACTAGTCATTAAAAATGTAATTGTAATTTAATTGTTGAAATCTGCAATCCATAGAAAGAATACATATTTCTTGAAATCTTTATATTTTGTTTACCTTCATTCATTAAAAAGTGTTATTATTATTATTAGGCACAGCAGTCATAAATCATTACAATTCAAGTCTAATTCATTTGTTGAAATCTGGAAGCCATGGTGAGTACACATCATTATTGTATTTATTTTTAATAAAATACATTTATTTCATTAAACAACAATATAATAAAATATTTATGATTTAAACGATTAATTTGATCTTTATTCATTAAAATGCATCATATCAGCACCATAGTGCATGGCAGTCATAGTCATTCAAGTCTTATTATTGATTATTGAAAATAAAGATTTTATCTGTGAGTTTTCTGAGTTTTTGGCTGATGTTGTTCCGAAATTTGATAAGCTCCTGATTTGTGGGGATTTCAACATTCATGTTTGCTGCCCCTCAAATCTATTTGCTAATGATTTTAAAAATCTGTTAAATTCTTTTGGCCTTGATCAATGTATAAGTGGGCCAACACATAATCTTGGCCATACTTTGGATCTCATTATTTCCCTTGGTCTTTCAGTATCAGTCATTGAAATATTAGAATCGGGTTTTTCGGATCACTTTCCCATTAAATTTGAGATCAGCATTCCACAACCTCCTAAACCTGTACCATCAGTCTCTAGGCGTCGCTGTTTCACACCCTCTTCAGCTGGAGAGTTTGCTTCGATGTTCTTGGGCTCTCAGTTTTATGCCAAGAATGAGTTGGTTCTTCCATCTTCCCCAGATAACATTCTCTCTGCATTCTATTCTACAAGTGCTGAAATTTTAGACTGTTGCCCCTTATCAGTTTAAGTTTATTAAACCTAAAGTGGACCTCTGGTTAAACGACAACACAAGGTCCATAAGGCAACGCTGCAGACAAGCTGAAAGGAGGTGGAAGAAGGACAAATTGCAGGTTTCTCTGGGAATGTTAAGGGATAGTCTTGTGGAGTATCAGAGGGCAGTAAAGGTGGCAAAGATGGACTATCTCTCATCGGTCATAGTTAACAGCTGAACCTAAAGTGTTATTTAACACTATTGACTCTGTTTTGAATCCACGTACTTTTGCTTTGACAGAGGCTTCGACCAGTATGTGTGAGAAGTTTTTATGTTATTTTGTCGATAAAGTAGCCTTAGTTAGGCAAAGTGTGTGTTTGTACCTGCGATCCTCTGTATTCAGCTGTTTTTGGGGAATTTAAACCTATCTCACTGTCGATGCTCTCTCAGGTTGTATGCCACATGAAACCTACCAACTGTATCTTAGATATTGTCCCTGCCTGGATGATTAAGGAAGTTTTTAGTACTATTGGGAGGAGTTTGCTTATGTTTTTAAATTTTTGTCTCAGTTCTGGCTCTGTCCCGGATGCTTTTAAACATGCCGTGGTTAGACCCCTGCTTAAAAAACCCAATCTCGATCCTAATGTGTTGTCTAATTTTAGACCAGTTTCAAACCTGCCCTTTCTGTCGAAGGTGTTGGAAAAAGTTGTTTTTAATCAGTTACAAGCTTTTTTACAACAGAACTCAGTGTTTGAGAAATTTCAATCTGGTTTTAGATCGCGTCATAGCACTGAGTCGGCACTGTTAAGGGTTCACAATGATATAGCCTTGTCTGTAGATTCAGGGGATCCTACTGTATTAGTGCTCCTTGATTTAACAGCAGCATTTAATACAGTGGATCATTCAATCCTTCTTGCACGCCTTGAGCATTGTGTAGGTATTCAAGGATCCGCACTTAAATGGTTTAGCTCCTATCTGACAAATAGGAGTTTCTCTGTCACAATGGGTGATTTCTCCTCATGGTCGGCTCTTCTTTGTTGTGGTGTGCCCCAGGGTTCAATTCTTGGCCCTACCCTTTTTTTCTTTGTATGTTGCCACTAGGGGCTATAATAAACGAGTATAATCTGTCATTTCATTGCTATGCAGATGATTTACAAATTTATCTGCCTATGAAGTCAAATGACAGTATTGCATTAAACCGTCTGCATAATTGCATTGATCAAATTAAGCTCTGGCTTTCTCAGAACTTCAAGTTGAACGAAGATAAAACTGAATGCATTATCTTCAATACAAAATGCATGTCAGTTAATCCAGTTTTAAGTTTGGGAGCTTTGACTTTGTGCGCCAAGCAAACTGTCAGAAATTTGGGAGTGACTTTCGATTGCGGCATGAAATTCGATAAACAAATTAGCAATGTGGTCAAAATGAGCTTTTTCCAACTGCGTCTTTTGGCTAAAGTTAAGCCTTTTCTCAAAAGACATGACTTGGAAAAGGCTTTACATGCCTTTATTAGTTCAAGGCTTGACTATTGCAATGCTCTTTATGTTGGTTTGAGTCAAACATCTCTTTCTCGTCTTCAACTTGTACAAAATGCTGCTGCTCGTTTTTTTAACATGTACACCTAGAAGCGCACATATCACTCCAGTTTTAGCTACGTTACACTGGCTTCCGGTGCGTTTTAGGGTTGATTTTAAGATTCTATTGTTTGTTTTTAAAGCTGTAAATGGGCTAGCTCCTGAGTACCTGTCTGAGCTCTTAACTCTTGGTGGACAAAATCGGCGGTTGCGGTCTTCTGATCAACGGACTTTACAGGTCCCGAAGTCGAGGTATAAACAGTGGGGCGATAGGGCCTTCGCTCTTGCTGGCCCTAAACTCTGGAATAAGCTCCCCCTGGACATTCGTACTGTAACAGATCTCGTACTTTTTAAAACAAAACTTAAAACGTATTTGTTTAAAATGGCTTTTAATACACAGTAGTGGTGCAACAATTCTACTCTTTCTTCTGATGATTTTAAGTAACCATATAGCTTACTGTTTTTATGCTCCATGTTTTTGTTTTCTTCTCATTCTGTTTTTAGTTGTTAAATGTGGTGTTTGTTTTTCTGTACTTGATGTGAAGCACTTTGGACACCTGGTGGCTGCTGTAAAGTGATATAGAAATAAAGCTTGATTGATTATTATAATTGGCAAAGAAAGAACACATTGATGATATTGTTTATTTTCTTTAGACAATATAGATAATCGCTCAATATTACACAATGGCTATTATTAAATACTACTACACATTTGCTGCTGGTAATGCCATGATAATGCCATCTTACCTGTCGCGACATTCCTTACTCTGCTTACTGTTATAAAACAACATTTTTATCAAGACAAAATCTACATTTAGTTCCCAACAAAAGTATTGTTTAGTGTAAAACATGTTGAAGTTTAGCAAACAGGCTGTCTATTCATTAAATGATAAGCTATTTCCTCACAAAAGCAATTAATTCGGTGTAGTGAAGCCTCTTCTCCATTGATATTCATTAAAAAAAAAAACGGCCTCTTGTCTCTTTCCCGCGTATTACCGCCAAAGCTGGAGCGTTAGCTTTTTTGGCTAAAGGTTGCAGGCTTGCCTTCAGTGGCTTTGTCTTATCTCCCAATTATAAGACCATTTCTGGCATAGTTAGACCTTTATTAGCTGTTCAGGTGTGTTTAGTTGAGCTTGGAGTTAAACACTGCAGGACAGTGGCCCTCCAAGAGCAGGATTGGACATCCCTGATCTAAATCAATCATGCAAATGAAAAAAAAAAAAAAAAAAAGTACATTAGAATGCCATGGTACAGTATCTTCTTTATACTGATTTATTGATCAATATTGGGGTAAAACAAATGTAAGCTGAGCTTGTTTACTCATTTCTTTCACCAGAGGCTTTTAGATTGCCTACATACTAAATTGGTAATTAGGTAGTACTAATCACACTCGAAGTTGAACCGCTTTTTAATAAACAGTCAAATTTGTATGTGACCTGTCCGCCTTATTACTGTGAGTGACAAATTTTTAAAGTGGAAAAATGAAATTGGTGCCTCGAGGATTTGCATGATGTGTGTAATTAAAAGAATGTTTCCAACACTTTAAGATGACAAATTAAAAATAAAGAGTCAGTCTGTCCTGCCTTAGTTCAAATTGAATATGTTAAATATTTCATACTGAGCTATGATATGGACACTCAAAATATCCCACAGGTTAGATTAGATTCCTCAGTGAGCCATATTCGGCCAACTGGCCACGTCTTTGACACCCCAGATCTAAAATGGAAAACTAGTTGATTCTAAAATGAAAAGATGAATGTGGTAAAGGAACATTCCAGCGCGTCTGTCTGGAAAGCTTAAGAATAGGAGGGAAACTCTGCTAGCAGCGCTGAAGCTGAGGTTATGTAATTCATCATGTTGCTTTGAATTGGCAATGGAACCAAGACAGGTCGTGGTAACCTGCTAGACTTGTTTTCATTCTTGTGTAAGAGAAAGGAAAGGTTTGTTCTCGGAAGTGAAGGGAGCTTGGCAATGTATGTCTAACTAATTCACACACAAATAGTATTGTTTGCCCATTGGAGCTTTATATTGTAAGAAGAGGTTGAAAGAACAAAATGAAATGTTTTACAACTTACAGGGTTTCAAAGTCGCTGTGCTATTATGTTTAGTGACTTATATGAAGTTCAAACAGTTTGCTACAGTATGAAAGGGTTGATAGTTGATCAATGGCTTGTTTGCGACTAGCTGGGAGGAAGAAAGTCAAACCCAGTCAGTTTAAATCTGTTCAGAGATGGGTTCGATTGAACTCTGTTGATTTAATTTCCTAAATATCTCATACTAGAACACCTGTTAACCTGCTGTTGCTGTAGGCCTATATACATGTCAAATAAAATACAGCCTGAAGTTCCTGTTGTTGTTCGCATTTCTGTTCGTTAGAAGTATCAGTTTACAGCCTGCAGTCCTCATAGACAAATATTCATAGGTGTAAATGTCATAAAGCTGCAGTACAAGGACATCTTGGAACTTTGGACCCAGTTTACTCATGCAGACATGATTTGAATTGATAAAGGGTATCCGTGCTTCAGGTGAGCTGTTGTGACAAATAACATTGAGTATGGAACAGTCAGAGTGAATGCCCTTAAAAGAACAGAACGCCCCAAAAAAGAAAATTATATCATTATTCACTCACCCTCATGTCATTGCAAACTTGTATGACTTTCTTTAGGAACATGAAAGAAGATATTTTGAACTTGTTTTGGGTTATGCTATACACAGTGGAAGTCAATGGTAACCAAAACTGTTTAGCTACCAACATTTTTCAAAATATCATCTTTTGTGTTCCGTAGAAGAAAGAAATACATACAGGTTTGGAACGACATGAGGGAGAGTAAATAATGACCATTTACATTTTTGTGTGACCTATCCCTTTAAGTCACTGTGTTGGATTTGAGGACCAAAAACAGTCCAATTTGTGAATGAATCATTCAGACAAGTTATAACTTTACTGAAAGGATTTATAAGAATGACTCGTTCACTAATAGGACAGCATTATTTCTCTCTTGAACTTGTCAAGGAGTGCTTGGGTTTGACTTAAATTTCAGTCAGTTTCTTACACAAAGGTTTATGTGGCTTTAAAATACTCAGAATATAGTGCACGCTTCAACCATTTTTATCATACTTGTATGGTGCTTTCGCATCAGTTTTCATTCATTGTAATTGCATGGAAAAGAGCAACCATTCAGCTTGAGCTACCATTGAGCTGACATGAGGGTGAATAAATGAAGACTGAATTTTCATTTTGGGTGCACAATTTTTTTGATACAGTTGAGCAAACACCATACCAGTGATAAATGTTTTTCATCTTGTAAATAAACATGTTGTGCTGGTTAATGCAATACCGAAACCATATAAAATGAGAAATAAACTTTTTTTGAGGAGTGGAGAATGCAATATTTGAGGATTTTGTTTTTCTTAAGAGAAGTGTTACGTCCTATGAGTGTCTAGGGTTCTTTTAACAGAACGTAACATTTTACAATTTTAAAGAGCATTTGTCTTGGCCCTTCCACAGCACCACAACAACAAGATTCTTTTTAACTCTTTTTTTTATTCAAAAGGCTCTTAACATAGCTTAGGGAAGAAACAAAGAGTTCAGAAGGGGGCAATGCCAAAATAATAAACAAAAAGCCAGATCTACCTGTTTTTTTATATTCTTAATAAGCCTTACAAAGAAAATACAAAGAAATAACAGAAGTCTGAACTCACTCCCTGCCTAGCCACAAAACAGGAGAAAAAGGGGTTACAAAAAATAAAATGGCGCCCGCCTCCCTACAGTTCCCAAGTCACAAACAAAAGAAAATAACAACAAACAATCAGGAGAATAACAGCTTTGGAAGGAACATAAATCAAAGGTGGCTTTACAACTTAAGAGGTTTTAAGATTGAGGCGTCTCACAATCAAGCAGACCCTTCAGCAACAGCATTCAACAGTAAGCAGGCTACAGCACAGATCCACAACAAGGGCACACCAGCTCCAAACAACAGGACCGGGCAGGACACAGACCATGCTCTGGAGAAGAGTTCTCCACGATTCAGAGTTCTGCTGGATTTTATGCTGCTTCCCTCCTGGATGGTAAGCAGGTGCAGCTGGAGACGCAATCAGCTACCTGCCAGAGGAAAGAGTGGGAGGAGCCAAAGGAGAGCAAGAGACACAACAAAAACAACAGAAAGAAAAACATACCACAGTACAATAATAGCTCACAGAAATGTTACGTCTTTAGACGTAACAGAAGAGATTAGTAAAATGAGGTTCCATTATAGAAGTACAGAATTTCTGGTCCTACTGAAGCTTTGTGATTCCCAAAATCTGCCTCTATCCCCGATCAATCCAAGTATTTGTAGATAAGGAGATTATTATGATCTGATTATGTGATCAGATTTCTTTACATACTGTCTGTTGCACAGCCCTCACACTCCGATGACAGTGTGGGAGTTTGACAAATTCCTGACATATCTTTGGGCATTTTGTGCATGTTTGTTTTTAGGCCTCAAATAGTTCACAACAAATCAGGTGTAAACTGACTTTTCAAAGCTTGAGAGAAGGAAGTGAAAGAAGTGGAAAATCTCTCTTCATTAAAGTTGATTTTTGGACTCATTATCAGGTGAAAATGTGTTTATCTTAGACAAGTTTGTGGCTCAAAATGTCACTTTTATTTCTTACAGCACCTGTAAATAAAACTTAAAAATAAATAACACCTCACCTTGTATATTTTCAGAATATACAACAGTTAAGGGCTGTTCACACCAAGAACTTTGACTATAAGATAGCTATAACAATAACTATATTAACGTCAACACGAACGCATGATACAGTTTTGTATACTATTAGTGGGCGCTGCAGTCATGTTGTCTGCCACTTTAAATGCTCGTGCTCTTTAAAGTTGGGTGGATTTTGATTGGCTGTCACTGTTTTAATAGTTCACAAGTTGTAAAAAAACAAACAAACAAAAAACCCATCTGAAAGTGAGTTCAAAGATATTGATCATAGTTGTCATTAACCGTCATAGTTGTGGTGTGTGTACTACTTCTCAAAGAATTAGAGCAATTAATAAAACTTCATAGGTATAGTTATCGTTATAGTCATGGTCCTTTGTTTAGCTCTGGTCCACGAATTTGGTTGGTTGAGTAGTGTTCCAAGGCTGTTTATTACCACAGCTGTCAACTTGTGAGTTTCATATTGTGTTGATGTGAAGGGGAAAAGATTTGTAGATATGAAGTTATCATGTCATTTGTTTTAAAACTTAATCCAGATTCCAGATCAACATTTATCTGACACAATCTCCCGCTCCTTCCCTAGAGTGCTGTGTCCAAGTATGGCTCTCAGTTCAAAGGAAATGCTCAACATGACGCTTTGGAGTTTCTGCTCTGGCTCCTGGACAGTGTGCATGAGGATGCCAATCTCTCCACCAACAACAACCACAGCGGCAGAGCCAAATCGTCCAGCAAGGTAACACACCACCATCAGTCCTTCTAAACGCTCTTTAAAATATTTTTAAAATCAACTAATTGGTGAGACAATCCAGCGACCAGCATTGTAATTTTACCGCTAAATGGTTAATATCGAAAATGTAAAAAAACAAATGACTTAAGATAGTAGAATGCACTAAACGACTAGTCCAGGAGTTCTCAACTCTGGCCCTTGAGGTCCACTTTCCTGCAGAGTTTAGCTCCAACCCTAATCAAACACAACTGCCTGTAACTTTCCAGTAAGCCAGAAGCTGTGTCCGAAATCATAAAAATGCTGCCTTCGGAGAATGCTTTTCAAGGTAGGAAGGCATCAAGGCATTTACGAATTATCCAATGTTAGCTTCACTTCCTGTCTCCATCTGATCGTTTTTTAAAGACAACATAGATGCATCCTTCGCTACCTTTGATATCCCACAATCCTGTGCGTTCCATTCCGTGACAGTAAAGGTCTTTGCACATTGAGTCAAAAATTTTCGCACGTTAAAAAATAAATACAACCTCACGTTGTCAATCACATTTACACACTGCCCCCGTAACTTTGTTATCACTATAAAGCTGTTTAAATAAAGATGCCTTGATTTGACAAGGCTTAAGCCTAGTCCCAGACTAAAATGCATGTTTGAGCTGCTTTAACTGAAAGCAACTTGCACTGACATCTAGCCTATCTATAAATTACAGAAACGTCTGTCTGTCTGTATGTCCGTCTGTCTGTCTGTCTGTCTGTGTGTGTGTGTGTTAACCACATATCTCTCGAACCGTTGGTCCGATGGATTTCAAATTCGACAGGTGTCTTGCCACGGGCACGAGTAAGTGCAGTGCCAAGTTTGACGTCGTTTGGATGAGAAATGCTAAAGATATCGTTAAATATATCATTTTTAAAAGGTTGTGGTTTAAAAATAAACAATCTGACATTAGAGGGTTGTATCGGTCAAAGAATCCCCAAGAAGGTTGTGGTTTAAAAATAAACATTCTGACAATCTGTCAGCTACACTGTTTACTTCTGAATATTATAGTTTGGTTCCAAAATGTGATAAATCCATTTTGATTAATTTGAGTAAAAATGTGTTTTCTTTACCAAGAAACCAACAATTACTAAAAACACACACAAAAACTGATTTTGCACGGGCACTTTGCACTGCTCCCTGAATCGAGGCGCTTATTCATTTGTGGATGTAAAGTGAATCTGTAAGTCAGCTATGCTGTTTACTTCTGAATATTATATTTCATTCTGGTGCGCTTAACGCTATCGCTACTGTGTAGTAGTAACCTATGCTATTCACCAACTACTAAACATATCCTATTCAATGCGTTCACAGTCTCTTACACGGGCATCATTTGTAGTTGCCTATTCACAAACTGTTTCCTCAAGCGCAGCGTTTTCTCGGAGTTCACTGTGTGCTTTCTACCATGCACAAATAAAAATGTCACTGAACTTTTGCTGTGTAATTGTAACTATGAGCACTCAAACACACCAAACCAACAATTACTAAAAACACACTCAAAAACTGATTTTGCACGGGCATTTTGCACTAGCACTTAGAAGATGGTGGTATACATAAACACTCAGTCAGCTACACTGTTTACTTCTGAATATTATAGTTTATTCACAGCCATCATTTGTAGTAACCTAGCCTGCTCCCTGAATTCAATGCGTTCACAGTCTCTTTCACGGGCACCAAACCAACAATTACTAAAAACACACACAAAAACTAATTTTGCACGGGCATTTTGCACTAGTATCTTAAATTGCCAGTGCCATTGTTTTGTCTCAAGATGCACACCAGTAATTTATTTTTCTAAGGCACGTTTATAAAAGCCTAATTTGTCTGTGGAAACCAGACCTTCATGTCATTTCTAGCGAGAAATTACTATTGTTGTAGTTAAATATTTGCTTAGTTTTTTTTCAACAAAGGTCTCTCTATCTTGTTGTAGATCATTAAATCTTTATGCTCCCTCAGAAGTCTGTCCGTTTGAGGAACCGTCATGCACAAACGCTGCTTGCAAAGTCATTGCCTGATAGGGCAGCAAGGCAACAAGTCAGCTGCATACGTTTTCGGACGCAGCCCTTGATTAGCTTGTTCAGATGTGTTTGATTAGGATTGGAGCAAAAATCTGCAGGAAACTGGAACTCGAGGGCCAAGGTTGAAAACCCCTGGACAAGTCTGTTGCCATGACCCATCCTTGCTTAGGAGATAAGTGTTTTTCTCAGCACACAGCATCTGATATGTTATTAAAATGCTTGTTTGTTTCTATAAAGATATTTAGTTCATATAAACTACAATAACTGGAACGACTAGAACATCCCAATAACTTTAAATATGTAGTTTAAGGGATAGTTTCTGTCATCATTTACTCACTCTCATGTCGTTCCAGATGAGCGCTTCTGAGAAAAGAAATAAACTAATTGCTAGAAGTTGTGAACTTTGTGAAGTTCATGGCATTGTGAAAAGTGGCAAATGACCAGGCTTGTGTCTTAAAGTTCGCCAACAAACTTGGTTTTCAGAGTTGTCTCTGAAATTTGTTGTGCTTATTACTTGGAGGGAAACTTAGTTAACACACAGTTTCTGCTACTTTCTACTTTGCAGTCCAAAACACTGCAGACTACTAATTTAAATAAGATTCCACTTCAGAATAACACTGTAAACATCATGACCTGCAATAGTTATCTTAAAGAGCTATTTCTACACATAAAAATGTGTTTTGTCATTATAAATGTATGATTCAGTGATATTAAATAGTATTTTTGATCAGTTCATTTAGATGTTACCATTTTTCAGTGTACAGACCTCTGGTTTGGATAAAAATCTGCATATTAACACATTACAAAATTATAATAAATTGTTCTTGGTTATATTGTTAACTTTAAATGCTTATTTGTGCACTGACATGCATTAAAAAATGATTTGGTTCCCCGTTTGCGTTACAGTCCAGTTCATTAGTTCATGTTCAGTTCACCCCCCATAATTGCATGACTATTTTTTTATTTTTCTTCCATTTATGAGGCACTGCATCCAAACTACCAATCATCTCTTGTGTGTCTCTCTACATGGTGTTTCGACTGAGTCTGAGGTCTCAAACTCCATTAAGCTAATTGCAGCCTAAGATACGACCCCCCCCCCCCCCCCCCCCCGTGCATGATACATTGGCTGACTAGTTTTCCTATTTCATTTGTTAACTTTTGTGCTAGAGAGAGTGTGTAGGAGGGAAACATGAGTGAGTGGATTGGTGTGGGGGTGTTGTGAATGTGTTGTAACGCTCTGTATATTTCAGTAAGACCTTATTGTAAGTGTTTATTCTCTTTAGAAATCTATGAGGAATTAGGGAGTGTGGAATGCACTTGGGGTGTTTAAAAGAAGGTGCAGGTTTGATAATTACACATAATCACCCTCTCAGAGTTTGGAGGCTGTTAGAATGCAGTGGATTGTACAGAGTGTCAGACAGCAGCAGGTCAGCTCAAGTCTGTTTTGGCAGTGAACACACTTCAGCCTTTGTCTGCTGTAGTGGCAGCAAACGAAGACGCCAAGCCTGCATGGTAATGTGGCAGCTCCATCAAGAGCCATTTTTAGACTCATCACAGAATGGGTCCGTATCTCTGGCCCCATCACATCACACTCTGATCTCATCCAAACAGAGACACAATTATTACCAGCTGAATAACAACTAGACACTTTCATACCCCGTTATTGCTTACAGTTTGACATTTGAGTTCGAAACTCTTGCAAACTCTCGTTTAAATCAGTGAAGCTTTACACTGTGTGTGCGATCGTTGATTGTATAGGGTATTTTTATAGTTTTGGTGTGCAGTTTGCTCGTGTCTCCATTGCAAGTGAGTGGTGCAACATGATGTGTGAGCACTAGGAAGATTCCACTTCTTTTTCACAACAGGAGGGACCGAGTCTGAGTCAAGACAGAGACCTCAAGAGGGCCGAGTCAGAGTCGTGACCAAGAAATATTGTATCGGATTCAAAACTGAGTCCAAGTCAAGAACAAGAAATATTGTATTGAAATCAAGACTGAGTCCGATTCGAGACCAAGAAATATCATATTGGATTCAAGACTGAGTCCGAGTCAAGACCAAGAAATATTGTATCAGATTCAAGACTGAGTCCAGTCTCGAGTACTACAACACTGATATTCACAATTTAAAATGTCAAATATTTTAAACATAGTTTCAACCATACAAATCAAATGTTTCTAGTTAGAGAGAGAACAAGAGAAATCGAGTAAGAGATGACAGGTCAATTGTTTTTTCCTGGGCTGTTTGTAAAAATATCAGTATGATTTACCATGATAGTGCTTATTTCAGTGGTTAACCTCAAAGGAGTGAGAGTTTACTCAGAAATTAGTCGGTCTTGGCTATAGCCTGATGTACTGCGCCTACATGATCACAAGAATCTATATCAGTTTGAAGGAAACATGTACTGTATATAAATAGTTGTGACAATCAGAATCTTCCTAGTGCTCACACTTTAATAGGATTTACCCAGCAAAACGGAAATATTACTCAATGCCTCCACCGCCTCAAAGCCCAGCTGTCCATCTGTAATTTACCTTCATCAATTTAAATGAATTTTTTTTTTAAAGACTCTATTCCGTTGATGTATGGAAAAATTAAAGCAATACAATTTGCATTCTTCTCTACGTTGCTCTTCCAGACTTTCTGGAGGTGAATAATTTTAGAAGTGGTTAGTTTTGCACTTGATGAAAAAAGCTGCACTTCAGTTTCTTTGGCTGTTGTCACAAATTTCTCAGGTACACTTATACACTAAATCCAGACACATTCATTAGTTACTGTGAGATCTCTTTGCCTTGATGGAAGTGGTGCTTATAGGAATATAATGGATCCAAGGATGGTCTGTTTACAAAGATTGACTCGCTGGTATGTCTTTCGTTAATAATTGCATAGATTATTTCGTATTTGTTTGCACGGAAGAACTTCTCACGAAAAACTTCTGCCTAAAGGCCCCGATATACTTCGAAATTGAAGAAAGAACTTATGTAACGTAATTTCAAATAAAATCAGGCCACAAACAAAGTTCATTTGGAGTTCGATTTGGGAATTCGAAACAGCTTGCCAAAGAGAACTTTCCAGAAAAGTTTGCTCCGGCTGGTAAACACCTTTGTACTACCATTGGTCCGTGGATAGGTGTGCGTGGAGGCTCTGCCTTCTCAATTTTGTTGTGTGTTTATTTTGTTATTGAGAGGAAAGCACGCAGCACATATTTAAATATTCATCTAAACGCCGCTCTCAGCAGTGTGGGTGGGGCCGGATGTTCGCTAACAGTATATCGCTGGTCAAGTATTTCGAACTTCGTTTAACCCCTAAACGAAGAATGAAAAAGAACTTAGCCGTGAGTATATCGGCACCACCTTAATTCACAACATGTGCTCATGTACATGAATTTGTTCTTAATATTGTTCGAATGTTTATAAATTTGGAGCATTCTAAATGAGCAACCACCCAAGGTTAGCCATTTGCATAAAACACACCCAAATCTCTATATAAGGGCTTTCCATACAACCTTGCCTTTACAGCCTTTCGTCACTCTCAGCAAACATATAATGCTCTCTAAAGATACAATCTTGCCTAAGATCATGCACAGCAAGATTCTTTAACGATGCCAGGTGTGCATACTTCAAAACCAGTTCAAACACAATAAACACCTTTTATACAGACCTCTCATTAGCCAGCTTTACTTGTGTACCAGTGTTTCTGCGTTGTCATGAGCAACTTCACAGTTTAAGCTATAATGCACCTTTTCTTACTCTTTCACTGTATATGATGAAATATATTTGTGATTTTTGCCTATAGAATAAATATAGAAATCTAGAATAAATTGAATGAACGTTATTATGAACGTTTGAAAACATTCATACGCAAATGTTATGGACAAATTATTGCGTACGCATACTTGGTGAATGAGACGTTGTCTTAAACAGGATGTCATGCTGGGTATGAGTGTACTGCAGTTTCGGGCACATCTATGAATTTCTCACAGATGGTCTTGCATATTACTGTCTGAAATCGGCAATTCCAATCTTACTGTCTGGCTTTTGATAGTCAGGGTTTAATGGTAGCATGGCTTACCATTTGACTGTATTTGCAAATTTGTATAAACAAAATTGATGTAGGGAGTGACTATATAAGAAGGGATGGTCTTGACATTGATGTGGGTAAGTCTTGCATGGTATAGTCTAAATGAAAAGCCCATTTTTAGATTGCATTTTTATTTTATTTATCTAGTTCAATCCATGTATTTTCTTTATAGCAAATGTAATTCGATACAATAATATTTCTTATATAAAATTTCAGTAACACTTTAGTTTAGGGTCCAATTCTCACTATTAGTTGCTTATTAGCATGAATATTACTAGGATATTGGCTGTTTATTAGTACTTATAAAGCACATATTAATGCCTTGTTCTGCAAGACCACATTCTATATCGTTAATCCTACCCAATATCTAAACTTAACAACTACCTTACTAACTATTAATCAGTAATTAGGAGTTTATTGAGGCAAAAGTCATAGTTAATAGTTAGTCAATAGTGAGAATTGTACCCTAATATAAAGTGTGACCAATTTTTTTTTTATGTAACTAAATTTTTTGACTGCGTCTATTTATAATTGGTGCAAAATAATTGGTGCAAACAGTATCTACAACTTGGTCAGAGTCTTCACCTCTTCCTCACCATGTACACTTAATGCTACATGTATCCTTCTTGGAGCAGGTGTTACACAGAAGCATGTTTTCAAACATCAAAACATTGACGACAATGTTTTTGAAATTTTAATTTGATGTTCGTCTTTGTGCTTGTTGGCTGAATTTGAATTAGTTCATTATTCGTTTTTCTTTTTATTTGTGTGTTTCCAGATATGTCTTCAGGCATATCTCTATATCATTCAGCATTATTTGAAAGAAGCTGCCATTTTTGCCACACTGTGCACTATTTTTGGTATATTGTGTTGTCATTGGTTTCAGATTAGACTGTCGCCAAGTGCCTCAAAAATATCTGTGGCCACTTTCCATGTCGATCAGATGGCTTCTCCCAATAGTTGCATGTCTAATCTGCAAGACTCTGAATGCAAAGCTGAGCCTGTTTGCTTGAAGTGGAGTGTCTCTGGAGAGACTGTCCTAATCTGATTCCAGCTGTGCAGACTTTCCTTCAGATTGGTAGTGGCACTGAAGACCTAGAGTTGAGAATAAACAAATAATAAGAATCTAAGGTAAAAACAGGAAAGGGAACAACCCACTCATTTGAAAAGCTTTGAGGATTGTATGTTTTTTTTTTTGTGTGTGTGTGTGTGTCCTGATGACACTAATCACAAATGATTTACTTTTAGCTTCTGACCAAGGCTGTATCTCAATATTAGTTTTACTTGATCTTAGTGCTGCGTTCGATACTATAGATCACACAATACTCTTAGATCGACTACAAAATTATACTGGTGTTCAAGGACAAGTATTAAGCTGGTTTAGATCGTATTTATCTGACCGCTACCATTTTGTCTATTTAAATGGAGAAAAATCGATCATAACTCCAGTAAACTATGGAGTGCCGCAGGGATCTGTGTTAGGCCCTCTGTTATTCTCAATATATATGCTGCCACTTGGAAATATTATAAGGAAACATGGAATTAGTTTCCATTGTTATGCTGATGACACTCAAATCTATATTTCATCACGGCCAGATGAAAACGCTAAATTATCCAAATTGACAGAGAGTGTTAAAGATATAAAAGACTGGATGACGCGCAATTTTCTTTTATTAAATCCAGACAAGACAGAGGTACTAATCATCGGTTCAAAAAACCACCCACAAAACCTCTCACAATACAACTTTAACATAGTAGGATGTCCTGTTACTTTATCCTCTACAGTAAAAGACCTGGGTGTTATATTAGACTGCAACCTGTCTTTTGAAAATCATATTTCATGTTACAAGAACAGCCTTTTTCCACCTTAGAAACATTGCTAAACTACGTAACATGCTATCAGTTTCTGACGCAGAAAAGTTAGTTAATGCATTCATGACCTCGAGACTAGATTACTGTAATGCTTTATTAGCTGGTTGTCCTGCATCCTCAATAAACAAGATACAGTTAGTCCAAAATGCCGCCGCTAGAGTTCTAACTAGATCGAGAAAATATGATCATATAACACCAATTTTATCATCACTACATTGGTTACCTATAAAGTTCCGTATTAACTACAAAGTATTGCTACTGACTTATAAAGCCCTAAACGGCTTAGCTCTAGTCTATTTAACGGACCTTCTATCGCCCTATAATCCATCGCGCTCTTTAAGATCACTAAATTCGAGGCTTTTGGTCATACCTAGGATATCCAGATCCACCAAAGGAGGGAGAGCATTTTCACATTTAGCTCCAAAACCCTGGAATAGCCTTCCTGATACTGTTCGTTGCTCAGACTCGCTCTCCCAGTTTAAAACTAGATTAAAGACGCATCTCTTCAGCCAGGCATTCATATAATACTTTTAATCTTACAGTTAAATCCGACCTCTAGTTCATAAACGCCAGAGGAGAACTGGCCCCCGACTGAGCCTGGGTTCTCCCAAGGTTTTTTTTTTTTTCTCCATTAGGTCACCTGATGGAGTTTTTTGGTTCCTTGCCACTGTTGCCTTTGACTTGCTCAGTTGGGGATATTTGGGGATATTTAATTTAATTAATCAATCAACGATACTATTGATCAGCATTACCAAACGTGGACGTTCCACTAGAAACAAACATTGATGTATTGTTTTAATTTAATACTGTGAAGCTGCTTTGATACAACCTACGTTGTGAAAAGCGCTATATAAATAAACTTGACTTGACTTGACTTGACTTGACTTGACTTGATGGCCTCACATGCAGCAGAGAGAACAAACCAAATCTCTTTGACACCCTTGTCATCTCAGTTATTTTGTAGTGCTAAATCCTGTTCAAACTGACTTCGATAAAGCAACCAGAAATCATTACATTTTAAAGAGACATTTAAACATTAAAAAGCGTCATGATGGTATTTGTTGTTTGTATGAGACTTTGTTTGCAAAAATATTAAAGCACAAGACTTATTGCGATTTATTGGATGTGAGGATGTTGAATGTAAATCATCTGCTCTAAGCAATATGCCCATTATTATGCAGTCTCCCTTTTTGTGACAACTACACTAGTTGTGTAAAATAAAACTAATAACCAGGGCTTGACATTAACTTTTTTCGCTCACCAGCCACTGTGGCTAGTGGATTTTCAAATTTACTGACCACAGTTTTGACATCGAAAATATGGATAAAAACTGCTATATAGATATATTTTTTTTAACATTAACTCATAATTTGGCATAAATCTCATAGAAATATATTAGGCTGCTGTCACTTTAAGACCTGATGCACGGATCCATTATACTGGTAGTACTTAGGTGGCTTTATGTGGGCGCACTTTGAGTGTGAGCACAAAATCTGTGCGAATGAGTAAAAGTATGCGCAATACACGCAATCCCACGCCCGGCTATATTACAGTACACAAATGTCAACCTGCCGAGGTGGCTAGTATTGACTGCATTACACGGCACTACTGAAATCCACCTGCATTTGGCGGGTTGGCGGGTGTTAATGTCAAGCCCTGCTTATAACTATTTATGGTCTATTATTGTTTATTAGTCAATTATAGTCTATAATAGTAAATTAGTCTTTGATCTGTCAGTTTCTGTGTCTTGCGGTGTCACGTTAAAATAGTTCAGGCTCGGGCTTAGCATAGACGTTTTGGAACGCAGGAATGTATTCTGTGTGAACACTCTTTAAGAAACTTCTTGCCAGCTGAAATTTCAGTGTTCATTCATGGATGAATCAACGTCATGGATCAAGTTTGAATCACTGTTGAATTTTGTTTTGATTTCGCAAACATTGGTTTGTCTTACTTTTCATACAGACCTTGTTAAAATTTTGAAGCATTTTGTTAACTTTTTAGAAAATTTAGCATCAAACATAACTTAAACATCTTTAAAACATCATTATTTCAACACTGAAACAACAACTTACGTTATTTCAACCACATTTCAGTATTGAAGGATGGTCACGTGCCGGCTGGGTTTGATCGAGGTCTAATGGACCCTTATTTGTCAGGGCTTCCTTAAAGGGATAGCGAGTAAATCATGGGTTTAATATCATTTTTGGCCGAACTATCCCTTTAAGATCGACTAGTTGGCTAGTCCTTCACACAATGACTAGTTGATTTTTCAAATCCCTAGTTAGCGCATTCAGCAGACAATACAACAACCAGGTGACATCCATTGATAAAATCACTGGCAGTGGAGCTTTAGTATGTATGCTAGTATTGTCTCCAGGGAGTTGTCTACTATTTCAGTTCTACTATGAATTCAGACATTGTCCCAAGAACATCTGCTCTAAAACAATAGTACAGTGATGACTATTCTACATAGTTATTTCAATAGGGGCCATCTAAGTCAAACACACAATGAAGAGAGATCTTTAGAAGCAGTGAACTCTGTCACACTGGATCACTTTTGGACAAGCCTCTATAAACACAGCTCTGAGATTGAGGCATCATGAATATTTAACAAGTTCAACCTAAGAGAGACAGAGAGAGTAAGGGGTTGAAGTCATAAAGGGATGGAGGCATATGCCACAAAAGACAGGAACATTAGACTGGGAATTGATCGGCTGAGAGGGCAGAAAGCACATCCGGCTCACCATCACCCGTTCCTGAAACCTCAGGGGTGCTTTAAAACTGCACCATACACTGTGTAATGGCACTCTGCCCTCTTTATGAACCCTTTAGAGGTGAATGGGTATATTTTAAGCACTTTTAAACATAATAGACTTTTAATGACCCCCTTGTGAGGAATTTTCCTTTTTTTTCCTTGGCTTTTCCATCATATTATGTTGCTTTCACTAGATACTAGATACTTCCTTTGTGACAAGGACTTTTTTTAAAAAAAGTGCACTTCTCTAAATTGCTGATTAAAATCGTTGTTAACAATTGATTGGTGTTTTATACTTTTTGCATAGTACAAAAAGTATGGAAAAGATATTCCATAATATATTTATACTGTGATAATGCACAGTGAATAGAGCTGTATAAATTTGTAATAAAATGAAGTGTATATCTGTGATCTGAGCTGTTCATAACGTCTCTCTCCTGTGATTAAGTGCCATTGGTGTCCATTCAAACCCTCAGCTAGCAGGTACCCACCTGACACACGTACATGTTCCCTAGACACTATTAAAGGGCCTATAATGGATTTCACTGCTGCTTGAAATATTTAAGGGAGGGGGGGAATTTTGATTAAACCAATGAATATTTCAGATAAACTCCCTAAATAGTGCAAAGAACAACTAAAATATTCAGAGGCATCTAAACTTTTGTCTATTCTTTGAAGTGAGATGTGAACTGTGTAGAGTATATGTGTTGCCGATAGGTGTGTGTGTGTGTGTGTGTGCGCGCGTGCGTGGAGGTTCAAGTCTCTACTTCTACTGTTGTGCAATTGTATCTTAATGCTACATAAAAATCTACACACCCTGACACATTTCAGAGAAAAAAAATAATAAAAAAACTTGGAATAATTAACTGCATAGGTGTGTGCACACCCTTTTATAACTGGGTATGTGGCTGTGTTCTGAATTACCTAATAGTCAAGCTTATGTGAAATTGTCTTCACCTGATGTGACTAAGGAAAAAGAAAGAAAGAAAAAGTTATTACTTTTTCTTGTTATATTTTTTTGTCAGCAGTATGTTTTAAAATGCCCTCATCCTTCCCTTGACTCATTTTGACCAAAAACTCATTTAAAAAAATAAATAATGAAGTGTTCATTGGAGTGGTCCAAGACCTTAAGACTTTTGTGACACTTGAACCACGAATACGAGGAGTTTTGTGGTTGAAATTTAAAAAAGTAATAAATCCTTCCCTCATGGGTCAATTTGACCCCCCGAGGAATGCTTCAGTACACATAGAAAACTAAAACTTTACCAAAAATGTATTTTATAATGTTTACATGTGTATCTAAATGCATACTGAAGAGAAATTACTTTAGGACCCAGCGGAACAGCTCATTTGCTCTATATAGAGCTTTGATATAGAGCTATAAGGCCATCTAGTGGCTAGAGTTGTGAAATATCATGTTATATATTTTTTTTTTCACAAGAGGTCGGCAAAGACACCCAATGTAAGATATTTTGAGCTGAATTAAAAGGGTTATGCATGAAATTTGGTAATTTTGAATTTAAATTGAAAGAATGTGTAGAATGTGCTTAAATTATTATTTATTTATTTCTTGATAAAATCTAGTAATTTAAAGGTAAATAAAATAAAAATAAAAAATTTACCAAAAAAAAAATGCATTAAAAAATAGAAAAGATATTATCAAAATAAAATGAAATAAGCTTTCTGGACAAAAAAAAAATATATATATAATTTTTGGTTTCGGGTAATTTTGACCTGCGATGAAGCTGCAAGCGCCGATAGGACTGTGCTTGTAGACAAATAGGTGATACAACTGCCATGTATCCTTACAGATATGTGTTTGAAAAAGCGAACTTTTGAAAATGGGTTTCAAAGTGCGAGTTTGTGAAAATGATACCTTTATCATCTTTGTACACTATGCAAATTTGTGAAAACTAGACTGAACATGTTTTTCTTTAAAAAGTGAAATCGGCAACTACAGGCCTGGCATGCATAACACAGCGTTTTTAGTCTGTGAACACGGATAATTTTGACAACAGCGAAAAGTTGCGACAATGCGAAAAGGAAAAACTTTTTCGTTTTTAGGACATCATTGTCATGTAAACATACCCTTAAAGAACGTGTTAGGAAGTGTACCAAATTTATTAACTGCAATGCTTTGCTCAAAATAGTTTTTGAGAACTTTTATCTCTCAATGTTGTTTTATTAGTTTTACAAGAACAACAACAGTATAAACAAACAACATACAATAAAACAACAAGACAAAATGGGCCAGATGACATTATAAATGACAAAAGTGCCTAAATTAAGTACAAAGGAGGAAGGTTATTCATGTTAAGAGTGGGATAAAAATCAGCACAAAAACCATAGTATAACAAATGTATCAAAATCTCTAAATTCTACTATCATGTAGGGAAGGGACCCCAGACCTTGAAACATTTATTAAGAGACTTTTGCTTTATTAAACTGCATTTTTTTTAAGGTTAAAAATATAGCCCTCAATATAATTCTCTTGGCTACAACCATGCTCATCATTAATGCCAGCGGCAAATAATAAGGCAAAGAGGAAACTGTCAGAATAGCCAAAGATGGCTCTCAGGAGGGAGAACCTGATCGTATACCCCAGAATAAAAGAATGAGATCAAGATCCCTCTGCACCCTGACATCCATTACAAATTGGAGACACAGTTGGGTAGATCTGGTGGAGTTTGATTTTAGTAGTGCAATCTGTGTACAGTTTTAAACCGAATTATTCTCTGCAAGATTTTGGACCAGAGGTTGACAGATAAATTGATGCCACCCTCATTTTCCCAGGCTACCTTGAGATAATCAGATGTATTCGAACAGGGAAACAAATTGCGAAACCATATGCCTAGAATCTGGTGCATGCCGCACTAGATAATAGAAACAGTGCTCTCCCTGCTGAATAGTCAGAAAAAGCCTGCTGAACATAATGCCGAATCTGCAAATATAGTGATAAAAATGAGATTGAGAAAGACCAAATAAGATAGTGATGAAAAGTGAAAAGTGTACAATTCGTTAAACGTAGAAAGACCCTTGGTTTTCCATATTTGGAAGGTTCTATCAAGATTTAAAATATGATTCTCACAAATAGGAGAATATAGAGAAGGCTGTGTGATGATAATTTTTTGTTGTCAGTGTAAGCCCATTTAAATCGGCCCAATGGAGGTTTCCGATAGAACGGTTGAAGGTCTCTGCGCGTTACTGTCTTTCCGCGTGGCAAAGTAATTTAATTCAATTTAAGCTTTTATCTGACTCCATTTTATCACGACCTCGAATTTAGGTTAGATTGCCCAATTGGTTATTGGTCAATTATATAATAGTTTAGCAATACATTTGATTATTCTATTTAACTCTTTACTTTATAATTTACCCGTTCATTAAGAAGCTATGTCACTCAGAGAGTCTGGCGCCGGCCGTTTACGCGGATCTCACGGTCACAAACTCGACAGTCTGAAAGATAACCAGAGGTTATGGCTAAAGCGATTCAGGAATGCCGCATACATGCTTGCTATTGTTAAAAAGTACCCATGTAGCCCCCTGCAGTCGCCCAAATAACAACTTAGTTAAAGCCCAAACAATAACCAGAGGTTATGAGTAGTACATAATGCTGCTTTAACGCTTGCTATTACCTTAATAGTATTTTTATCTAGCCCCCTATTTGCGACTGCATAACAACAAGCCCAGTTAGTCAGGAATCTAGAATCCCACCAGATGTGCCTCCCGCTCCATCTACTCTGCGATCTAGTATGTACTTAACCCTGGACGCAGATTTGCGGAAACATAAGACTTCACTTAATCTACTTGAGAAAATAATTTCAGAGTAATTCAGAATAAAATCAAATGTAAAAATTTATGATGTCAGGTAAATGTATCATGCAAATTTCATAATCAGTTCCAAGATAATAAATACAAATCATCAATTGCTCTGTAATAAAGAGAGAAGATGGAAACCTGACATTATAAAATGCATGATGCGGAGTGTTTTGCATACACTCCACATCACGGGCTAATTTGAGCTACACAAGGCAGAAACCTCTTTTCAAATGTAAACATGAGTTTGCAGTGGGAATTTGCATTAATCACCGTCCCAGACTTACTGGGGACAGGAGTAGATTTACATGGGGGCACACCCTCAGCAGTTAACAAGATATCTCTAAACTCTCCACACCTTATTACCTTTTTGGTTTACTTCTGTGGGAATAAGACCTTTGGACCAGTCGCACTGAGACATTTCAAATGATACCAAACATGGATAATACTGTATGATAATTGTTCATATTAAACCATATAGATTTTTGGGTGAATTCAGGTAGGGAAGGGTGAAGGAAATGATGTGTAAATTGGGAGGTGATCAACTCAAGTGTGATCGTGTCTCGAATGGGGATGGTAATATAGCAAGAGAGGTCAAATGTTAATTCCCATTGTTTTCTCAGAGAGTAGCCCTCTCTTCCAGTTCTTCCAGTTTCTCCAGTCTTACATCACAGGTGTATCATGTGTGCCAAGTTTCATGCAATTCAGACAAAAGGCCTAGGAGGATTTTGAAACTGAACATTATTTTAGATTTAAAATGTATACATATTTTTAATACATTCTGTTAGATTAAAATAAAATACCCAAAGGATCTTATAATAGCGCCTCCTTTTGTCAAGATGTGCTTTCGCATGCCTGAGATTATGAAACCTCCCACCAAGTTTGGGGTCTCTGTGATGTTTGGTCTCTGACGCCCGGACACTTTTAGGGCAGAAAAATAATATGAAAATCCTACAAATACAGTACAGTTCCAGCACTTCATGCTTGGACCCCTATTAGTGTCATAATGTGCAGTCTTCGTTATCATTAACGAGATAAAAAAAAAAAACGTTAATATTTGTCAGTAGTTTTCGGCGAGATGGTTTTGAGGGTGAGTAAACTGACAGAATTTTATATTTTTTATATCCCTTTAAGAGGGCCCATTGAAGCGTTTCAGGTGAGCAAAATCGGGTGAGAGGAGATGAAACTGTCACCTCAGTTATCTCTTCCTGAAGCCAAAAATTGGCTCTGTAAAGCACAGTATAGCTCGTGCTGTGAGTGGGTGGGTGTGTATTTTGGATGTATGTGTGGTTGTGTGTGTGTGTTGTGAATTGCATCTTAATCTCAGCTGGATTACATTCGCTGTGGGGGTGTATAGGATGGTAGGCTGACATGTTCAATCGTGGAGAGGTCTAGAGATTGCTCGCCTGGCAGGGGTTTGAATCCTCTGTGTGTGCATGTATGCGTGTTCACACCCAGGTGCTTTTCGGGATTTTCATGCATTTTTCCAGTCATCTCAGCTGTATTCTGTATTTATCATCTGAATGACTGACTGATCAGCACCCAGCTGTTCTTCTTCCGTTATCAAACATGGGGTTGGCAGTATCATCTGTGTATTGTATGATATTTCTTAGTTCTCTATAAACACCCCAGCACTGAAGATATGTGTTGGCAATATTTCTCTGTCTTTTTGTAATGCATTCCTCTGCAGACCTCTAAAACTGTTCTTCAGAAGTAAAGGGGGGAATGTTATCTGCTCTGAACCCACACATTTTATTTTACCACAGAACAGGCTGCACTGTTCCTTTCTTTGTACTGAATTTGGTTCACTGCCTTTTGAAAGCTTTTTGACTAGTACAGTTTAGTCACTATATGACATTCCTACTACTTTATTTCAAGAGCCCCATCCATCCATCCATCCATCCATCCATCCATCCAATCAATCCATCCATCCCAATTTTCAGCTGTGATAATGAGAAATGTTACTTGAGGAATATCAGCATCTTATTTGAATTATTTCTGAAGGATCACATGACACTGAAGACTGGAGTAATGGGTGCTGGAAATTCAGCTTTACCATCACAGGAACAAATTGCATTTTAAAATATATTAAAATAGAAGACAGTTATTTGAAATTGTATTATTAGTACCCAATATTACTGTTTTTACTTGTCTTGTTGAGCATTAGAGACTTAACATAACAAAAACATCATTCCAACCATAAATTGAGTATATCAGAATGTTTATGTGTAGGGTTGAAATTCCATGTTCCATCTCCTATACCAGAAGGGTCATTTGCAGTCCTAACCTCAGATGACAGTGTTGAGTTGGAAGCCCTAGCTCACTTTTGTGGATGTCAAATACAGGATAAAAAAGGACTGTTGCTTGTGCTCGCCTGGAGCTGCTTAATTTTTTTCCTGCTCAGGACTACAAAGTCCTTGTTGCTTTACTAAAGCTAACTTTACTTTAATACTATTTGACTCTGGTCAAATTACATTATGCGCCCTCATTTGTCATTTTGTTTTAAAGTAAATTCTCAATGCAGTACAGTTAATAAAACATTCTCTTTTAAGACATTCTCTTTTAGGAATTATCAACTTGATTCGATAATTTTTGTGCAGTTTAACGTTACCTATTGCATTAACAAATATGGTCCATTCTAGCAGTGCTCTCACATATTTTGTTATTGTAACTGTGGTTAAATCAGTCATTGGAATAAATGGCAGAGAGCGGCGATAGACGGGAAATGTACAGTTGTATACCATCATGCTGTTACTGTTATACCATTAATTTATTTAGATGCCTAATTTTATCACTTTTTTGAGCACAAGAGCAGTACAACTCTGGACTACACATCAGTTTAACTATCAAAGTTGGGCGAATTTATTTACAAATCACCATGGTATTATGATCATAAGCTGATGTATTGCTGTATCAACTGCTGAGCCATAGCATCGACATCTCATCTTCTCACATGTCTACAGGTTTAACTGTAGCATGAATATATATGTTTGGATAAAACATTATCAAATAGATGCTCATAAACTGTGGAATGGAATGTTTGGGAAACTACTGCAATTATGACCAGAAAAGCTCTGAATATGGACCATTTTCCACTGATTGGTGACCATTTAGAATCAAATTCATACATTATTCATACAGTTTTTTTTAAATTTGATTCAGATTCTCAAGCTTTTGATTTGATTTTTGATTCAGTGTCTGTATACTTCAGTTACAATGGTTTGCTTAGATATGAAATTCTCTCTCTGCTGTAAGTTATAAAGGGTAGTGTTTCAGATCGATTCAAACCAGTAACAAAAACTACCCATTAAAGCAACACTAAAGATTATTTTTTTACCTTAAAGTAATGTTTCCAAAATCGTTTCAGTGGTTCATCAAGTTGTAACAAGGTGAAAGGGACTTCTGCATTCGCTTTGCGGCCCTATATCTGCTATAACCGCACTATGCAAGTTTGCCAGATTGGGTCGCGTTTCTGTAGTTCTAATGAGACATAAGAAACTACAAATATGACTTGCTTTACGGCAAGCGTTACAATAGTCATTATTTAGTTTTTCTTCGTTTCTGATGTCGCAATACATCATACTTTCATAAAATCATGCAACATACTCTACCTTGTCAGTGGACATCGTTCATTCCAAAGCCGGTGTTGGATAAACAGCGAGCGTGCGTGCGACAGTAGGCTGCGGTAGGCTAAATTGTTTACGACAGCGGTAATGGACAATTCCGCTTCCAACCTGTAGGGGGACCGCAGAGGAAAAGTTCTTTGGTGTTGCTTTAAAAGAACCTGCTCATTGTCATTTATTTCAGGAATCAGGCTACATTGATCACACCTTATGTTTTGTTTTAAAAAACAGACCTGACTCATTTAAGTCATTTGAGAATCAGACTACAGTGGTTGCGTTGTATGTTTGTTTGTACATGCAGCCCACAAGGACAACTCAATAGAATGTGGTTTCTTGGAATTTTTTCAGTCGATGCAAGTACTCATACCACAATATGAGTAACTTTTAAACATAGTAAGGATAGACATCAAGATAACTTTTTCTTGCACAGTAATTCTTTCTGAAATTTGTCTTGTCTCTATACCAAGATATTACTATTGAAAATTAAAGTGGAAATGAAGCAGTCAGTCAAGCTAACATTTAGTAAATGGATTTCCACTCTATAATCAAAAATTGTAACCATTTAAAAAAAAAAAACAAGATGTTTTGTATAGCTTTTGTAGCAAGGGCGCCACCATCTTGATGTCACAGGGTTGGTTGACTCTTATTATAGTTTTGATTCTGTTCTTTGATTTTTTTCTGCTTAGTTGCTGTAATCGTTACTAGTAACTAAAATTGTAACTAGATAAACATCAAGTAGTTGACCAATAGAAGGCTCCAGTGCTATTTGCAAGGCAATGCTGGGCTGATAAAAAATAGGCATACAAAAGTAAGTCGGCATGAAAAGTTGGTTAATTTTTTAAAACGGAATGCAAAAGGATAAAAAAAGATAATGGCAAGGTAGATGACGTTGCGTTTGGAGATTATTCAACGTATGGAGTCCTGATTGGTAAACGTGGAATCACGAGTAGAAATATTTATTCTCGGTTTCCGTGGCATGAGTGAAAATTGACTCTGTCCTTTGCTTTAACACTATAAAACTTTTTACTTAAAAAATTACATCCTGGACCAATGCTATAGTGGCCTTCCTTTTGTATTCTGATTCCCTGTGGCTGTCCAGTTTTCATCTTTTACTGTGTTACGCCCCGTCTAGGTTGAAGGACGTAACGTATAAAAAAGGAAATGATACGGTTAAAAGAAAAGAAAATTCAATTACTTCCCCAACTCCCTAATCCAAAACAGGCAATAAAGATCAAACAAAAAAGTGGCGTCGGTCTCCCTACCTCCCAAATCCAAAACACAAGTACAGGTATAAGAGCAAATAAATCAGTGCAGGGGTAATCTGGAATCTAGGTCGTTAAACAGGCATTATCACGAATATGGCAGTTCACAAGAAACAAACAAACTCTTCTCTCTTAAACTCTCTTCATTCTCAAATGCACACCCCAGAATAAACACTCTCAACAGTCTTACTAATTCACTAAGTAGAAAAGTGTAGCGAGTGAGCACAAGGCTAATGAAAACAGTAATGAAAGGAGGCTTTTATACATGTCCAGGTGTCAGCTGATCAATCAGGGCATGGCACCAATCAGACTGCAGTAACCAATCCGGTTGTCTTCCTGGATAAAAACAAACACCTCACACAACAGCATAAAACACATAAACAGACCAAAAGGGACGTAACAACTGTCTCTCTTTATCTTTCACTATCTGACTGTCTTCCAATGTCTCACCAGTTGTAGCTATAACAAAACATCCTTTTTTTTTCTTTTAAATGGTTACATTTATAGTGCTTGTTATATAATTTTTTGATTAGAGTGGAAATAATTTTAACTTTACTGACTGCTTTATTTCCACTTTAAAGCCATACTTTATATTTCTCAACATTGCCATTTAAATGACACAAAATTTGAAAAGTTGTAATCTGTTTTATGGAATTTATTAATCATTGTTGATCTTACTAATTATCTTGTTCACATTGCATTAACTAATGATGCAATATTTGTTCTTAAACTTGTATTATTAAATGTTCAGATTAAAATTAACTAAGGTTAATAGATAAAGTGTTCATTAGTTCATATTAACTTTTATAGTTAACAAAAGAAAACTTAGTGTAAAGTGTTACACCATTTATATCTTTTAAAGTAGGCGTGAAATGAAAATTCACCTTTGTAAATGCATGTTATAGATCTTATTGCAAATGATTCATCCAGGTCTATGTTTATTTTTATTTATTTTTTAAATAAATTTTAAAAACCTTCTAATTTTTAATCAAAATGGCATAACTTGATGACAGATACTATCAGTTTCATAATGACTTTTCACACGCTCAGGCGTGTGCCCGAGACACTAGCCCCGTTTACATGCACACTTTTTTGCTATTCTGATTGAGATCGTTCTGATTGACGGATTCCGGTTGACTGTTTACATGGGATGTTATCTAAACCGATCTGGTGTTTACATGTGCTGACGCTTTCAATCGAAGTCATTTTGTGACATGCGCACACAGCTTGTCTGCCGGATCTGGAAGCTCATTATTTCCACGTTTTCAATCCTGTCAAGATGGTGCATCACTTAATTGTCGCGTTTAGTTGTAGGCATGAGACGCGTTTCCACTGTCGGGCCAGTGCGAGCCATAAACGTGGCATTTTATTGTATTGTGTAGGCTATTGTTCTTTGTTAATTATTGTCTTGTTTTGTATTTGCATCAGTTTTTCATTCTCATACTCATATCACACTCATTATAGCATATAATTAAATACAGGCCATCATTATTGTAAAAAAAAAAAAAAAAAAGAAGAAGAAAAAAAGGAAATTGTCAAGTTTTATCAGAAAACTGATCAGAAAGAAATCACTGGAAACAGCCTGATCGATCGCAAAACAAGAGCGACTGTTTGCTGGCATTTTTGTTGTTTAATTGAATATTTAAAACCCAAGAATAGATGTTTTACCTCAGGTTTAATATAAAAATCGATACATTTATCATAATGAATTAATTTGTGTCAAAATTGCACATTAGTCACAGAAATAAAGTGGTTTACCGTTTATGACGTTTGTGAACGTTTACAAAAGAAAGAGGACACAAAACGTATTCGCATCTGTTTCTGTTTATTTGGTAGCCTAGTAACAGGACGTATTTACATCACATTTAGAAAGAATGTTCATTTCTACAAATATGCCACCAAAAATATGACCTGAGGAGCTTTAGCACTCTCTCCCAGAAGGATACAGTTATATTTTCAGTCAGAGAAAAAGAGGATAGTCCGAGACATAGGCTACTGAAAGATAAAATAAAAACAGGATTATGATTTGTCTGAATTCTTCAAGCGTACATATTTACCATGTTTACTATGGTAATGGTTAGCGTGCATAGTTTTTTGCATCGGGTATAAATATTCCTACCTTATTCGGTGATCAGAATCCACAACGGATCACAAACAGAAGGCATTATGTTAGCTGACAGAATTATCTGGCGCAAAACCAGGCATGCGCAGAAAGACGTACGCTCAAAGTAATCGGATCAGCTCGTTTACATGGTGTAATCTTTCGTTTGATCGGTTCATGAAAAGGTTTATTCCACCCCCTTCAATCCGAATGAAATTTCAATCGGTTTGAGCATTTTTATTCCGATTGAGGTGTTGACATGGAGCATTTTCATTCTGATTGGACTTGCACCTGGTTATAATCGGAATACAATGCTACATGTAGACGGGGCTACTGTGGTACTGATATGTGCTACACTAAATACAATATAATACGAAAATAGCTTAAAAAGCGTACGTACGGAGCCTCTAAAGCACAGGTGTCAAACTCAGTTCCTGGAGGGCCACAGCCCTACAGAGTTTTGTTCCAACCCTGCTTCAACACACATACACCTGCAGTTTTTAAATAAGCCTGAAGGACTTGATTACCTGATCAGGTGTGTTTAATTAGGGTTGAAGCTAATCTCTGCAGGGCTGTGGCCCTCCAGGAACTGAGTTTGACACCCCTGCTCTAAAGGGACATGGTGGTAGGAAAATTCTACTAAAGTTCTAAATTTTTTCAAATCTTTTGCGTTCCCCTGAGAAACTTTGCGTTCCCTCGCAAAAGGGCTCCTCTTCAGACAGCTCTATACGTTAACAATGGAGCATTTCATAGTGTTTGAACTTAGACTCAAATATAAATATATGCGGTTAGTGAGTGCTTAGGAGTTAAAGGGGTCATATAATGGTACATGCACTTTTACAAGTTGATTATACTGAAATGTGTGTTGGCAGTGCCTGTACACATCCATCATAAAATGATAAAAATCCATCCAGTGTTTTTTTTTTAAATCTCCTTATATGTTTGACCCTCTCTGAAATCAAGCCGTTCGATTTTGTGACGTCACAAAATCGACGCCCCTCCCACGATTGTGATTGACAGCAGCGTTTCAACACAGACCCGCCCTCGCTAGTGAGCGAGCTGTCCGTCATCATAGTGCATTGATATGCTGGAGAAGAATGGCGTCTAAGCGTTATGGTGTTCTGTTCTTGGGTGTAATAAGGAGCACAGCAGTCATTTTGATGTTTTGATGGAATATTCCCAAAGCACTGATGCGGGGATTCCCCACGATCAACGTCCATGCTTTCATGTTTGCGCAAATCATTTCACATCAGACAGCTTTACAAACCCGTGTCAGTTAAGCTGGTTTTGCTAAGAAGCTGTTCCTGAAAATAGGATCAGTACCAACTATTTGTGTTCCTGCTGCACCTCCAGAAGAAGAAGTGAGTGTAATGTTTTATTAACCTTTATATTAATATTTATATTAATCTTTGCAAATCGCTTGCTGCACGCTTCACGATGAATGCGGCTGTTTACACTCAGGGTACATTACGGCATGTTTTCTTTGTACGACGTTCTCAATATAATTCATAATCCCACATTTATAATAAACACCGCGTTATGGTTATTGTGTTATTGTGTTAGAAACGGTGTACGCACAGAACAGAGGGGCGGGGTGAGCAAAGCTCATTATCATTTAAAGACACATGCACTGAAATGGCGTGCTGAAAACAGAGCTGTTTTTTACCAGGTAAAATGAGTGTTTTCTTAAAATACTAATGAGAATTTTTAATTAAAGTATATTACAAACTTTTAATTTATACCCTAAAGAATCATATTAGCACAAAAATGGCATTATATGACCCCTTTAAGTAAAGTTGGCAATATATTTACAGATTCGAACTTCCCGGATCAATAACTTCTAAGCTAAACGTTGTTTAAACACAAATGACACCTATTTACAATCATAGTAACGTAAACAACGAGCTACAATCAAATTTTCCTCAACTTTTGCTTTATATTATTATTGATCTCTATGAGCAGGCGGCTGAGAGACAAGTCCAAAGAGACCGTCTGCAAAGTGCAAAACCCCAAAAAACTTTAAATAGTCATGAACTTCAATGATACACACTGTAGTGTCACCACATTTAGTTTAAACATCAATGGTCTCCTACTGGTCATACTACAACACTTAGTTTGATAACGTGATTTTGAATATTGAATATTTTTCATGATATAAAATGTTCAAAAGACTTGTCCCTCAATCGCCTGCTTGGAGACCAAATTATATTATAAAGCTCGTTTTGTGGAAAAGTGGGTTGTAGCCCGTTGTCTATATAGCGTTTTGCTCACAAAGATATTGATCCAGTAAGTTCGAATCTGTGAATATATTGCCAACTTTACTGAACTCCTAAGCACTCACTGACCGCATTTCTTTATTTGAGTCCAAGTTCAAACATACGGAGCTGTCTGAAATGCTGCCAGTGGGACATTAAACAGGAAGTGTCTGTGCGAGCTCACAACAGTATTTGCGAGGGAACGCAAAAGATTTGAAAAATATTTTTTTCTCCCATCCCAAATTTTTTACACCACCACGTCAGTTAGGGGCTCCATAGAAACACTGTGTATTGTGAAAAGGGCTTTAAAAAGAAATTTGACTTGACTTGCGCCCTGCAAACTCACATTGGTCACTCAAGTATGATTTCTTGTGCCGTGACCCTGAAGTTTCATTTGTGGCGGTAATGCTCCCCCGTTGCTGAAAAGTGATGTTGAAAACATTGATACAGGGAGCCTTCTAACCTTCTAACTTGGTATCCCATTAAAATAGCAACTGAGTAAAAGCTCGATCCATTCATAGTGTTAGGCAGAGTGAGTAAAGACAGAAAGATCCTGCTCTACTCTGCTCTTTGACTCAAGACATGCTAGCCAGGTAATACAATAAAAGTCCCGGAATGTTTTTCAGCAGCTGTGCTCAGGTATGAAAAGAGGTGCGTGACCTCTCTTAAATGACTAAAAACCCAGCAGATCAGAGCCTCTGAGAAGCCCTGAAAGCGAGTACAGAGAGAGAGAGACACGGATTGTGAAATGCAGAAATGGAAAAATGGAGAGATAGATAAAGTGAAATGGATAAACACATACAGAGATAGAGGGTTGTTAGAGTGAAATGCCTGTGAGTTTTTTTTTTTTTTTTTTTTTTTTTTTTTTCCTATCCTGTGAGTCCCAGTGTTTGCTGTGATACCGTAAGCCCCGGCTGAATAGCCTGAATTAGCTGCTGCTATGTGTGTCTGAAAGAATAGCTGTGAGTCAGCCCCTTTCGTGCAAGACTAGCATTTCATCCCCCTTTACATGCCTCTCTGCCTGTTCCTCCATTCTCGCTGACCTCCCACCTTTCTTTTCACATGACTGTTGGTGCCGCCCAACTGATGGAAGAATAAAAGGTTCTTGGAGGGGTTTCTGGTAAAGAAAGTGCCCCATGCATCACTACAGAGCTGAAATCTCTATACAGCTCTATACAAAAAAAGTTCTAAAGGACACCAATTAATTGCCCTTACTGGATTAAGGAAGTGGACGAACAACAGAGTTTTTGTTAGGGTTGATGTTTCAAATGTCTTAGACTTCCATTAAAATATAATAGATAATAATTAGATTTATCAACAAGTAATAATAATATGATAAATAGTCTGGAACTACATCTAAAATTAATTATTGGTAATAATTAAATACTTATATAATCAAATCTTTACATTTATTTTAATTTGTTTACATGTTTTTTCTTTGAAACCTGGCATGATTTATAATTCTTATGAAACATTTTGCTTAAAGTGTGTGTTATATTTCTCCAATTCAATTTGATATTTTATTTTGTAATTCATGCACTTTTGTGTGTTATTTAAGTGTACATCTTGGGGCCATTTTATACCTGTAATGGTGGCTTATTTGCAATGTATTTTGTGAAAATTATTATAATTTTTTTTTTTTCTCACTGGAACAACAAGAGTCTGGATGAAAGATGGAGCTATACTTGCATCTCAGACAGCTGTGTGTTTGGGACAAGGTTCCATGCCAAACATTTCTACCTGATTTCTTGTAAACTTCAACGGTCTTTGTTCTTATTGTGAGAGACAGAAAAAGAGGGATGGAGAAAGCCCACGGAGACCCATAGTACTAACAAAAAATTAAGTTTTAAAAGTTGTTCTCTGAACTGTTGACCAGTAAGGAATAACTTTTATCAACTCTTGTAAAGGGCTGTGTATATTTATAATGACTCATTCAGACACTTGGAGCAATGCTTCTGTGACAGGAGGTAAATACTTGATGTGTTTCTGATTCATTGGTTGCAAGAATGTTTCAGGTGTTTTCATACTACAGGGACTATATAGAGGAATAGAGAAATAAGGCAGGAAGCAGAGATATGTGTACCTCAGTGGATTTCCTTACAAACAACAGGAAGGTACTCACATTGTCCTCTGTGGGCAGACAGATGAATGTAGTGGATAAAAAGGATTTGTAAATTCAGCATGATTTGTTTACCTTTTATTAGCCTGGGTTTCCCCATGCTGCCTTGAGCGCAGCGTGATTTTATTCACGCTGCTAGGCAGCCTTGATACCATGGACCAGATTTCCCCCTCAAAAAGGGAACCAATCACAGAACGGGGAGGGAGCAGCAAGACGATGACGACGTCTATGCGACACACCGAAGCAGTTTGTTTATATCTATGGATCCAACATGGAATCAGACGCATCGATGCAGCCTTAGATAGTGTTCTAAGTAGTTTAAAACGCAAGTTTATTTCGTCTTCTTCCTCGTCGAATTTCTGTCGCTCTACATACGTCATCTGGTATAATTGAAACGTCTGGCTATGAGCTACGTACAGGCGCATTTGATAGACATTCGTAGCGCCCAATAAACGGCTCTGGGCATTCGTAAACCACGCCTCAAATACGAGAAAATTAACATGTGGTTCCCAGACCACGTCTCAATGAGAAGAGGTCTGACGTTAGCCAGGCTAACTTTTTATTACAGCCCTTCCTTTATTTCATCTTAGTCCTTCCTTAACTTCTTTACAACGTCTCACCCTCCTCACAGCTTCTCCTTCACTTCATCACAATTTTTTTCCACACTTCCTCACAGCTCCTCCCTCACTTTCTTCCAGCTCTTACCTCTCTTCTTCAAAGCTCTTCCTCTAAAACTTTCTGCCACAATTCTCACCCACTTCAGCTCTGCCTTCACTTCCTCACAACTCCTTCCTCTCTTCCTCAGGCCTCTGCCTTTATTTGTTCAAAACTCTTTCCTCATTTCCTCATAGCTCTTCCCTCATTTCCTCAAAACATCCATTTGCTTGTGCACAACTCTTCCTTACTTTGTCACAATTATGCCCACATCTTCTGTTAGCACTTCCTCTATAGGCATTTCCTCAGTTTATCATGGCTCTTCCTTCTATTCTTCACACTTATGCCCTTACTTCCTCATAACTCTTTCCTCACTCCATCACAAACCTTCCTTTTATTTCTTCCCACAGTTCCCTGTTGCATTGCACCACTTCCTCACAACTATCCCCATACTTCCTCACAGTAAGGGTACTTCTACACTGCCCTACAATCTTATAGCACTTCCATCTCTATAAATCTGTCCCAATTCTCCCACTACCCTTCCTTCACTGCTTCATAACGCTTCACGCAGTTCACCTTCCTTTACTTTCTTTTAGATCTTGCTACAGCTTTCTTCCTCACACCTTTTCTCCCACACTTTCTCACAGGTCTGCCTTCACTTCCTCACAACTCCTTCCTTGCTTCCTTATCTCTCTCTGGCTTCACATGTTCACAACACATCCATCATTCCCTTCCAGATTTTCTTCCACTTCCTCAACTCTTACCCAACTTTTTCATAGCTTCTACATCACTGACTCTTAACCCTGTTTTCTCTTCCACGTAGTTCTTCTGTAACTTCTTCATTGCTCTTCCCTCTCTTCTTTATAAATATTCCCCCACTTCCTCAAAGCTTTTCCTTTTGCTTCTCTACAAATTTTCCTCAATTTGTAAGAACTCTTTCTTTTCTTCCTCACAACCCTGCCCCCTCTTTCTATCAGATCTTCCCATACTTTCCTTACCATGGACATTCCGTCAATTCATTCTTGGCTCTTCCTTGTATTTTTCACATCTCTGCCCTTACTAACTCTACCCAGCTCTTTTCTCTGATTTTTACAACACTTCTTCACAGCGAGGGCTCTTCCTTGATTCCTTGCTTCCTTCCACATCTATTTCCCACTTTCTCACAGTTACTTACTTCCTCACAGTTCTTCTCCCACTTCCTCACAACTCATCCCCATTTCCTTACAGTTCTTTCCCCACTCCTTCACATCTCTTTCCATATTTCCTCAATTCTTTCACCAATTCCTTAGGCCTCTTTCTCCACTTAACAGCTCACAGCTCTTCACAAACACTTTTTTTTTTTTTTAACAAACAGCATTTACTTACTGCATATCTGAATCTTTGAAATCATAATGTTAAAGAAAGTGACAACAGCTTTCTTTATGAGAGACTTGTTCTTAACTAAACTTAACTGAATCCGAAATGATTCACAGAAGACAGTGATGTTCAATAGACACATTTACTTGCATCTTCAGTGATTCTGCAGTGAATAATTCGGAGGACAGTCGTTGTTAACAGCAGCAGTTATTCTGCAAGGGCGAGTCCTTGGGCTGGAGTTTGTCTGCTGAATGAAACATTTAGATATATAATACCCATGAGTATCTGTGTGGTCTAGCATTTTCTATTGTTTTGCTGATGCTGGTGATGGGTATCTGTTTGACCTCATATCTCTTTAAAGGCAATAACTCATTCAAACCTCATCCCAAGTTCTGTGATAAGACAAACAGATAGGTACATAGACTTGATATTAGTATTATGAAAACATGGTCTTGAATTTATTTTCTAACATATTGTAATCTGTGGTTTCTTTTTAACAACAAATAGTCACTCTATTTCTGCAGATGTCTACTTTATCCTTTTGAAATGTGACATTTGAATTATTTCCAGTCATTTTGAGTGAACAAAAGCCTTAAAGGGCCATTTTAGCTGTGCAGTTCATTCTGCGTCGATGACGTCAAATGGTTGAATTTGCTGAGCTACTGGCACTACCTGTTGCTATTTTTTCACAACTCTGAAAAAAAATACTGATATGATTTACATTTTACATTTACATTTATGCATTTGGTAGACACTTGGTTATTCAAAGCGACTTACATTGCATTTCAAGGTACACATTTACATTCTTATCAGTTCTAGCTCTCCCTGAGAATCGAACCCATGACCTTTGCGTTGCAAGCGCCAAAGCTCTACTGTTTGAGCCACATGATGCTGATGTGATATGATGCCACATGATGATATGGTGCCACATTGTGGGGCTTTTGGTTGTAATTTTCCATCAAAGGGCAACAAGAGAAGCAATGTAAGTCTTCCCTATAAATAATAAAGTTAATAGCTTCATCATCCTTGGTATTTTTTTTTTTCTAAGACGGTAAACCTCTACATCTTGAAAAGCTGCTACTTTCATATAAGGGCCATTCTACAGAATTGGTGCAAACCAAAAAACACATTTAAAAAGCATTTAAGTACTTAAATTTTAGATGTTTACAAAGATCCTTCTATTATCTATTGAATCCCACAATAACCCCAGAAAACCAATACAGTAAGCTTAATACATATAAAATCATCATTTATTGGGTACTTTCAATTGGGAGGTGGCTGTCCCGAACCCTAACCTCTAAATTCCAACTTGTGAAAATGATATTGAAATGTTTTTTTTTAATTGTTTCCATTGTTGTTTTTAAAAATATCTTTTTGATTTCTTTTGAAGCATTTATTTGATATTTTATTTTTAAATCATGAAACTTTATGTAAAAAAATGTGTCCCGCATTTTCATGTCACTACCGAAACAGTGTGTGTTTTAGTCCGTTGGCTGAGACTGATTTTAACCACACCCCTAGTTTTTTTTTATCAGGAAATATCCTTGTGTCCCTCTCTCTCATAGCCTCTCTTTCATTGCAGATAGGTACCATCATTTTGAGGGAAATGTGTTCAAAAGTGTGAAAATCTGTGTGTAACTTTAAGGAACGTCTTTCCAAACACCTTTTTTTCTGCAATTAAGCAAACTTTTTTGGGTGTTATTCCATAAAATTTTGTTTTTATGTGTGTACAACTGTTTAGAACTGTGCTAGGTAACCTTGTGCTGGTTATCATCTTTGAACTAGGCTCAAAAGTATCTAAAATTGTCACTACCGAAACACGTGGTGAAGTTTCAGTTGTGACATCATGGTTTTTTGAGTGTTATTCGATAAAATTTAGTTTTTGTGTGTGTACAACTTTTCAGAACTGTGCTAGTTAGCCATGTGCTGATTAGCATCTTTGAACTAGGCTCAGAAATATCTAAAATTGTCACGACCGAAACAGTCATGACCGAAACATGTCATCACTGTTTTGGTAGTGACAAAAGGGAACACAAAATCATTTATCTGGGGGAAATAAACTAAATTTTAGTGCAGTTATGCAAATCATTAGTATCTTAGTATGTTTTAGTAGTGGTTTAGTATGTGAGTTAAAATTCTGTAATGTGATGTGGTCGCTACCAAAACATTACTGTCACTAGCGAAAATGTGCCATCATAACCGAAACGTGCATGTTTTGTCTAAAATAAAGTATATTGAATTATCAACTAAGATGTTATTATAGTGTTTGGTTCAATGTATATTCAAACTAATAAATCCTTAACTTTGAAATCAGTATGATTAACTGAATACATTTTACAAAGAAAGATTGGATTCAAAATACATCAGATCTTATAAATTACACTTGAAATGTTGTTAAAATTGTAATTATTGATTTACCTGTGTAAAAAATATATATATATATTTTAGGGCTGTCAAACGATTAATCGCGATTAATCGCATCCAAAATAAAAGTTTGTTTTTACATAATATATGTGTGTGTACGGTGTATAATTATTTTCTATATATAAATACACACACATGCATGTATATATTTAAGAAATATTTGCATGTATATACTGTGTATATATATTTATATTATATATAATTTATATTATATATAAATATTTTATATATAAATAACACATTTTTCTTAAATATATATGCATGTGTGTGTATTTGTATATATAGAAAATAATTATACTCCATACACACACATATATTATGTAAACACAAACTTTTATTTTGGATGCGATTAATCGCGATTAATCGTTTGACAGCCCTAATATATTTACATGGTAGATGTAAACAAAATATTAATATAGGTCAATATAAGCCTTCTTTTTAAATTATTTATTATTGTGTTTCGGTTGTGACAAATTTGGGGAGAGGACATTTTTTTCAAAACTTTTTGAAAATACAATATGATTATTAACTGCACAATTACTAGAAATGTGTACCTTTGATATTATACAATTTGCATACATACAAAATTTGTGGAATTTTTTTTTTTTTTTTCAAGACGTTTCCCACTCTGACTTTGAACCAATTCTGTAGAATGGCCCATAGATACCTCACATGATTGATGATAAATTGTTTACAATCAGAGAAAAACTTCAACTTGCACTTCTTTCATTAACTTTGTTTCTTGCGGAAATTTGCTAATGTCTTCAGCTTTATACAATCAACACAAGTTTTCATTTTGAGAACTCATAGACAGATTTGAACACTGAGACACATTTGAATTAGAGGAATCTCTATCACTGTCTGATTCCTCCCTACCACCATCATCTTTCTTGACTTGTTTAAAAGCCTTGCCACAGCTTTTTGAAAACAGATTTTGCTTCCTTCTCAAATTCAACATCATTTTCTTCTTCATCCATTTCATCAGCATCTGCCACACAAATGTTTTGCAAATGTTCAGCCTGCTCATCGGACTTATAGAGCGTGCCAGTTTCACTAGGCTTAGTAATAATCTCTGTTGCATCAGGTTTGTTCTCAGCAGCCTCAACTACAATCGGCTCGTCCTCAACGGCTTTGATCACGGATGTACCGGAAATGTCTGTGTCCATGATCAGATGTTGCAATGATGTTACACTGTGTAGTCAAAGCCATCAATTTTGCCTGGGGTGCGTTTCCCAAATGCAGCGTTAGTCAACTATGGTCACAAGTTTCATCGTTATCAGCATAGTTCACAGAGTCTGTGTTTCCTGAAAACTTAGTTCTAACGAACATTCGCTAACAGCATTGCAAAGTTGTGTGTGGTTGGATCGACAGGTTAACCTGTGGTTAGAAGCATAGTTTCTTAAGCCAAATAAGCAAGCTGACATTCAGTACAATCTATATCTTTTATTTAGAATACATAAAAATGTCATTTACGTCTTTTAGTTTGTCAAGAGATTTAAAGCATAGTTTTTGAAGTGCGCATGTGCTCTGGTATGCAAGAACAACCCTATGATTGAATATATAAATAAAGCAAAATAACCGAGAAAAATGAGAAATAGTCATCAGATGCCATGTCTGTAATTTATAGCAAAACATCTAGCATTAATTCGATCTCAAACAGATTCATTAAAATAAGTTATTACTCCACCACTGCATGACATCATTAACCGACTTAAATTGGTTAAATAACCAATTTGCGACAGTACGGTTTCAGAAAACAGTCGTGACTAGCTAGTTGATTTCTTCAGCGATGCATCGTACTATGGTAGTTAAGCAGCGAGTTACGTGGTTGTACGGGAAGTGCACCCCAGAACGATTTCATCAACTCCATGAAAACTTGTATTCTAAATGAGACTAGATGCTTCACCAATGGTGACTTACAATCAAGAGGGATTTTCTTGATAGGGGAAACCAATTTTCCATAACAAGATACCTCTTGCGCAAGGACTGTATAATTAAGTTGGACAGTATAAACTTTTTAGAAGGGCTACTTAAATGTAAAACAGGTACAAAGTAAGCAATTCAACACGACACCGACTTTGTTTACGACACCTTTAAATGCTAATAAAAGGACAAATTTAACACACAAAGAACAAACGCACACAAAAAAGATAGACAGTTTTAGCACTCAGCCACAAACGCACTCACTCTCACCACGCTCCGTTCACTCCCAGCATGCACTCTGACAGAGAGAGAAATGCTGCTCAGTCTTGTAACTGAGGCATCTATTCTTTGTTCTAAAGTCCAGCTAAGTGGCTTTTGACCCAGTTTTGAGAACGTGCTTCTTCGAGTGTGCACCGAAATCTTGACAATTCATCTTATATGAATAAGGAAAGAGACCACAGCCAGGTTGAGAGTTATGCTCCATCTCTCTCTCTCTCTGTCTCTCCTTCTAACTTACTGTATAACAGCTCTTCTCACAAACAATGTTTCCTTTTTCGCTCAGTGCCTCAGTCTCGGTGTGAATATGGCATTATCACCACTGTCTGACAGCACAATTTTTTGTGTTTCATAGATGGTTAATCCCATCCAAATCGAACATGTCTGTTTATCCTTGCATAGCCTAACCTTAGTAAAAACGTATGAAGCAAAATTAGCAGAATTTTAATCCCATCAGGAAAAGAATGTCCGTAAATGTAGTATTTTATTTTTCTACAAAGCTTCTCCTCATTTATTCAGCCCAGGCTCATTAGAATAACGTACCTGTGGCAACATTTTTGCTAAATGCAAAATACGTTGTGCCGTGCGTTTCACGACAGTGAAATGTCCAGTGAGTGGCGTTAAAAGCGTGATGAACATGAATATGGCAGCGTTTTATTATGTTGGATTTTGTACATATCACCACAGTTCTGAATTGAAATGTCCAATGAGTGGCGCTAAAATGCTCCATTTTAAAATAACGTACACCTATACTAGTGTTAATTTCTGTTGGATACCGCAGATATGTATGTATTGGTACATATTTTGCGTTTTGCAAAAATTTTGCCTCATTTTGACCATCTTTGAATGCCATAAAGCTAAATTTCTCGTCGCATTTGCTGGTGCATCTTCATTATGAGTTTAGATATTTTGCCATGTTTCTAAGAGAAATAACAGTTCAAGTATTGCTGGCATCTCATTCAATATAAAAATGAAAATGAAATATGTTTGATTGTGGACTGCTCAGAATGGCCCCTGTAGTAATGTCTAATTACAGTGTTTCTCTATCGACTTGACACATTTCTTCAAATGAACGTAGTTGCTCTCAAAACAATTAACACAGCAAACTAAACACTCTTATGTTGGCAAAACATTTCAGTATCACTGCTGTGCTTATTCTAGTAATGCATTCATCAAAAATAAATAGCAACATCAAAACTGCAAGTGTGTTCTCTGATTTGATAATAAATTCAGCTGTAGATACACAAATACACGAATGAAAATACATGTTTTTCGTGTTCTTTAATCCTTTAATTTACAACGAAGAGTTTAGTTGTATAACAATGAGTTTTCGCCCCAAAACAATAAAATAAGTAGATAAATAAATAAATGTATACTGCAATCATTGAATCAATGAACTTTAAAGATCTTGTCTCTCATTTACATTTGGTCAAAGAATTATATATTTTCAGGATTCATGCATCGTGGGAAAAAAAAAAGCTGTGAATGTTAGATCTTCTCCAAATGCCTCTTCCATCGCTTGACGAAGACTTGGTTGTTGTGATCATATACTTTCCATCTCCAAGAGGAGAATATGCTGGAAGGAACACCGTCCTGAAATGCTGAATGGTGAAATTGGAAATTGACCCAAACAACACAATTTCACTCAATTTGCTCCTGATCACCCTGCGGAAAGTGAATTTCATTGAGGGAGTTGATACATGTTCAGAAAATGTTGAAGCCTTTCGGTGTTGTAGGACCCCAAGACAACATTGTCTGCCACAACACCAGTGGATTGCAGCTTGTTGTCCAGGGACATTAACTGTGGCACAATGTTATGTTGGGCTGAACTCTCTGTCCAGATTCTTTCAAGGAAAGACCATAATTTATGACATGCTCAATTAGGCAGGCTCTGATTTCATCTGAAACCTGTCTGTACCCTATCCTTCTACCTCTCCTCCCTCTTCTTACACCTTGCTCTCCCTTTCCCCTCTGTCCATGTCTTCTTATATTTTCTTCTCCTGCTCTTTCAACTAATACCATTGCCTTCCACTCTACCGTCTTTTCTCCCTCTACTCCTCTTTCTAAATCCTCAACTCATCACCTCTACCTATACAATCTATTAATTTCCCCTCATCTCTTTCTTCCTTTCCTCTCATCTCTCTTTTCCACTGTCCCTCTCAATTTTACCCTTCCTCTATCCTCTCCAAAAACCTCTCACTCTTATACCTCTCCCTTTTCCCAATCTTTTTTTTTTTTTCCCTTTTATAGTTTTTGTAATTGAGATAGCTGTGTAAACAATTAGGACATTTGATTTTCCTGTGTTGTGTGTATTACTAATCAGCAGATATGTATTTGGGGCTAAATGAGAACATTCCAAGTGCAACTGAGAATTTAACTCCGTTGTTTGTTGTGTTTGGAAAAATGGTGCACAAATGATTTTTTTGTAAAACCAATAAAAAGAGCTGCAGTTGTTTTCTCCTGATATATTAAAGTTTTGGTTGGCGGTATGATCTACTGTGTAAACATTTGAGAATTTTGTGCACAGTGCTTTGAGAAAATTATGCATGTGATTTGTAATTTGCATGAAATTAAGGAAAATGTACAACCTTTTTAGGACAATTACAAAGTGTTCAGGTTACTGTGTTAACTGTTTTGAGCACAGTGACCTGAGTTTGGAGAAATGTGTCAAATCGATTGAGAAAAACTGTAATTCCCTCCCTTTATACATGCATTATATTATTATATTTTTTTCATATATGACTTTCCATAATGCCCACATCCTGACACTTCTAATTTAATAAAAAAACTAACCAATCCTATTTTAAAAAGTACATGAAATGATAAAAATCCTCTCATAATAATTGTATCTCAATATCATTTAGCCTAATCACATTTTAGCCTATATGTTGATATGTTGGATTATGGGGTCTGGCTCATAATTGGTGCTCATTCTTACCAAAGGTGTTCAATAGGGGTTCAGGTCTGGGCTTTGTGCAGGACAGTCAAGTTCTTAGTAAATCCACACTCAGTAAATCACTTCTTTATGTACCCTCACAGGGGCATTGTCATGTTAGTACAGAAAAGGACCTTCCCCAAACTGTTGCAGCACAATTTTCTACAATGTCATTTTATGTTTGCAGTGTAAAGTGATAAATACACAAACCTGAAATTTACACATAAGAACATGGAAGGTTTAGATACAAAATCCAAAGAAATCTAGGCCCAAAACACCCAACAGACATAAAACTCTAAGCTCAAGTTTCTGATCTATAATGCAAATGAATTGCATCAATGTTGATGTGTTGTTGATGTATCTCCACAGTATAGCAATAAGATTTCTATGAAAGGAAAACAAGTAACACTGGCTATATCTCTCAGTTAGACATTAATTCAATGTGAAAAACAACTAAATATATTTTTTCCATTCATTCCTTCTGCTTGCACCTCTCAGGATTCTGTGGAATTGGAGGAGAGTTCTTGCCCCGGCCCAGCAAACTCACAGCAGCCTGGAACTCGACACAGTTTCGTTCAGGAGCACTTCCAAGCTCAATACAGGTCAGACACCCCTTAGTCTTTAATTTAAGATCAAGTCCGCCCTTCATCCGTCTGCCTGAGCTTTGAATTCTACTGGGACACTTGTGTGGTATTAGCCATCCTTGACTGTGTACTGTATACACTATTTTATGTTATCATACTGTAGTAGCATGTAACAACCTGCATGCAATTATACATACAGAAAGAATGTTATACTGATAAGTAGATAGAAGGGATGCACAATTTGGTCAAAAATCATTATTTTACAAATATTGTTATCAACTCTAACATGATAAACATGTAAAGTTACTTCTCATATTACTGCTGTTTAGAAAAAGGTTAAAAGAACAAAAAGCCCTAAAATCAAATCTCATGTTAAATAGGTTGTTTGAAACTACATCTTACAATATATGTGTGCGTCTCAATCAGCTCCCTAGTTCATGGCCACTTATCAGGGAGTCGGACATTTTAAGGGCTGTCTTCCTAAAAAGTCCCACAATGCACTGTAAAAACCAGGAAGCATTGATGCCTGATAAATTGATAAATCACGTGAGCTAACTCACTACATATTATAAACGATAGATGTTTTTTTTAAGATCCAAACCATTATTTAATTATATCTCAGCATAAACATACATCGCTAGACAGGTAGTGAACAATCTAGCTAACATTTATAATTTATTTATGTAATTAAGCAAAGAGGATGCTTGAAAATAGATGCTTGTTGCCTGAAATAGTGTCCCAATGTGTAATGAGTCAACTGTCCTTACCAGTGGCCAAATTCACGACCTAGGAAGCTAGGGAGCTGATTGAGACACACCCTATGTCTTCAAATCCTAACTAATCACAATTGCCCAAAGAAATAGTGTTTAAAACATAAGTTTTAGTGGAAAAGTATTGATCAGTTTTCCCTCGCACTAATAGTTTTGATTAAATGTGTCAGTGCAACCAAACTTCAAATCTCTTTTGGAAATAAATGACTTCTGGTCTATTGATTATCGGAGATAGTGAAAATGTCCTTCAAGCTGTTGAAGCGAAACAGGAACAAAAAACCCGTGAACATGTAACAATGACTTCAATGAGCAAAATGTTGTTGGATCAGTGTCAGAGATAAACGCCTCGATGCAGCGTGACCTCGATTATGTGATTATTATATGTCATTGTTATCTGAGAAGGCTGCTATATACCTGTACTCGCATGAGAGAGATCTCTCTTCTGGTTTGCGAATAGCAAAAAAGCAAATTAGAAACGGTTGGCGGGATAAAATTTGCAAGATAATGTTTATGCACCAATAATAAATAGGAAATGTATTTTCTTATTTTCGCCAGTACCAAAAGCAGATCCGATAACGGCCAGGTTTTGGTACCCATCCCTACATGTGAGCTCATGGTCTTTTTCTCTTATTTATTTATTGCAAATGTTAGTGTTTTGAGTATTTGTTGTAGGTTACAAACAGATCAGAGTGGCGTCCCTTCAATTTGATCAACACCGTTCATGCAAACTATTTAATTGCAGTCAATTGCAGTTTAATTAATTGCATTAGATCACACAATTTTCAATTTTAAGTCGTCACCTTTTTTTTTTTGTAGCGCTTTTTACAATGCAGATAGTTTCAAAGCAGCTTTACAGTGATAACAGGAAAATAATGCAACAAATACAAATAATGCAGTTTGTTTTGGCTGTACAGTAGCTCTAGAAGAAAATAGTGTCATTGTCCAGCTTAAGTTCAGTGTTGATTCATTTCTAAAAAATAGTAAAAATCATTAGTTATTAATTTAGTTAACTTAAGTTCAATGGATTAGTTGAATACTAATTAGTAATATTTTTACCCTATAATTCTTGTAGATTCTTGAAATATTCTTGTTCATGGTTTATTCAGACATCCATCAATGAAGAAAATGACTGGTTATCATCTGTTCCGCAATTTGGCTGAGATTTTGTCTGCCTTCATAGAAATGGGCTCATCCGGCACACGTTGTGTGAGCTCTCTAGAAAACAGCAGGCTTCATGCTATTCACTGTCTCTCTCAGGCTGCAGGGCTGTTGAAACATCTGCGCCGGAACTTTCCGCAGAGTGAAAATGATCAAGTAATCCACAATGAAATCACACACTCTGCTATAGAGAATATAAGCATTATTTTCACCTATTTCGGATGTGACAAAGACCTTCTTGCCAACGGCATTTCTGCTTCTGCAGATGTGAGCAATATGCAAATGCTGATTGTTAAGGTTTCAAGTTATTTGAGTAGGTTTAATTCGTTTTTTTTTCTTCGATAAACATTCTAAAGCATCAAAGCTCTTTATAAATATCCCAATTCTTCCCAGCTTCATGCCCACTCACATTTATACTACCAGAGCTCCTCAGCAAGTAGAAAGCCAGGTAGAAATGGACTCAGCAATTTTCTTCAATCTCGAGAAAAGCTTCCGCTTCTCAGTGAGTTCTTGATTTCATGGATTCATTTTGTAATTCCATTATGTTGGTTGCCATTAACTTTGAAAACAGAATGACTACATTTCGGATTGCACCCTGCTTGTTTATTCATATCTTCGCCACACAAACACTGCTGTGATATCTGCTTTCAGCTTTTGTTTAATTAAAGGGGACCTATTATGCAAAATTCACTTTTGAATGGTGTTTGGACATAAATGTGTGTTGGCAGTGTGTGTACACAACCACCCTACAGTGATAAAAATCCACTCACTCCTTTTTTTTTAATCTCCATAAATCAAAAGCAGTCTCTCCAAACGACCCGTTTTCAGAATGTGGCTTTAGTGACATCACTAAAGCCACAGGCCCCGCCCACGAGTGTTGACTGACATACCGTTATAACTTAGACCCGCCCTGATCGAGTTCACTGCAAGTTGTACACATCAGCCATTGCTGCAGCAATGCACTCACGAGAAGCGTCGAAGCATATCCTGTCTGTCATATCTGCATATCTGTCTGTCAATTTGACATTGCCTATTGGTTTATCTCTGATAAGATATGAAATGTAGGGAGACAAAACATAATTTGGTCATGGATTCTGAGTTTATCTGCAACTACAAGCATTTCTTGTGCCTTTACAGTGCAGAAGTTTCGGACTACTGTAGTTGTAATAATATCTTCTTGCCATGTTAGAGCTGTGGTAGTGCAGGGCAGTGTATTAAATATTCACAATATTTTGTGATGATTTTTGCTGCTATTTTACAGTTAAGCAGTATCATGAATATTGGTATGATTTTAATGTTGCATTAAGTTTCATAAAGACTGCATCATTAGATGATTAGTAGATCATTCCTTATTGTCTTGCAGCTCATGAGTATGGGTTTTAAAACAAAAGTATTATTAATGCCTCTTGTATAGCAAAAATTGTTTAAAAAATGTGTCTGAGTTTGAAACATTTGCATGAATCAGTTCTAATTGTCCATTTTCAGTAAATCATTTTCTGAAATTCAGCAAGTAAATTCAAAATTGTGGTATTTCACGTGATCACTCAAATCTTTACTGTCTCATGGGGCAGTTTAAAATGTTTTAGTACAATGTACATTATGCTGGTAAATACAATTACCGGTATAAAAAATATAATATAATTATATATAAATATAATAAAAGAATTGCAAATATAATTATATAAATAAAATGATACAAATACAACAGTATTAATAGCATTCTTCCTCTTCGTTTATTGGTAAACAACATTTTGAAACTACTTGACTGTTGACTTCAATGTCTGTTTGGTTAAAATGATTGAAAAAACAAAACACTTGTAATATTGTAATAAGACAAAAAAAGCCAAGATAAGATTTTGAGATACAATAGTGGCTAAATGTTCTTAATTAGGAACTTTTTATTAAATGTTTATTAATTAGTTTGTATGCATGTTTTGAAGTTGTGCCTGAAGTGTAAAACTAATGTACATGTTCTATGTGTCAATCAGATTATTTGTCATGATGCAATGAAACACACCAAATTGCTTGGACGTCTTTTTTGGCCAAGTGGTCATACCAAGCTTGCACTCATTCCCAGCCTATAATTCAATCACTATGTGGGAGGTATTAGCTATATCATTAGATGTTATTTTGTGGGTTTTAATGAAAATGGCCAGATGGAGGGAGCTGTCCTCTGCGACCAAATAGGATATTGTTAAAATAGCTAAATGTGCCGGATGTAAATGGTTACAATGTCCGTAGAATTATTTCAAAGCATAGTGACACCCCTACCATGTAGAATGTAAAGTGCTGTGGCTGGTCAAGGTCAGAAAGCCTTTTGACAGAAGGGTGAAAGCAATGAAGGATGAAAACAGCTTCTAAAGACCTAGATGAGACGTGCAGTTGTGAGGAACCTCCAATTCCATCTTGAACTGCAAGCCAACAGCTACAAGAGACTGGATTGAGAGATTGTGTTCTTTTTATCAGTTTTATCAACTGCAAAAAAAAAAAAACTTGCATTAACCAAAGAACACATTGATTGATTATTTTACATGTGCATAAGCAATGCTTCTATCGTTTGTTTCTGCTTCTTCATCTGTGTTTTGATCAGAAGAATCTGTACTCTTTCAGAATATGCGTAATAGCACACCCTACCGTATAACAGTGAAAACAGGGATTGCTGGATAATTCCGTCAATGGCGGGGAATTGTTGTCTCATAATTGACAGAAAATGCTGTAAATAGTGAGGAAAGAGTTAATACCAAATGCATACGTGGTACAATTAAGCACGGCAGGGGAAACATAATGGGATTGGTGACGCATGTCTGCAGCAGGTGTTTGAAGGATATACAAAGTTGCTGGCATTTTGAAAATGGACCAATACTTGAAGATCCTACTGAACACAATGTTGTCAAGTATGGAGGATCTGTTTGGAGAGCATATGTGTATTTTCCAACATGATAACAATCCCTAACTCTTTACACATGCAACAAAGTTGCACGCAATAAGTGTTTATTCTCAGCATTAAGAAGTGGCCTCTTCAGTCCTCTGACCTTAAAGCCATTGAAAACCTTTGGGAAATGATATGCCTGAATTGTGATAAGTCATGCAGGGCATCCAATGAAGCTCAACTTTGGGAAGAACTCAAGGAGGATTGGAAAGAAGTTAAGCATGACACATGCACAAAGTTTAGCGAGTTAATACCCAGCAGAATGGCTGCTGTAATCAAAAACAAGGGAGAACCAACAAAATGTTAACTGATTACATTGTAGTCAATGTATGCTTTATTTCCTGTGAGCTTTATGTTTTTCTATGCATTGTTTTTGCATGATACTATTAAACCCATATTCCATAATATGGAGATTTCCCTCTTTTCCAAAAAAAATTATCATTTTAATACCTTAACCAAATTTAGTGTATTCTTCTTGCCAATACATCATACTCCTCATATTGTGATTGTTTAATCGAGCCTGAAGGGTCATTAAAAGCAAATGTCCCCTCCGGACATGACTTTTGGACACTGTTGTATATCAGGTTCTGCTTCAGCTGCAGTAGATAATGGAAAGACAGGCACAAATGGTTATCTACCGTCTCACTGGCAATAGGATTGCAGTGTTGATAACAAATCTAAGTTTGGTTGCCATATTAAAAATAGATTTTAGCTACATATCAGCTAGATGACTTGATGAATAGGACTGCACAAAAATATTGCAAACAGACCCCCCCCCCTTATGTTGCTAAAGTATTGACTAGGAGTTTGGAGGAACTTGTGTTGATTTATTTAGAAGCCGAGTTGTTTTTAAATATAATCTCAGACTCGGAACAGACTTTGTGTTTCCTTAGGCATGGTCTCATTTTGCTCACTTTGGATTGTTTTGACTGCTTTTTTTTTTTTGTTGTTGCTTTTTTCATAGAATATATTTTTATCTCCCTGGTGATAAAAGTGAATAAACCGAGTAAGACTCATTTTTAGAAAAGAACTGCATGTCCTGTCCTGCTCTGCTGTTGACTGGTACTGAGTACATGGCTGCCAAGGCCCTTCACTGCAGATTGAGTGAAGGCAACTGAATGCGTATAAAACAGAAATTTTAAATGAATGTACTTGTCGCCCTTTCACATCCAATTAAAATGGATAACGATCAAATTACACAACATTCAGGCCCGGTCCAGAATTAAATCACTGAGAGTGCTCTAGTAAAGTGCAGATGTAGGCCAAAATCCCTTTAAGGAAAGTCTATTCACTCGGCGGCCATATTTGCAATGCCTCCGGGCAGCTATTTCGGGCATCCAAGAAAAAGTCCCATCTGGGGGAATCCTGAAATCTCAAAAACTGCTTGGTGAACTCACAATTAAATAACATATCACAAAATCTGACATGAACTATCCCATAAATGTTGTTTATTATGCACAAATAGCGTTAAAAAAGTGAATTTTTCAGGCTAGACGAGCCAATGTGCATGTGCAGTCATAAGCCCGAGCTTCTAATGGCAGCTGCAGTGATGCAATGACTTTACCAATCAGCAATTGGCTCTTTTACTTAAAAGGCGGGACGTATTCCGCCATATTGCGTGTTGCAGTTTCTCCCATTCATAAGTAATAGGATGTAGCATTCTTTCTATATCTATAGTCTTTGTGTTGGCTAAGCAACGGCTCCCCCATAGTGCAGTGTACAGTGAGACATTTAAGATTGTTTACAAGTCATCACTTTTACCAATAACTGGAATAGAATTTCAAAAATATTTTGCTACAAATATGTTTTTATTAATCTATTAGTCTGCCTTTACATTGCTTTAATGCGTTACTATTTTAACATGTCATAGTATACCTGTACTGTGCAGAGTGAATCCAGCATTTATATGTAGATGTCACTTCCGAAACTTTGTAGCATGCAATTGGCCATCTGTTCCTCTTAGCAGCATAAAAAACAATGGTTTTATTCAATGGATTATATAGGCTGTAACCTCGAAAGCGAGCCAAGATCGCTCCCTTTACAATCACTAAAACACTGTTGCTTGTCACAAAGTTAACTCACAAAGTTCCGTTATAATCAATTAAGCTGCCAACAATTCACAATAAATCTCTTACGTACATCGTGTCGTCTACACTTTGTTTGTTAATGAGAGGTTTCACGAGCCTGCACAGCTCAGCACTGAATAAAAACTCTGGCGTTTTGAGTAGTGAGTGGATTCTGACTAACTTAAACACATCTGATTGCATTCAAGAGATCAACAACTTTGTCTGTGATTGGCTACTTTGCTCACCACTGCAAAAACACATTGTAAATAGATACATTTGACGTTCTCCAGAGCGCAAACACACATATGCACTTGCCAAATCTGCGTTCGCCAATATATAATTACAGTATCAATTGAGGGTGCTCTTGCTTGCGTTTGAGGGTGCTTAGCACCTTCCACCACCCCCGTAGAACAGGGCATGACTACAATAAATCTAAGAATGACATTCACTGAATTAACATTACAGACCAATTTGACTCAAGACTTTGAGGAAAGTGTAAAACAGAGATACGGTCTATTCACTCTTCCTTAGCCCAATAAACCAATGCTCTTCTGACATGTCCACCAGACTAGTTCAAAGACAGTTTTCTCAATGGACGTGCTATTAAGTGGCACTGTGATTTACTGCAGCTTAACAACACAAGTATGGCATGGGAAAAGAGGCACCTTAACTTATGGTGTGATTCTATAGGGTACAAAAAAAAAAAAAACTAACCACGTTGCAAAAAAAAAACCCTGATTTGAATACTAAATAAACATTAATTTTAGTGGTCGACCGATATGGGATTTTTAATGGCCGATGCCGATGCCGATATTGAGAAAGCAATCTGGCCGATTGGCCGATTGGCCGATATGAGGCCGATACAATACATGTGAATACAGTAAATGAGAGACATAAAGAATATTGGTGAAACTAAATGAACATTTATTGTACATACTATTTATGCAAAATTCTTTTAGCAATAAAAAATATTTACTAAGAAATTAAAATGTAAACAAAAAGGTAAGGTAACACTTCAATAAATAAAGTTTTAGTGCAGCTTCTTGTCTGCTTTAATATTTACAGTCATTTTTTCAGTCACATAAATAATTACTGCTGCTTACTGCAGGTTACAAATAACATTTATCATTAATGAACCAATCTAAACAATATTCATAAATTAATGACAAAATAGTATGTGAAATTACATACATTTTATGTACAATACATAGTTAAATATAAATCTCACATAGTTTATTTACACTATTTACTTTAAACAGGTTGTTTTACTTCAAGTATATTTAAATAATAATGATTTATGTGTTTAGTTTTGCTTGTTTGTTTTTTTAAAACGTTGCAAGCCGTCACATGTATTTGCATGACATACATGAACATATGAAAATGTATACTACACACGATATTACTCCAATCATGGATAAATAAATACAGTAGAGACTGTAGTGCATAACATTTTCAAGGATTTATTTTTAAACGTAATATTATTGCATAGTGTCCTCCTCTCATCCACCTCACGCGACCACTGATCTGTAATGCACGCGAGTGACGCGACCCAGCTTTTCCGTGCACGCGAGTCCGTTGGAAAACAGCGTCTAGTTTAAATGTAACCCGAGAACAACGCGCGTATATGAGGAACAACCAGTCACAGGATTTTTGTTTGTTTGTGAGGTAAAATGTTTTCCGTTTTGTTTGAATTCGTTTATATCACATCTGTGACCCCCACTGGAGCTACCGCTGGGCTGCGGATCTGACATATCACGGTACTGTTTGACTAGACTCTGCTGCACGCCGGAGTGTTTTTGTGTGTAGTGTAACACAATGTAGCGTCAGGTTAGAAAGCGAATGCGAATGGTCATTTACTGTGTCTGTCAGATGTCTGCTTCACTTCTGAGTGGCTTGTCTTACGGTGCTGGGTGGAGCAGAGCGATTGTATTCAGTTCATTCACGCTCGCTCTGTTCGCGTCAGTGGAAAAAAGCGCTAATGCACAGTCACAAACTGTATATATCGGCCAAACGGAAAGATTTATCGGCCGATGCCGATATCTAAAAAAATCAAAATATCGGCCGATATATCGTCCTCGGCGATATATCGGTCGACCACTAATTAATTTACATTTAAAATAAATATATTTGTGATACAATTCTGGTTTACAGTTATTAATGAATTGATCTCATACAATAAAGAAAAAATATTTTAAGGCAACTGAGTTAAATGGCTATAAACTTTACAAATGCAGCCAACTTTTGTAAAATTAAGAAAATGCAAAAATGTTATTTGCTTGTATTCCCACCATGCTATAGAACGTGTCTTCTAGAATGGCGCATTGTTGAGGAATGTTATTTTTTGCAATGATGTCTAATGTCATAACGTGGATGTTTTTATTTTTACATTTTGGAAATTAAACTTAATTTTGTTAAATACCATGTTAGGGTATGATTCCTGTCCCACTACAGATGAGTACAGAGTTGATTCTGCCATGGCTCTAAACCACATAGTATAGGCCACAAAAAAACTAAACAAATTGTAACCATTTGATTTTAATCTACTGGATGTGCACAGTTACTTCGCAGCCAATTATAATCATTGCTGTTGCTGATATGATGGTCACATGCTGTTATTTTCACAGCTCTTCATTTATCTTCACACTAACTCCCCATACACACTTTCTCTCTAACAAGTGCATCATTTGTTTGTATGTGCAGTGCAAAACACAACTGTTAACTATGGCTGTGGTAGGAGTGCGCTGCTATTTTAAGGGGTTCCACCGGTTGATATGACAGCTCTGCCGAGTTCACAATAGACAACTGGACCCCAGAATGATGCAATCTCAGACACATTCTATATTGTTCCCTCACTTTCTTTTTCATTTATTCCACTTATAGATGTCTTTTCTATCTTTATTTCTCACTTTTATCCTTTTTGCTTCTGCGTTCGTTTTTCATTATTCTCTGCGCTATTTTTTTTTTTCCATGCTGAGATACTGAAATCAATGCATTTCAAAGCTTTCTATATCAGTGAATGTGAGAACATGTGCCCATCTGTCGTCTGCACTGCAGGTGAACACATTGCACCTGCAGAACCCAAATGCATTTCCAGTGTTCAGCTGTTGAGTGATGAAGGGAAGCTCTATATCGGGCTCAGAGTATAGACATGTTCACGTTTTGTCCACTCTTCAGACAAAAATCTGTATTTTTGTATTGTTGTCCAGTAACACGATGCATTTCTGATCTCGTGAACATGCCGATATTTCTCGTCGATTTTCCCATCATTAACATGCGTATTAATGGAATGAAAAGTGTAGTGTGACTGCCCCTTATATATATAGGCAAGGCAAGGCAAGTTTATTTATATAGCACATTTCATACACAATGGCAATTCAAAGTGCTTTACATAGAAGAAATTAAAATAATAAAAAGAAATAAGAATAATTAAAACAGTTTAGAAAAATAAAATACAGTACAGTACAAACAGTCGGGCGAACATTGGCACAGTGCTCATTCAGTAAATGCATAGTTAAACAGAAGTGTTTTGAGTCTGGATTTGAATGTGACTACAGTAGGAGCACATCTGATCTCCTCTGGAAGCTGGTTCCAGCTGCGGCTGGCGTAATAGCTAAAAGCAGATTCACCATGCTTAGAGTGAACCCTTGGTATTTCTAGCTGATATGATCCTAGTGATCTGAGTGATCTGTTGGGCTTATATTCAGTGAGCATATCTGCAATGTATTGAGGTCCTAGGCCATTGAATGATTTATATACCAGTAATAATACTTTAAAATCAATCCTAAATCTAACTGGGAGCCAGTGTAAAGACCTGAGGACTGGTGTGATATGTTCATATTTTCTAGTTCTGCTCAGAATCCTGGCGGCAGCGTTCTGTATGAGCTGCAACTGTCTTATGGTCTTTTTGGGAAGGCCAGTGAGGAGTCCGTTACAATAATCCACCCTGCTGGTGATGAAAGCATGCACAAGTTTCTCACAAGTCTTGTCTGGAAACAAAGCATCTAATTCTTGCAATATTTTTCAGATGATAGTATGCTGATTTAGTTATTGCTTTGACATGACTACTGAAACTAAGGTCTGACTCTAGTGTCACACCAAGATTCCTGGCTTGATTTTTAGTTGTTTGACACCTAGAGTGAAGGTATGCATTCACCTTGAGAACTTCATCTTTGTTTCCAAACGCAATGACTTCAGTTTTGTCTTTGTTTAACTGAAGAAAGTTTTGACACATCCAACTGTTGACTTCGTCAATGCATTGGCACAGGGAGTCAATGGGGCTGTAATCGTTGGGCGATAGGGCTAAGTAGAGCTGTGTGTTGTCTGCATAGCTGTGGTAAGCGATTTGGTTCTTTCTCATTATTTGGCTCATTGGGAGCATATACAGGTTGAACAGGAGTGGCGCAAGAATTGAGCCTTGAGGGACTCCGCATGTCATGGATGTCCACTCAGACTTATGGTCTCCTATAGTCACATAATAACCTCTCCCATCTAAGTATGACCTGAACCATTTTAGGACTATCCCAGAAAGCCCCACCCAGTTTTCCAGCCTGTCAAGAAGTATGTTATGATCGACAGTGTCAAATGCAGCACTGAGGTCGAGTAGTACCACCAGCACTGATATTTTGCCTGAATCAGTATTTAAGCGAATATCGTTTATTATCTTTATGAGCGCTGTCTCTGTGCTGTGGTGCGGTCGGAAACCAGATTGAAAATTGTCAAAGTATCCATTCGAGCATAAGAATTTGTTCAGCTGATTGAAGACAACTTTTTCAATGATCTTGCCTATGAAAGGAAGATTTGAGATCGGTCTATAGTTGCTTAATATGGTCTTATCCAGATTGCTCTTTTTCAGGAGGGGCTTGACAACAGCAGTTTTCAGGGAGTTTGGAAAACTCCCAGAGAGAAGTGAGGCATTTACCACTTCTAGGAGATCTGCTTCTAAACTGTTAAACACACTTTTGAAAAATGATGTGGGAAGTGTGTCAAGAGCGCAGGTTGATGTTTTAAGGTGCTGTACGGTTTCTTCCAAAATTTTGCCATCAATTTCTTTGAAATCAGACATAGTAACTACTTTCTCAGGTGGTCTGATCTGACTGACCCCAGCGCAACTCAAGGATGTGCTGATCACCTTTCTGATATTATTGATTTTCTCAGAGAAGAAAGAAGCAAACTCACTGCACTTGTTGTCTGAGAGCATTTCACTGGGAATCTGGCTTGGGGGGTTTGTTATCAGACAGTGCTACATCCTTAATAACAATCGATGAAATGTTTAGACCCTTACTGATAAGTAAATCTAGAGTGTGTCCACGATTGTGTGTGGGTCCATGTACATGCTGAGTCAGATCAAAAGTTTTTAAAACACTTTTGATTTCTTTAGCCATGTTGTTTTCTGCACTTTCTATGTGGATGTTAAAATCTCCAGCAATGGCAAAACAGTCAAACTCTGATGTAATTGTTGATAATAGTTCTGTAAAGTCCAAAGGCTGAAGAGTATTTTGGAGGCCTGTAAATAATAAGTAAAATGCGTGGAGCACCTTTTAACACAATACCCAGATATTCGAAAGACAAGTAATTCCCAAATGATATTTGCTTACATTGATAGATATCTTTAAAAAGAGCAGCTAGACCCCCACCTCTTTTAACAGCTCTGCAGACACTCATAAAAGTAAAGTTAGGAGGGGCTGCTTCATTGAGAACTGTTGCACTGCAGCTTTCTTCTAGCCATGTTTCATTTAGAAGCATAAAATCCAGGTTGTTTGTGGTTATTAAGTCGTTGACTAGAAGTGATTTATTTTTAAGTGAGCGAATGTTAAAAAGTGCTAACTTAACAGTCTTACTTTTCCCCACAGCAATATTAGTTTGACGTGAAATAGGCACCAGATTAGTTAGGTTTGCTGTACGGCTATTGAAGGCCTTAGACTTTCTATCTTGTAATAGAACAGCAATAGAGAAAGATACAGGCACACTGGGTTCCCGTTTGTTCTGTAAACATTTGAGAAAGTTACTATTATCAAAACGGGGACCCGACACATATCACTGAGAGCTGGTATCAGTTGTTTTTGGTTCACCTCGAGCAGATGGAGGAGGGTGTGGGCCCTGGCGTTGTGGCAGAGGCCGAAGAGCTCTCACAGGAGGAGGGGGAGGGCGAGCTGGGCCCGCAGGCTTTGGTGGTAATGGTGCCTGTCTTTTTTTGGTTGGTATCTGGGGGCTTGCAGCAAAAGAGTGGGATAGTCTGGTTCCAGCATGCACCAGTTCTTCCATTTTCTGTGAGAAGCACAGAAGTGGCGATGCTGGGGAGAGGGTTAACGTGTCTGGTGAAAGGGGCTGTTGCTCTGGTGTTATCGGAGGCTGTAATATGCTGTCCTGGCTTCCCTGGCTGTTTTCCAGGAAGTCGTCCTTGGGTGTTGAATCTTCAAGCAGTTCTGATATGTCTGTCTGTGGTGAGCTCTGTGGGCAGGGCTCAGCTGATATTGTGTCCGTGAGCAGAGGTTGTTGTGGTGGAGTGGTGTTATCATGTCCATTTTGCTGCTGAAGTGAAGTCCCGTGGTCATTCATACTGTGTCCAGGTGTGTGTGTGCCGTTCAGATTGAGTGGATTGGCACACACTGCAGAAGGATGATTGAGGGAGAAGTAGATATTGTCCTTTAACACTCTTGAACCAAGTTTGTTTGGGTGATGGCCATCCCGATGAAACAGTTGTCTCTGACTCCAGAAAAGATTGAAATTGTCAATGAAGTTCACTGCTTTTATATTGCAGGTTTTTTGCAGCCACGTATTAAGCCCAAGTAACCGTGAAAACCGGTTTGTTCCTCTTGCTGGGAGAGGTCCACTGATGAATGTTTGAACTTTCAGTCTTTTAAGTGTTTCAAAAAGTTCATTGAAATCCTTCTTAAGGAGTTCTGACTGCTCTTTATGAATATCATTCTTCCCCACATGAATGATGAGTCGATTTGCAGTCTTATGTTTCATCAGAATGTTCTGAAGTTCCCTGTTTACATCAGAAGTTGTTGCTTGTGGAAGGCAGCACGTAGTTGTATCCCTGCTGCTAATGTTTCTGATTATGGAGTCCCCTATATGTATATATATATATATATATATATATATATATATATATATATATATATATATATACTCATTAAAATAAGTCTTAATACATCTATCCTTTTTGGGAGAATGTATATTTTTATTTATTTTTTCTCCACTGGAATGAAAGACAATAATAGCGATTAAGAAAGATGAATGAGTTTTTGGAATGCAGCAGCCTGAACAGCTAAATTGTCAGGGGATTTGATCAAAATATTGTAGTTTTAGGATTTAAGGCATGTGGCCAGGGCTTGACATTAGCACCCACCAAATTTGGGTGGATTTCTGCAGTGGCGTGTAACACAGTCACTCCTACTAGCCACTTTTTATATATACAATACAGTTTTATATAATAATAATAATAATAATAATAATAACAATATACAGTATATATATATATATATATATATATATATATATATATATATATATATATATATATATATATATATAGTTTAAAAAGGCATCTGAAATAATAAACTAAGTGCAGTGTAGAGTTGTCAAAAATATCTACTTTTCGATACATATCAAAATATCTGAAGCGCTTCCTATACTCATTTCTATAATTTTCCTATACTCACAAATGGATGGGTTTTGAATGGGTTTTGACATTTTAAACTTCACAAAGCTACACATAAAATCAAGCAAATCAAAATGCATACTATTATTATTATTGATTTATTATGGTTGTGAGTGTTTTAAAGGAAAAAATAATTAAATGTCTCATGGTCATTTCTATGTTTCAGGTCATCACTGACATGCCCTCATTGCCTTAAACAGAGCAACACCTTTGACCCTTTCCTGTGTATTTCACTTCCAATCCCACTACGACAAACCAGGTATGTTACTGTGCCTTCTGTCTTTATCTCTTTGGACTCTCTATTAGGACTCATGTCTGTATGCTATATGTATTTTCATGTATGTACACATGTTTGTGTGTATATGTGTCTGTGTGTATCTTTGCTTTTGTGTGTTTCAGTGTGTTTGTGTCCTTAACCACCCTGAAATTCTTCATGTGATGAATGACCAAGTGAACAGCTCTTACCAGAACATTGTCTCAATTTTCTTAAAGGAATACTCCACCGTATTTTCATATTAAACTATGTTATTCCCTTAACTAAGACGAGTTGATACATACCTCTCTCGTCTCAGTGCGTGCACTAAATCGCTCTGTCTTGCGCGAAACTTTTTTAGCACTTAGCTTAGCCCAGTTCATTCAATAGGTGCCAAGCAGAGAAGCAACAAAACACCTTGACGTTTTCCCTATTTAAATACAGTTACTCGAGTAGTGTAACTCGACCTAGGACGGTGACACAAAACAAAACGTTGCGCTTTTCTAAGCGTGTAAAATGGATAACTATATTGTATGGCGGAATACCATAGCAAGTGCTTGGAAGCACTTCGACTTCGGCGCAGTAATATCTTCACTCGTGAAAAATCCTCTCACCGGCTCCCGCTCCCTCCAGTGAAGATATTACTGCGCCGAAGTCGAAGTGCTTCCAAGCACTTGCTATGGTATTCCGCCATACAATATAGTTATCCATTTTACACGCTTAGAAAAGCGCAACGTTTTGTTTTGTGTCACCGTCCTAGGTCGAGTTACACTACTCGAGTAACTGTATTTAAATAGGGAAAATGTCAAGGTGTTTTGTTGCTTCTCTGCTTGGCCCATATTGAATGAACTGGGCTAAGCTAAGTGCTAAAAAAGTTTCGCGCAAGACAGAGCGATTTAGTGCACGCACTGAGACGAGAGAGGTATGTATCAACTCGTCTTAGTTAAGGGAATAACATAGTTTAATATGAAAATACGGTGGAGTATTCCTTTAAATCTCAAAAACTGCCAGTCGGCAAAATCTCTTCTGTGAGACTGTCAACCTGTCAGACAGACCGATAATAGAACGCGAGAAATATATGGAGAGAACTACGGCTCATCATGAAGTCTTGTACCTACTGTCCTTAACACTCAGATTTCCCAGCATTTCTGAATCACATTCATTAAAGTGAAAATGGCATATCTAGCCTCACTGAGAGCTTAGGAGGCCAAATTGGAAGGTCTTCAGTAAATTTCAATTGATTAATATGAAGACTACAAATTAGATTAGACACATGCCATGGATAGACAGAAACACTTCTGTCAGCAGACCAGCACTGCTTACATGTGAGCTGAACTCCTGGGCAAGACTTTAGGGAGCCAATCAGGTTAGCCAGCACAACCTACTGTACAGTGCCCAAGTGCCTCTAGTCAGAGAGATCAAATAGAAAAAATGTTATTTCATTGAGCTGGTGGGTGAATCTCATCTAAACTTTCAAGAAATACATATATAAAAGAAATCATTCTCACTTTTTGTAAAAAAAATAATAATAATAATTTCTTATTACTGTAATACTATCTGTACATGAATATCATTAATAAATTCCCGTAAATTAAATTTAAATTTGTACTACCAATTGTGTTATATGTACTTACTGTTATATTTTCCTAATATACACTCACCTAAAGGATTATTAGGAACACCTGTTCAATTTCTCATTAATGAAATTATCTAATCAACCAATCACATGGGAGTTGTTTCAATGCATTTAGGGGTGTGGTCCTGGTCAAGACAATCTCCTGAACTCCAAACTGAATGTCAGAATGGGAAAGAAAGGTGATTTAAGCAATTTTGAGCGTGGCATGGTTGTTGGTGCCAGACGGGCCGGTCTGAGTATTTCACAATCTGCTCAGTTACTGGGATTTTCATGCACAACCATTTCTAGGGTTTACAAAGAATGGTGTGAAAAGGGAAAAACATCTAGTATGCGGCAGTCCTGTGGGCGAAAATGCCTTGTTGATGCTAGAGGTCAGAGGAGAATGGGCTGACTGATTCAAGCTGATAGAAGAGCAACTTTGACTGAAATAACCACTCGTTACAACCGAGGTATGCAGCAAAGCATTTGTGAAGCCACAACACGCACAACCTTGAGGCGGATGGGCTACAACAGCAGAAGACCCCACCGGGTACCACTCATCTCCACTACAAATAGGAAAAAGAGGCTACAATTTGCACGAGCTCACCAAAATTGGACAGTTGAAGACTGGAAAAATGTTGCCTGGTCTGATGAGTCTCGATTTCTGTTGAGACATTCAGATGGTAGAGTCAGAATTTGGCGTAAACAGAATGAGAACATGGATCCATCATGCCTTGTTACCACTGTGCAGGCTGGTGGTGGTGATGTAATGGTGTAGGGGATGTTTTCTTGGCACACTTTAGGCCCCTTAGTGCCAATTGGGCATCGTTTAAATGCCACGGCCTACCTGAGCATTGTTTCTGACCATGTCCATCCCTTTATGACCACCATGTACCCATCCTCTGATGGCTACTTCCAGCAGGATAATGCACCATGTCACAAAGCTCGAATCATTTCAAATTGGTTTCTTGAACATGACAATGAGTTCACTGTACTAAAATGGCCCCCACAGTAACCAGATCTCAACCCAATAGAGCATCTTTGGGATGTGGTGGAACGGGAGCTTCGTGCCCTGGATGTGCATCCCACAAATCTCCATCAACTGCAAGATGCTATCCTATCAATATGGGCCAACATTTCTAAAGAATGCTTTCAGCACCTTGTTGAATCAATGCCACGTAGAATTAAGGCAGTTCTGAAGGCGAAAGGGGGGTCAAACACAGTATTAGTATGGTGTTCCTAATAATCCTTTAGGTGAGTGTACTTCACAATTGAAAGGATTAGTTCAAAAATGTAAACTGCCGACATTTCTATAAAATTATATTACATTGCTTCTTGAATTTTTTTTTTTTGACAATTTCACAGTAAAATGTCCATTAAATGCGGCTAAAGACACTTTTAGTTTTACCCGAAATAGATGAACATGAATCTGGCAATGTTTTATTGTTTTTTTGCGATGCTTAATGTTTTATTGGCAGTTTGGGAACAAAATGTCCGCTGAGTGGCGCCTAAAAGGTTTAATGCTCTATTTATTTTATCGCGTTTGAAAATAACATACAAAACTGATGTTAAGAAAATCAAACGTGAGATAAAAACGCTATTTCTGAAGCAGCCATGCCATTTAGCTTGTTTCTACATATCTTTAAGCTCTTTCATTGTGACGTGTGTTACAGTACTCACACCCGAGCACTCCGCATGGCAAGTGCAGTGTTGTACCAGATGAGCTACTGTACCAAGCAAGAAAATTTTACCTATGTCAGAAAAGCCTATACATATGGAGTTGGTTATGTGATGCAAATGTATTAGTTTACAAATCATGCACTATGGTAAAAAGTCATAACATAGTATTGGCCAAGGAAATGCACAAAAAATAATTCTCTATTAATCAATAATCTGCTTCTGTGATCATAATTTGTGTGAAAAGTTGTATTACTGCCACTAGTGTTCATTTCAGCTGAAAACTGCATTGTATTGTTTGTATAGGTACTGTTTAGTCATTCTTTTGGAGTCATGTTTTTCCAATGAGCCAATGTTGCAAAATCATTCTATTAAAAGAGTGGTCAAAACTGTTTACACATTAAAGTTGTAAGGGTTTGGAATGGCATGGTTGCACAATGTTTTCATTTGTGGTTGCAATGCATTATGATGTCAATGCAAAATATTTTTTCTTACTTCCTTTTTTTTTATTTGGGGTGAAATTATCTTCTTTTTTTCAGACTTACCAAATTAGTGCTTTCAGTTTTAACATCAATGTGATTAACTCTAGTTGGTGTATGTGCAGATATTTGGTACGCTGTAGTCAGACTGTAATTTTCAAAGTAATAATGCACAAATATGTCTTTGCAAGAGGCAACACATCCAACCAGCGCTTTACCACACCCAGATACACTCTGAAAACACAGAATAAGCCAAGTTTGATTGACAGTCCACATATATAACCCTGTCACATGATTCAGACTCTGAGATAAAATCTAAAAAGCTTCGGTTGACTTCTCACTGGTTCACTCAAGTGAGAGTGTAGTTTTTTACAACGGAGTGCTTTTGTTGGGTCCAGCATTTCACATACAGCTTTCAATAATGCAGCAGAGAGAGGCATCTGAAAGTCCACCCAAGTCTCCAGAGCCATAAATGTCCACAACTGCAGCTGCAGTGGAAAATGCTACTGCTCTGAGATGATCAGCTGCTGTGCAACTGGCTTGTATGGGGCAATTTCAAGCTAAACAAATACAGCAGGAAACAGATCAGTTCCCAACCCTAATGTGTGTGTATGTGGCAGTGTTAGAGACACGTTCTGGTTTAAATCAACCTTCACAACATGTACACACACAACCAGACATATCTATACTCACTCAGACTGTAGCCCTGCATGTTGCAAATATATATATATATTGTGATATATATATTGTGATATATATTGTGAAAAACGTTAAGTTTCCATTGGGCATATTTTAAAATCACAATTTTAATTTTGCGCAATTTGAAAGGTTATGGAAACGAACCTTTTCGTTTGGAAATAAAATGTTATGGAAATAAAAATTATGTTTCATTTACTTCCTTTGTATGGACAAAAAAATCTCCATTAAGCTTCCAACAACTCCTTCAGTCTTTAATTAAAAACATTTTAGAATAATTGAACAAGTTAGAATAATTTGCAAGAGTGTGATTATAAACGGCTGTAAAAAAAAGGCTTACTAGTGAGTAGATGAATTTTCCTGTTCAGTGTGATAGATTTTAAAGGGATAGTTCTCTCAAAAATGAAAATTACCCCATGATTTACTCGCCCTCAAGCCATCCTAGGATTATATGACATTCTTCTTTCAGGAGTTATATAAAAAAAATGTCCTGGCTCTTCCAAGCTTTATAATGGCAGTGAATGGCCGTTTCTGTTTTGAAGTCCATCAAAGTGCATCCATCCATGATAAAAGTAATCCACACGGCTCTGGGGGGTTAATAAAGTCATTCTGAAGTGAAGTGATGCGTTCGTGTTAGAAAAATATCCATATTTAAACTTTATCTACTAAAATAACTAGCTTCCGGCAGACGGCCATACGCACTGATTTACAGCGAAAGACTAACCCTTGACCTGACGTACAACGTAATGACAAACGTGGAAGTGCAGAGGATAGAGCAAAACAAAACACCAGTCACAAATTAGAAGTCTCAAATGAGAATTTTTAAAGAGAAATGTTGGAGGAGCTTGAGTTTGTTGCCCAGCCCTGTTTGTTTGAACTGTGTGAGGCGTCAAAGCTTACGCTACTCCTACATCCTGCGTCATACATCAAGTGTTACACTTTTGGCGCAAGTAAACTTGTGTAGGCCGTCTGCCGGAAGCTAGTTATTTTAGTCGATAAAGTTTTAAATATGGATATTTTTCTTAAACGAACGCATCGCTTCACTTCAGAAGGCCTTTATTAACCCCCAGAGCCATGTGGAGCACTTGTATCATGAATTGAAGCACTTTAAAGGGATACTTCAGGATTTAAGCTTTGTATTAGTAGAAAACCTGTAGTATTTTCGAATTACCGTGCTTTCCACCCTCATATCCCCCTGAGAGGAGAGATTTATGATTTTTTTTGTCTGGAAAAAATCCTCCGATGACGCAAAAATCGTCATTTTGCGTCATCGGAGGATTTTTTGGCCAGAGGCTAAAGACTACAGCCAGTAAGAGAAGGAGCTAGTTACGCATGTTTTCAACCCACCCATAGAGGGTGGGATCTCACTCACATAATGTACACACAGTCAGCCGTCTTTCTTTGGAAGCTAAGCTAGCAGGCTCTTGTTCTGTGAAGAAAGCTGAGTAGTAAGAGAAAGCTGAGTAGTAGGGGTTACCATCCTCCTTTTCCCGGACTTGTCCGGCGGGCGAGATCGTTCAAAATGTCCGGGATTCAGCTTTTGCTTTCTGCGGTCGCCATTCATTGTTTACATGCACACCTCTTGTTTCAATCTAACTGAATTCATTCCGATTGGTGAATCTAAATGTAGTGTTTACATGAACGCTAAACAAGTGATCGGTTGATGTGCGTTTTAACATTGCTAAGAAAATTCCCGCACCTCCGTGAGACATACGAGACCGGCGCGTCTCCGTACTGACGCCACCGGCCTCGCACCGTTCTCCCGCGGCCCTCAGTCTCGTCCTGCTTGCCACAGTAAACATAATGAATGGCGACTGTAGAACGCAAAAGCCGAATCCCGGACATTTTGGGCGATCTCGAAATCCCAGGCAGACTCGTCACGGAGACTCACTGGCGCCGTTCACAAATAGCGCCTGAAAACGCTAGGCGCGCCGCGTTCTCCTTTTTCCAAAGCGCTAGGGCGGTTGCGCTCCGGAGGCGTCTGTCGTTGCTAAGCAAAGCAACCATCAGTTCTTTCAGTTGGTTCTTGTCACGTGACCTACGGTGCGCTTGCGGCATTCTGAAAAGTTGAGATGTTTTGCGTTGCACCGCAACCGCGTCGCTCCCATTATGAGCGCGCATACTACGCGCCTACATTTGAAATAACGAACTTGAGCGCGCAAAAGACGCGATATGTGAACAGGCCCTAACCTTGTTGTTTTCAACTGCGCTCTCTAACCGGTAGGCGTTCTGGAAGTTGTTGTCTTTCATCCACATAAGCCAAAAATAAATTTTCTGGCTTTTCTCAGTCTAGAAAGCTCCAAATAAAAAAAATTCTTCACATTTTTTCTACATAAATGACCAATTTTAAATACACATTCATCTTTCCAGAGGTGAAGTATGCCTTTAATGGACTTAAAAAAATATACAGTACAGCTATTCACTGCCATTATAAAGCTTTTAAGAGCCAGGACATTTTTTTTATATATCTCCGATTGTATTAGTCTGAAAGAAAAATGTCATATACACCTAGGATGACTTGAGGGTGAGTAAATCATGGGCTATTTTTCATTTTTGGGCGAACTATCCCTTTAATGTCCATAACAACCTTTTGTTAACCATTTAGCAACTTTTTTAAGACAACTAAAAGCTTTAAACACATTTTGTTGCAGTTTTAATGTTGCATTAATGTTGCAAAAATGTCTGTGGTTACCATTACTTGAAGAGATTTCTCATTTGTTCTTATAAATGAAAAACTGCTATGGTAAAAACCCCTAGGAACCCATAGTGAATTAGCTGAATTTGCCTACAAATTGACATCATGAACAGTTGTATTAGATGATGTGTTAAATATGTATGTTACTGTGTTTTTAGGGCCTTGAATGTGACACTGGTGTTCAACAATGAAGGTCAGCGGTTTCTGAGAGTAGGGTTGGCCGTGCCTCTCTTTGGGTCTGTCTCAACACTCAGGGCCATGGTAGCAGAGGAGGGCAAGATCTCTTCAGACCAGGTGAAACCTGCTATCCATCATATCTGCTGGTGTTTTATCTCTCTCTCTCTCTCTCTCTCTCTCTCTCTCTCTCTCTCTCTCTCTCTCTCTCTCTCTCTCTCTCTCTCTCTCTCTCTCTCTCTCTCTCTCTCTCTCTCTCTCTCTCTCTCTCTCTCTCTCTCTCTCTCTCTCTCTCTCTCTCTCTCTCTCTCTCTCTCTCTCTCTCTGTTCCTATTCTTGAACTACATTGTGTTCTCACCCCATTGTGTTCTCACCCTCTATTCTCACCCCATTAGTTCATAATAAAATATTGTATTGCACTGCAAAAACACACCTTACATAGACTTGCCAGAGAATAATTCCTCTTGCATACAAATTCCAGGCTTTGCGAAGAGTAATAGCTAACAAGCGCATGTATCTCTATTCATACGCCATTAAACTGCCTCCTCTGAACACTCCATCTGTTGGTTAATGGAAACTACCCAGACTTGCTCAGCCAGGGCTCAAGGTGTTATTGTGCTGCAAGATACATGTTTAATGACACTGTTATAATCATTTCTATAATCCTTGAACAAGCAATCACATCATCACTTACTGAAACCTGGTGCACACTGTTTGATTTTGGCTTTTGTTGGGTCCAACATTCCACATGTCATGATGATTACCGTGATGTTACACAAACCTGTTTTTGTGTTTGTTTGGAACACAAACCTCATTGATTCTCACGTCAAGCATGCACATTTGAGCTTCCGTTTACCATATTTGATGGTCTTGTGGGTTTGGAATGACATGAGGGTAAATAACTAAAAAAATGTTTTGTTTGTTTTGTTTTGTTGGGGGTGAACTAACCATATACTGTAATGTGCTTGTGATTTAGATTATTAGTATAATAATAGCAACATGCACATTGCCTAAATTAACTGTTTTTTTGTTTGTTTGTTTTTTTGTTTTTGTTTTTTGTAGTATGGAAATTAACATTAGGTTGCTCTGGATAATGAACAGTCCACAAATTCCCTCTTTTGCCCAGAAATGACAGACTTTAGACTATCAAGATTATTTATTTCCTTGTCTAAGATGAGCATTGGCAATATTAGCACAAGGGTTTGCTTGGGTTTCACTTGTCAATGAGAATGTCAGACTCGATGACATGACTCGAATGATCAGTACTGTCAATCATGACCAAAGTTTATATTGTGCTGTCCATTGATGTACAGTCTGATCATGCTTATTCACTTGCACCGAAATCTCTATTCCCAATTCAATATAGTGTACTTGTGGGGTGAGTAATTAGACCCTAATTAGTGCACCATATCAATAATGCACTCAAATTAAGAAGTATATAACTTATGTACACCAACTAATGCTATTATTTTCATAATGCAATGAGCATGTTAACATTCCATGGCAAAGCAATTTTATTAATTGATATACAATAGTAATTGAGTGTGTTTTGCATAGACATGATAAAAATAAAAACAGTACTGGTACATTTTTAAATCATAAAAAGATCTAGATTAGTTTGCTGAAATCTTTTTCAAGGTTTTGATAAGTAATTAATCCATTTTAAATAGCTATATATCAAAATATAGAAAACCACAATTATACAGATAATAGTAAAAATCAAACATTTCTTCCTGACTAATTTAGTGCACTCAAATTCTGCACATTTTTGTTGGATAGATAAGGACATTATGTATCTGATAAGGAATAGATGGCCAGATGCTCTTACTGCAGAGTTACTTCCTTTAATATTTGTAAGGTCTCTTATCCAGCTCTTAGTGTTTCTTACATTGCCTGTGAGTTATGTTATTTATTTATTTGGATCTGAGGCCATTTTACTGTTGATAACCATTGGAGATGCAAGATGATATTAAAGGAAAGAGACTACAAGGTGATACAAGAGATTTGCAATACTGTAAGAGCATGTAGACCTCCATTTCTAATCTCTTATACAGTAGCGTGTTCATCTCTTCAGCTCTGTCAGAAATGCTGTGGAGATGCTTATGGGATGCTATGGCTATTTCAAAGCCGCCCCAAACAATGTGAGAGGACAGAAACATCAGCATAGGGCGCAACCTTTGTCTGAGATTACAGGAAAAAGGATTACTCACTGCCTCCTTAGGCTTTTTAGACAACATCTCAACACTGAATATTATTCAATATTTCAACACTGAAACTCATCATGTTCAGGCAACATATTTTCATTTGGCCTGTTCCACAGAGTTTAGATTAGGTATTATGTGGCTTTTTGTAAAAACTTAGCCTTGTATTAGCAGGGCTTCCCACACAATATACTACTGTAGATGGTGTCTCCCCCTTGTGGTGGGAGGCAGTAATGAGTGTGTATGAGTATGTGCATGGTATCTCTCCAGTGCTGGCCTCTTTGCACTGGTTCCCTGTGGAGTATAGGGTGCAATGCAAGGTCCTCCTAATAGTCTTTAAAAGGCTTACACGGGCTAGCCCCTGTATACATCTGTGATCTATTACTATTATGATCTATACATCTGTGATCTATCTGCCAGACCACTAAGATCCTCGCAAAGCTTGCTTTTAAAGGTTTCAAAATCTCGGTTGAAAACAAAGGGAGATCGAGCCTTTTCGGTGGAGGCACCGAGTCTTTGGAATAGTCTCCCTGTATATATCAAATCCTGCCACTCCATTGAGGGTTTTAAATCTATGTTGAAGACTTATTTATTTTCTGCTGCTTTTAACTGTTCTTAGGTACATGTGGTGTTAAGTGTCTTGTTGTGTCGTTTGATGTTTGTGTAATGCTGTTGAAATGTTGAGTCTGTAAAGCACTTTGGTCAACTCGTGTTGTTTTTAAATGTGCTTTAGAAATAAATTATTGATTGATTGATATGACTGCATTATATGCTATTTATCTTCTTTGTTTACTAAAACCCAGGTTGCTCGTTTTCCAGAATAATCAATTTCATGGTGTGCAAGGCCATTTGAAATCAACATTTCTCTTCCTCTTATAGGTGATTTTGACAGAGATTAACTCAAATGGGTTCCAGCGCTCTTTCTCTGATGAAGATGATATGACGAGTATCTCAGACAGTGATGTCATCTACGCTTTCCAGGCTCCACCCCTGTCCGCCAGAGGAGGTTCCATGCGATTCTCAGGTAACCAAAGTGATACATAAGGAAATCGAGGCAATGCTTCTGCTAATTGAATATTGACCGTTGAAGGTGCTGTAAATGATTCGAGATGTTTGCTAACTCCCATCTCTCACAAGGCCAGAATTCTTTTTTTTTTTTCGTGGCAGCTTATTCTGGCCAAGAACTGCCCACTTAGACTGGAGGAAACCACCGTGTCCTCCTCTGCAGAGTCATCCGATTTACTGTCGTCACCCCCTGTGATTCCAGCTTTTCGAAATATTTCACATACCATTTCAGTTTTCCTTAGATACTGTACAAAGCTGTGTAACTTCTTCTGTTTTGTTGGCTGCATTATAATGAGAGGGCTGCGATGACAGATTAGCGATGCTAGAACTTATATTCTAACTTTAATTCCGGAAAATACAATATTTCTGAGGAAAAAAATGCGGACCACTCCCTTTCCCTTTTTTGCTGTTTACATTGCCTAGGGCTGTCACAGACAGATTTGATTCCTCTGGACATCTTTTTCAGTGATATCTTGTCAGGTAGTAGGGATATTTTGTGGTATTCCACCAAAAATATTAGCTTACAGCACTTTTAAGAAAAATGTAGGCATAAAAGGCAATGTGCTGGAAAATGTAGCATTATAGATAGATATTTACACGGAAATATCTCAGTACACAGTGATTTCTCAGTCCACTGATGCATTTTCGTGATAGGGTTGCAGCGCGACTTTTTCCTTATAAATGAGCTTACTTTTTTTCTCCCAGCTATGTTATAGCACTGTATATCATAAGTTCACTGAAAGGTCTAAAGAAAACTTTCTACTTCAAAATAAAGAAGCTTATTTGAATTACAGATACAACCCGGTTTACAAGTCTGTATAGCATGTTTGTGTAATATGGCTGTCAGGTGGACGATTGAAGATTGATGACCGTGCTTATGGGGGTTGTCAAAAGTGGAGGATGAAAAAAAAAAATTTGAGGGGCAACTTGCTCCATGTAGAATAAAACAACTTTTTCTAGCTACTGATGTGACATCCCTTGTGATAAAGAAGTACACTGTATCATACTTTTGAAAATAGATATAGTTATAACAGAAATAATTAAAAGAAAACACTTTGAAAACTGAATGTAATATTTACGGACACTAAACTGCATGTTATTTGAAATTGAATAAAAGTTTATTCAATTGGTTATAGTTAAAAAATGTATATAAAATGTTTAAAAAGTGAATTTAATTTATTATAGTTTAAATTTATATTTATTTTAATTGCAATTAGCTGAAGTTGTTGTTTTTTTTACCCATTTAAGAAGGACTTTAATGCATGTACAAGTATATGTAATTTCATAATTACTTCGGTTGTCTTTAAAATATGGTTAAATGTACTGCCGAATGTACCGACAAGCATTTAAGTAAACTAAAAAAACAAAAAAAACAATTTAATGTAATTGCAATGAAACTTGTATGTCATGTATTTACATATATTTGTGATTACACATTTGCAATGATGATACTGCAATTTAAAACACATCAACTTTAAAGGTCCCGTTCTTCGTGATCCCATGTTTCAAACTTTAGTTAGTGTGTAATGTTGTTGTTAGAGTATAAATAATATCTGTAAAATTATAAAGCTCAAAGTTCAATGCCAAGCGAGATATTTTATTTAACAGAAGTCGCCTACATCGAACGGCCGGATTGGACTACATCCCTCTACTTCCTTCTTTAATGACGTCATTAGAACAGTTTTTTGACTAACCTCCGCCCACAGGAATACACAAAAAAAAGGGGGCGTGGTCTTGTTGCGCTCCCACGGAGAAGAGGAAGAGTTGCGTTTGTAGAGTGTGTTTGTTGCCATGTCGTCGAGACGCTGTTATTTTCATCCCGGAGTCCAATCACCTTTGTTTGGCCTTCCCAACTGGCAACGGGCAACGTGCGCTAAGCTGCTGTCGAATCACAACACAGGAACCGCTGGCACAATCAGAACTCGTTATGTATTTCTGAAGGAGGGACTTCATAGAACAAGGAAGTTATCAGCCCGTTTTTAGGACAGTGAAAACAGCGGTATACAGATAAGTAAATTGTGTGAAAAATACAGGTTTTTTTTACACGCGAAACATGAACACATGTTATATTGCACACTGTAAACACAATCAAAGCTTCAAAAACACACGAAAAACGGGACCTTTAATATTGAATATCACACTACAGTTCAAATTACAAGTAGCCTAATTTACATGTGTTTATTTATGCTAGTCAACACATCAAAATAAGTGTACTTTAAAGCATGACAAAAGATTATTAAAACATGATTTAAGTGTACTTTAAACTAAAACTTTTGACATTATTACAAAGTGCACTTTTTATTACAAATGGGTAGTTTTTAATAGCAATTGTAAAAAAAAAAAAAAAACATCGGCAAGAGGGTGTGCTTTCGTCAAGTGCTCTTAAGATTTGAAGTACACTACAAGTGGACATTCAATACAATTAAGTGCACCTCTTTTTCACAAGGGATGATCTTCTTATGTGATTGCATGTTATTAAAATATATGTGAACTTTTTCTGGGGGAGAAATGCATATAGGGTGCAACACCAGCTGAAATTCATTGCTTACATATTATTAATGCTGTATGCGAATATATATTCACTTGAGAGGTTGTGGAACAACTCATAATATCAGTATATTATACAAGGTTCACATGGTTCTGTCAAAACACTTTACTTACTGCTCATCTGGCTATCAACGGTTGGCTAATGAGTATATTTTAGCATTTTGCATATTATCCATCTTAATTGCATTGCTGATCACAGCAGCCACATTTATCATCAGATAGGTACAGTAGCATCAGTAAAACATTGTAAATGACTCATGACATGATGAAATATATAGCCTACTACAGTATAAGTTTTAAATATGGCTAATATTGAAAATACTGAATTAGAAAGTATAATGAAGTGTAAAGCAAATCAGGCTCATATACTGTAGATCTTTCTCCGATTTGGCCTTTTCTACTATAATGAAATATGTTTTCTTGTGCAATTTCCAATCAGATTAGGCTGTATTGGGTGTCTGCCAAGGCGTTCTTATTGAAAAATGAACTTTTGCAATGTGTTAGATTTAGAAATTGATATTCCATCTGATGGAAAATAACAACACTGGGATTACTGCAAAGAAAGACAAATGGATTGGGAATTAGAGTCTCCGTCCTTCTTCTTATCTGTATGCAACTTTCTTTTTTCCAATAAACTTTTATTGTGGTACAACCCACTACAACATACAGGATAATGAAGCGATCCATCTGCAAGGTCAATTGAAGTAAATTCTTTTAAAATGTATTTGTATAACACTTTGTACAACAGTAATTGCATGCAAGGAGTTTTAAGGGGTATTATAGCTAGACCTTCAATGACCAAGCATGGTTACAAGAAAAAGTAACTTAAAATTGAGCTAGTAAGTAACCTTGGGCATAACTAAGATCAAAAAATAAATCCATCTTCCTCTGCTTGGCCTGACTGGAGGCCATTTTGAAATAATCAGTAATGCGTGTTGATGTATTAAGGCATGTACAGTAGATAGTATTTTCACCTGACCAATTTTCTGAGAGAACATTTGGTTTGTTCCAGTTACAAAAGATTAGCCTATTATTGTTTTTAAGTGTAATGTTTTCGACCGAAAACTTGATCACTTGTTCTTATTTCACTTCTGATCATTTTAAGACTATGGATTATCCCTTTTTCCAATTGCCATTATGCTCCTGTGCTTTTTACCTGGTTCTAAAACTAGTTTTCTTACAGATATAGTAATTATAGCTCATCAATATCAGAAAACAAGTGCTGCCCAGCTTTGTCATGGGCCTCATTTCTTTTACAATGTGCAGTATATTAAGAGTGTTCATCAAGCTGTGAGAAACTTTAAATTACATTAGAAATAACTTTTTGCTGACTTTGCTTGAAGGCATGTTTTATATACATACAGCTACTACTGCAGTGAAAGCTTCAGATGCAGTTTGTCACTCTCTGCCTCATTACACGTGACAGTTACCGATCGGCACTAAAATGTGGGTTGTAGTCTTCTGTCACTTGATTTTGGTCAAAAATAATAATATAATGACAGTAATATAATATGTCTGACCATATATAAAGACTTTTTTTTTTTTTTTTTGGAGATATGACGATGATATGAACTGTTTTATAATATCAAGGAAATGCAATTACTCTGCCTCCTTGTTTATTTATTTGATATACTTTTACACATATTTGGGAAATGTATTTAATATAATGCATTGCTTGGGCAGAGATGTACAGTTATTGTTAATTATTTATGTGTGTGCCTACCCATGAGGAGGAAGAGCGAAACGGGACTGCCAGTACACGTGTGTGTGTGTGTGTGTGTGTGTGTGTGTGTGTGTGTGTGTGTGTGTGTGTGTGTGTGTGTGTGTATGTATGTGTGTGTTCAAGGAAAAAAGAACTCTGGTTCTATTGTGGTCCTACTCCTAGAACCTTAAAAGGAAATCAGCCACCTTAGTTTACAGGAGTTCAAGGACATGAAAAGGCGGACAGCTTGCACCTGCGAGGCCTTAGAAGGATCTTGAGTCTTGGGAAAGTTACAACGTATGTCAATCAAAAAGATTAGAACCTAACTTTGGCGGTGAACAACAGGAATATAAAAGACTGAAGAGTTGATTGCCTCTTTGGATACTGATACGTCAAAACCCCCGACTCTAAAGCCCAGAGCCGTCTACACCTTTGATTGAAAGCATGATTATTGTACAGAGTATAGACAATACAAAAACTGCCTTCGAGGCTTTGATTTATAGTGTTTTAAGGCTTTGAGCAAGAACATACCAAGGAGAAGTCTTGACAAAATTTTAAGCATTTTATGCTTAGAATTTAGGCCAGACTCGAATCGACTTACTTTACCTAATCTGAGAATAATCAATAATAAGGTTAAAGGTGTTAAGTTCAAAGTACACACCGCATAACAGATGACCGTGTCATGTTCACGTCCTCAGACTCGGATTTATGCGGTTCTATGTCAAAACACCTTTCATGTACATTACTGAAATAAGAATAAACAAAACTATTTCAATAAAATATAATCTTGTGCTCATGTGCTGTCACACAGGAACTACACCATATTACATATAATTTGGTGATAAACCAATTACCAATTAAACCAATCTACAGTTTTTCACTGTATATGGTAAGGTAACTTAAAGTTAACCAATTAACTGAACTGTTTCTGTAAATATTACAAACATTTTACAGTCTATAAGTAGCTCACATTTGGTAGCCAGTACAATATCGTTGCCCTCTTTTCCAGTGCATATACCAAATTCCCTCCCTTGAGATGTGATTGACAGACTAGGTTAGAAGATCATCTGTCTGACTCTGAACTGTTCTTAGACTTACATCTGAGTCTCTCTGAAGCATAAATTGATAGAGGTTTGGTGAGGTCATGTGTAACTGAGCAAATACACACTCCACTTCTCTGATATTGTGCAATGCACTTGTAGATTTGCCTGGTATTGTCTGGACTCTCCAGCCCAGACCAGTGAATAATTAATTCTGCATGGACTGCTCTTTTACTGCCACTTTAATGAATTACTAATATCTAATGTTGCTATTAGAGTCGTCATCTTCCTCAGAGCTGTTCTGTCATCATGTATCTAGTGTGGTGGAATTAAAGTAATAGTCCAGGTTAAATACAAGTTAAGTTTGTAAGCGAGTCAAAATTAATTAACATTATGGCTCAAGTGCTATATAAGTAACTTAAAGGGTCATGAACTGCATTGTCTTTTTGTTTTATAATGTTTCTTGGGGGGCATTTATAATGTTAGTATGATTTTTACATCAAAATTGTCAGAATTTAGAAATAAAAGGCATTTTTATTACCCTGATTTTAGCCCTCTGATTTGAATGCTCTGTTTGAAGGGGCATGTCTGATGTGAGACTTCAGTGTAAACGCCCACTGCTGTGATTGGCTGACATCTTTACTATTACAGCTCTCAAGGTTAACTACTGGTGGAAAGTGTTGATTATAGCACTATACTTAGATCTATAGCATTATATTTAGATAGTGGCATGAAAGGTTGCAGTGATGAGCATGTAGCCCATCACAGACATGTTGAGCGCATGAATGCTGTGATCTCGTCATTGTAACTCAATTTCTGCACTCTCACGGAAGCTTTCATCATAACTAACAGTGCAAACAGAATGTAAATAAGAGATTTGTTGATTATAACTCAGCCACTGATAAACTTTCGCTGTTTGATTGAGAGCTCCAACGATTGTAAAGGGAGCATTCTTTGATCGCTTTCTATATATAATTTAATCAAAGTCTAAATAAGATTATTTTCATCCTACTAAGAGAAACAATGTGAAGTTGACCGTTTAGTCACTGGTTTAATTTACTGACACACAGACAACAAACATCTGACTGTAGCTACATGAATCATTACATATCAGAAATCACTGGTCACAGATCATGCATTAGAATTAACAGTTACTTACATGTTGTGGCATTACTGTCAAGGCCATATCGTAAAAGTCTGTTTGCAAAGCTTGTGCCGAAATTGCGACTGATTTACAAGAGAATTTGCAGTAAGATGTACCAAACAAACAAATAATGCTCAACTGAGACATTCACATTCCTAGCATTAGGACCCTTTAGGTAATATTATTTTTAGTCCAGTTATCTAACGCTCCTCTCTCCTTGTCATCTCACTAACATGCAATGTCGGTCTTTAACCTATAGGCACATTCTATAACCAGTCGTTTTCTGGGCTTGATTACAATAAAAGCTGTTTTTGGACTAACAAGGAAGTTTTCAGTTCTGAAACTTACAGGATATTCTTATAGGATGATTACCTCTTATATGTCAAAAGCTCAAGGATGACCCCTTAACTTGTATTGAACCAGAAATAGTCGTTTAAGGCCACAGTGGAACACATGACTCTTATAGCAAAGTAATGTCAAATCTTCTCATCTTCAAAGTATTGCTCCATGTTGTGAGGTAACAAAGGAAAACTGCTGAGATTGAAGGCATGTCAGTGGTTGATAGATTACTTACAAATTGTAATACGCTACTTATTTCAAATTACATGACACAATTTTTTAAAGAGTAATGTAATCTATTACATTACACATTTTAGGTAATATAATTGGACTGTACTTTTTTTATTTATTTTATGGCGCTTGACTCGGTTAGCTTTTCCACTGCAGTTTAGTACTGCTTAAATGTGGGTGGGATTATAGACTGATCGTTATAGTTGTGGCATCTCTATTGCCGTGGCGTCATCGTAAACGCATCACAAACAAATGCACAACACAGGAGCAATGGAACATATCGATGGAATGGTGTTCTTGATTCTCGGCATGTGGATGTTTTTCACTGCAAGATGAAGAAGTTTGTTTGTTTGGGTTTGGTGTCTAGTGTCGCAAATCCAATAACGATGGTAGTGACTATTCTCTCTGACCAATCAGTGATCTGTTTGTCACATTTTAGTATGTCATTAGATTACTTTTGACCTAACCCATTTATCACATTGATTTGAATAGCATAATTTTGTACCATATTGACATAAAAGTACAAAGATAAAGAAAATATATTGCCGTTTTTATCAACAACATGAAGAGTATTAAACATTACGTTACTGTACATTAGGATTTCGAAAACTGGTTTTGGTGAAGTAATTGGAGGGGGTCTGTAAGTTGATTAAAGTCTGCGTGAACCGGAAGATGCAAACGACTTTTCTCCAGTGTTGTGACGTATTTCCCAGTGAAAGGGAATATTGAACAGAGGGCAGGGTTTTACTCTAGCGCTCCTCCTCTCCATCTCTCGCTCATAACAGACTAACGGTTTGAGGGGAGTGGTTAGGCGTTTCCCAACCCAAGTCCTCAAACCTACGTCATCGGAGAAGGTCCTCCAATGCAGAGGGGAGGGGCATTTTCAGATTTTGATTAAAGATTACGAAGCCAAAACATTTTTTTGTGTGGATTGACTTGCATGGATGAATTGTTCACCACAAAACGATCAATCTAGGCAAACAAAGTAAATATGGTCAATTTTGATTTCATGTGGACTTTAAAGCTGATAATGAATTAAATCATAAAAAAATCTTATTTAAAACAAAAACAATACAAATTAAAGCTGCAAGCAGCATTTATCGGGGTTCAAGCAGTTAAGGCCTTTAAGGCCTTTAAGCACAAAAACATCAAAAGACATCAAGTTTTATTTAGCAAGCATGTAACCACTGACATCATAGATGGAAAATACCATGTTTTATCATGATTTATCATGATATACCACATTCTAGCATGATTTACCATAGTTTATCATGATTTACCATGGTTTACCATGATTTACCTTGTTCTAGCATAGTTTACCATGAATTAATCTCAGTTTACCTTGATTTACCATGTTCTAGCATGATTTACCATGATATACCACATTCTAGCATGATTTATCATAGTTTATCTTGATTTACCATGGTTTACCATGATTTACCCTGTTCTAGCATAGTTTACCATAAATTTATCTTAGTTTACCTTGATTTACCATGTTCTAGCATGATTTACCATGATATACCACATTCTAGCATGATTTACCATAGTTTATCTTGATTTACCATGGTTTACCATGATTTACCCGGTTCTAGCATAGTTTACCATGAATTTATCTTAGTTTACCTTGATTTACCATGTTCTAGCATGATTTACCATGATATACCACATTCTAGCATGATTTACCATGGTTTACCATGATTTACCCTGTTCTAGCATAATTTACCATGAATTTATCTTAGTTTACCTTGATTTACCATGTTCTAGCATGATTTACCATAGTTTATCTTGATTTACCACGGTTTACCATGATTTACCTTGTTCTAGCATAGTTTACCATGAATTTATCAATTATGTGAAGTGTCAGTGCAAATGAAGTGATAAACACTGACAAAATATGATTGTGTTATAATAGTTATTGTTTTATAAGTGATTTGCACAAAGCACATGTGAAAAGACTTCATAAGTAGAATGGCCAGCAGAGGGCACTAGAAGACCACTTATTGGCTCAGTTTCACTTTAAATTTCATTATTTTTACCAGTTTTCTGCACTAAAGCAAACCAGTTTTTCCATGTTAACTCAATAATGCATGCTTACACACACACACACACACACACACACACACACACACACACACACACACACACACACACACACACACACACACACACAAAGACAAATGTTGTTGTTGTTTTTTCAATGCTATTGGGATATGTCATAATGAAAATATATTTGAATGGTCTATAAACATTTCACAAAGTCTTTGTAAGCTATTAATCAGAAGATTCAGAATTTATTCAGAAACCTAAGACTACACACACATGTTGTAGATACAGACATTTGAACTATCTGATGTAATCAAACTGTCAATACTTATACTTTAACAGGTGGATTTTGACTAAATGTAATTGTAAATGTTAAAATAGTGCTTTTATACAGTCTAAATATAAATTATAGAACAATATGACAAAATTACTATTTTAAACAGCAGAGGGCAGTAAAATACCACTTATTGGCTTAATATGCTATTATATTCATATCATTTTCACCTTTTTAACTATTATAGAGGCAAATTTTGTCCGATCGGTCTGAAAATTCTCATGCATGTTCAGAGTGATATTTCACTGGCTTTTTAAGAAGGTCTGAGTCATTCATTAAAGAGATATAGGCTTTCGGGGACACTCGGTAAAGGCTACATTTTGAAGTGAACCTATTATAGCTATCCAAATAAAGTAGTTAAACTTTTTCTGACAATTATTGATCTAGTGAGTCCAGAGAATTGTATTGCACTAGTTTTGAACATTATGATATGAAAATTATATGATCAGAGATGGAAAAGACCATTTACAGCCAATACAGGCAGTTTACCATAGGAAATATATGGTTTTAAAGCCTTTTAACAGATATAGCGCCACCTTTGGTCCGATCTCCATAAAATGTTGCATGCTTGTTATTGATGTTATGTCACATATGCTCACCAAGTTTTGTGAAGTTCTAAGTTTTCATTTAGGATTTATAGGCTTTTAAGTGTATTTTGCCACGCCCATTTTATAAATGACCCTATTACAGCCATACAAATGCAAAAGTTTAACTTTTTTTTGATAATTATTTATCTAAAGAGTCCAGAGAATTGTCCTAGACTGGTCTGGTTCCGATCGGGCGAAAAACCAGGGACTAGTTCGCAAAAGTAGGTTTTTAACATATTCATGAATATTTAATGAATGGTTTGATTGACAGCAATGGTTCTAGAGGCAAAATTGTTCAAGATGAGCAGATCTATCAAATGATATGCATTCTGTGACGATAAGTGTAACACCACGTGATTACAGAGCCATAAAACTCGTTAGCGCCAACTAGTGGCCGATTTCTTTCAAAATTCTTACAGACCTTTAGGGCCATGAGTCGAACATGCCCATCAAGTTTCGTTCCGATCGGCCTCCGTTAACCTGGTCTAATAGGTGCTCAAATTTCATTGGCCGATGGCGGCCATGTTTTTCGAGATACGCCAATGTCCTCATAGACATACATGGCACCTTGGACCAAGACACTGCATACCAATTTTCAAGTCAATCGGACTAACGGTCAGGTGGTTATAGCCTGTTTTATGTTTTTTTCAAGTTATAGCGCCACCATGTGGCCAATCGCCGCGGTTGTTTTACTGTGACCTCAGATTGACCTCTTACATATGTGTACCAAGTTTGGTGAAGATACCTCATTTACTTCTGGAGTTATAGCCATTTTAGTAAAATAGGCCCCTCCCACAATGTACGTTTTGGCGCCCCTTAGCGACCAGGAATCGAAATTTTGACTTTTTTTCGATAATTATTGATAATCAGACTCCAGAGAACATTTCTGCACTGGTTTGTTTCCGATCGGGCGAAAAACCACGGACTAGTTCGCAAAAGTAGTTTTTTGACAAAATTCTAAATGGCGGAAAAATTTGCATACCAGAAATGAAATCGGAGATATACGTTTTGTTTGCCATGAGGTCATGATTACATTGATATAAGACACTTGAGTCTATGACATACAGTCTAGGAGTTATGAGCAGTTTCGCGCTTTTGGTCACTGTAGCGCCACCTATGGGCCGATTTGGCTAAGTCCGTGTTTCTGAGTAGCGAGCAATACTACTACCATTTGAAGCAGCATTTATCGGGGTTCAAGCAGTTAAGGCCTTTAAGGCCTTTAAGCACACAAGCATCAAAAGACATTACGTTTTATTTAGCAAGCATTTAACAACTGCCATCATAGATTAAAAAAAGTAAATTTACAGCCAATACAGGCAGTTTACCATAGGAAATATATGGTTTTAAAGCGTTTTTACAGTTATAGCACCTTTTTGCCTGAGTCTTCTTACAGTCTTGCCTGATCTCCACCACTTTTATTAGTAGTACTCAAAGTGTGCCCATATATATGTGTCAAATTTGTTGTAAATATGTAATTTTGATAAGGAGTTTTGACAATTATATTCAGTGGCGTAACGAGCCAACACCGGGCCCTTAAATAGGATTATCAAGGCGGGCCCCTTGATGACGCAATTGATGACATTGATGGCGCAATGTCCGCGAGTAGGCTACCATGAATAGGGCAGGATATGATCATACACAGCATATAAGAGATGAGATGACTAACAAAATCAGGAGGAGCTTACACTCACCAAAAACAAAAACAAACAAAAAAAAAACACTGGTGACAGTGCACCATAACACATTGTTAGGCCTAGGTCCAAATACATAAAAAAGATGCTCTTACATTATAGCAGGATTTTCCGGGCTTTCCTATGTGCAACTGCAAAGTTGTCGATTAGATCAGGATTGTCCGCACGGGCATTCTCAATTGACCCTTCGCAGGGAGCTTGATTGACAGGCGATCTGACTAATCATAATCCGCCATTTTGTCCCACAAAGCAGTCAGGAGAGTTAGTAGATTAACTTTGGAGGATTTAAATTTGAAAAACAAAGTGTACTGACGTCTTAGCACTTTAAAACAACATTCCTTTTATGTTCATTCATGTTTATTTTAATGCTATAAATTAACTAGAAGGAAGAGATGATCGGTTCACGAGCAGCTTTAACTGAGCCTTGAGTCTACAGCGATCTGTCAGACACATTAAAGAGTCACAAAACGGTATTAATTGTTTAAATGTCTCTAAAAAATAACTACATTTGAAAGGTGAGACTTTTGGCACTTTTCCATTACCAGTACCAACTCGACTCGGCTCGCTTTTCGCTCCGTTTTCCATTGCAGATAGTACCTCCACAATAGTACCTGGTCGTCATAGCGACGCCGCAGGAAACTGCCGTGACTTAATCTTCTACGCAAGATACATCCGCTGCCACACACAATGGACAATGGAGGAAATCGAGTGTATGCTGTTTTTGGATGTTTTTGTTTTTGCTGTTTTTTATTCAAGATACTCCGTCTGGCGCGTGCAATGATGACGCAGTGAATAGTGGCGATTCTCTCTGACCAATCAGCAGTCTGCCGTGTTTTCACGTCACATTTTAGTATCGCCTCAGCTTGCCCCAGCTCGCTTAGAACCTCGCCGGAGGTGGTACGAAAAAAAGTACCTGGAAGCAGGTACAGGTACAACTTTTACACAGTGAAAAACCAAACAAAGCCGAGTCAAGTCGAGCCGAGCCGAGCCGAGGCGAGCTGGTACTGTGTAGTGGAAAAGAGCCATTTGTTTCATATCAAAAGTACTTGTCTGTCAGCGCGCAGTCTCCTCTCTGATCCGCAATGTATTTTTCACTGCGTGAGAACTTGGTGTGGTGTGAGAGTGGCGTCGCTTGTCAGACATAGCAACAGTAACTAAAGTGGGCGGGTCTTTGCGAATGGTCATTGACAGTATGGACGGGGATTCGCCAGTCCCAATTCAAAACAAATTTCATGACAATCCATCACTGTTTGTTTCAAACATGTGAGAGTATCAAAATGATCCATGGGTGAAATTGATTGGATTTAATTCATTTTTTTGTCAGTTCCTATCATAATTTTAACATTTTGGCGTTATTGTTTAGCTATTTACCTATGTTTTCAAATTTCCTTTGTTTTTTTTGTTGTTGCCTCGATCGGACTAACGGCTTTGAAGATAAACACAATTTTTTAAAGCTCTAAATGACACTTACAAAAACCATAAGGCGAAACCTGGCATGTTTGGTATTGTTGGATTCGGCAAGGATTCAGGAGTCTTAGGAGGTCACTCCTGTGAAAAAACACTGGCTTGAAACTTCTAAGGCTCCTTCAAGGCATTGTGCCAATGACATATACTGAGTTTTTTGAGATACACCAATGTTCTCATAGACTATAATGGCACCCTGGACAAAGACACTACGTGCCAATTTTCAGTAGACTAACAGTTGGGTGCGCTTATAGCTATTTCCATGATTTTTTTCACTGTTATAGCACCACCAAGTGGCCAATTGTCACGATTTTTTTCATGTCAACTCAGATTGAGCTTATGACCATGTGTCCCAAGTTTAGTGAAAATATCTCTTTCCGCTCACAAGTTATAACCATTTTATAGTGCCACCAAGTGGCCAATTGTCATGATTTTTTTTTCACTGACCTCAGAATGAGCTCATGAACATGTGTCCCAAGTTTTGCGAAAATATCTCTTTCCGTTCACAAGTTATAACCGTTTTATAGTGCCACCAAGTGGCCAATTGTTGCGATTTTTTTCAAGTGATCTCAGGTTGAGCTCAGGAAGATGTATCCCAAGTTTAGCAAAAAAATCTCTTTCCGTTCACAATTTATAACCGTTTTAGTAAAAGTGGCCCTGGTTCCATCAAATATTTTGGTTCCCCTTATCGATCGTTAATTGAAATTTTGAATTTTTTGGATGATTATTGATTGTCAGACTCCAGAGAATATTCTTGCAGTGGTTTGGTTCCGATCGGGCCAAAAACCTAGGAGAAATTTGCAAAAATAGGTTTTTCAAAAAAATGCAATTTATTCGAAATTGGCGCCGAAGGGCGAGCAAATCGGAGATAGCCATTTTGTCCGCCTTGAGCCAAGGATTCCAACGATATAAGACACTTGATCCTGGGACAAACGCTCTAAGAGTGATGAGCGGTTTTGAACTTTTGGTTGCTGTAGGGTCAATCGGGGTCATACTCTGATAGGTTGTCCCCAAATTGAGGCCTACCATCTGGCCAGGTTTCAAGTCTCTAGGCCTTACGGTTTGTCCTGCGCGATGCGTTTTACAAATCCTTACAATTACAATAGGGTTTCAGCATTTCATGCTTGAACCCCTAATAAGAATGAAGGCTTTATGCCAGTTATAGCGCCACCTATGGTCCGATCTCCATGAAACTCTGCATGCTTCCTCACCATGTTCTGACACATATGCTCATCAATTTTTGTGAAGTTCTGAGTTTTCCTTTGGGATTTATAGGCTTTTGAGTGTATTTTGCCACGCCCCTTTTCTAAATGACCCTGTTACAGCCACCCAAATGCCAAAGTTCCACTTTTTTTTGATAATTATTGATCTAGAGAGTCCAGAGAATTGTCCTAGACTGGTTTGGTTCCGATCGGGCGAAAAACCAGGGACTAGTTCGCAAAAGTAGGTTTTGGACAAAATTCGACATAGCAGAAAATTTTTCCTGCCTAAATCAAAATCGGAGATAGCCATTTTGTCCGCCTTGAGCCAAGGATTCCAACGATATAAGACACTTGATCCTGGGACAAACGGTCTAAGAGTGATGAGCGGTTTTGAACTTTTGGTTGCTGTAGCGCCACCTATGGGCCATTCGGGGTCATACTCTGATAGGTTGTCCCCAAATTGAGGCCTACCATCTGGCCAGGTTTCACGTCTCTAGGCCTTACGGTTTGGCCTGCACGGTGCGTTTTACGAATCCTTACAATTACAATAGGGTTTCAGCATTTCATGCTTGAACCCCTAAAAATCAGGACAATTACAATAGGGTTTCAGCACTTCGTGCTTGAACCCCTAAAAATCCTTACAATTACAATAGGGTTTCAGCACTTCGTGCTTGAACCCCTAATAAAACACTATAACACAAAAATAAAACACAAAAAAGTGTGACTATATGACCGTTACCCGACATGGAATCTGATTTCGTAATCCAGATTACATATAATCAGTTACAGCTAACAACGAACAACCTACAACTAACCAGCACTGTTAAGAGCCTCTATTGGCTCCTCCTTTGACCTTAAAATAAAATCATGGCTGAACAGAAGAATTCTGTCAATATCCAAAAAGGACTGCATTGTTCTGCAAAGGCATTCAAACTGTGGGTTGGTCTTAGTGTGTTTGCGTCTGTGAAAGTGTGAAATGTATGTGTGTGTCAGTGAGGGCCAAGTTTAATTATGGCTCTCACAAGCTCACAGTTCCCCTCTTCAATCTGCTCCAGCTGGCCCTCAAATGAGACACTGACGAGTAAGGCCTGCTGTGAGTGTGCGATAGAGAGCGAATCAGAGAGTGAGATAGAAACACTTCCATCCTGCCATGAAAAGAAGATATTGTACATAAGCACTTGCTACTTTTCTCATTGGATTGCTAAAGAGAACCAATATTTATCCAGGACTTATTTTGATGGTGTCAAGTATTCGTCAGTGTAACTGTATTCATATTATATGTCGAATAATGTCTAGGAACAGTCTACAAGCACAGAGTTCTGTCAGATATATTACATGAAATGAAAGGCAAATGACAAAAAAATCTGCTATTTAGTGTTTGTGTTATTTAGTGTTTTGCGACCTTGAATATATATTACCATTCAAAAGTTAAGGAGCAGTATGATTCTTTTTTTTTTTCAGCAAGGATGCATGAAACTGATCTGGTTTTAGTTTAGAGTCCAATTCTCATTATTAACTAACTATTAACTATCTTTTGCCTTAATAAACTCCTAATTTCTGCTTATTAATAGTTAGTAAGATGTTAAGATTAGGTATTGGGTAGGATTAAGGGATGTAGAATATGGTCATGCAGAATATAAGGCATTAATATCTGCTTTATAAGTACTAATAAACAGCCAATATCCTAGTAATATGCATGCTAATAAGAAACTAGTTAATAGTGAGAATTGGCCCCTAAACTAACGGTTTACCAATTGATCAAAAGGGACAGGATTTTTGTAACAATGCCAGTCTTTACTATTTCAAATTAACTTGAAATGGTAAAAAATTCTGAAATTTCTTTTAAACTTTTTATTCAGTATGTTATTGAGCACCAAATCAGCATATTAAAATGATTTCTCAAGGATCATGTGACACTGAAGACTGGAATAATGATGTTAATTTCTTTCTTTTTTTTTTTTTTTCATAGCAAGAATAAATTACACATTAAAATCTAGTACAATAGAAAACGGTTATTTTAAATTACAATATTAATGTTTTACTGTATTTTATTAATGGAACCTTGGTGTGCACAAGATACTTCTTTAAAAAAATTAAGTAACACCAAAGGTTTGCCATGATAAAATTTGCATTGGTTTTCCCATTCAAAATGAATCAATCACATTTATAGAAAGATAAATGAACTGTCATTTTAGATGACTTAATGAGAAAAGTAACATAAGAGAAAATGACATAGAGATCAATGAGATTTTTAAAGCAAAAAACAAAACCAAAACCCACAATAAATACAGTTTATTTATAAAGTTATAAATAAAGTTACTCTAAGATTCTACTGTATGTAGATAGAGATCAGCAAAGGTATTACTGCGCAAACATGGTTTGCGAGGAAACTTCCTGTGTCCTCATTAACAAAATGGCTCAAAAAGATAGTGTATTTTTGAAATTCAAAAAATGCGCAAGTTTTTCTGTGATGGGTAGGTTTAGGTGTACGGTTAGTGTTAGGGGATAGAATATACAGTTGGTACAGTATTAAAAACCATTACGCCTATGGAGAGTCTCCATAAACCGTGTGTGTGTGTGTGTGTGTGTGTGTGTGTGTGTGTGTGTGTGTGTGTGTTTTGTACTGCATTGTTACCTTTTAATCATAATTCAGGATCAAACATCCACTTCCGATTGAAGTGAAAGATCAGAGCATGCCATCAGTCACCAAGGAAACCAAAGGGTAGTTACAAGATCGATGCAGGAATAAAATGATACATGTATCATACATGTCTACTCATACTGATACACAAGATACAACATATAGAAAACACAAGTAAGAGATCTTACTAACACACTATAGAACACACTATATAACAATCACACTTTCCATTCCAAAAAATTGAGCCGCAAAATGGGTCATTGGGAAGTCATATATCATATATATCATAATATCATATATTGATCACCAAGAGCATATATTGACCGCCTACTCTACGTTTACATATTCAGGGTCCTATCTCACACCCGGCGCAATTCAACGCCAATTCGATGCAAGTGTTTTTTGCTAGTTACAATCCGACGCAGTTATCATTTTCACGTCCTGCGCCAATTTGTTTAAATATCAAACGCATTTGCGCCCATGGGCGTGCTAGTCTGAAAACGAGGTGTGTTCTGGCGCATTTTTGGCACGTTGCTATTTTGAGGCAACAGAAATAAATTGCGCCATTGACCAACCGAAACCTGGTCTAAAGTCAATGGCGCAATATTATTTTATTTTTTTATTTAAAGAGCGCGTTAGGAATGTGCGCCTATAGGCGGGTCCACAACGCGCATACACTCTGCTTATTAAACACACAGCAGCACAAAAACATGCCAAATATTTCAAATAAAAGGATTACAATGTAAAAGATTATTATTGTGTACATAAAGATATGGTGGAATCCGGCTTGTCCCATAGATGGTCTGCTTGCGCACTTTTACCTCGCGCACGAGCAGTTCCATTTGCGCTCTGGAGACACGTTCGGTCTTTCCACTATCAAATTCCGTCATGTAAATAACGAATCTGCCATGGCGCGAGCGCAACTGGCATTTAAAGGGAATGGGAGATGAGACTTTGATTGGTTTAACGCACGCAAATCCCAAAACACACCCATTACTTAAAAAATACCCATTACCTATAATTTAAAAATAATGGAATTGTTGGATAAATACCCCTTTAACTCACTGTAAATGTATGAAACATACTGACCTTTCTTTTTCTTTTAAGTTTTGATGGCACTACGTACAAAGTTCTCATTTTATCTCTGAACTGATTTATAATTACACACTATTATTTTGCAACACTTTTGATGTTTAATAAGATGCTTGTTTCTTTTTATCTTTCGTAGGGATCCATCACTCCCTCCCTTCGTCCCCATACACCACAGAGCCCAAAGGTCACAGGTTACCACCCTCAGGGACGTTATCATCAGAATTCTTGAATCAGGGTGGTTCTTCAAAGATCCTCCTGTTACTCTGCAATGTTGCTGGATCTGGCCAAGAAGCTACAAGGTGACTAAGCACTACTTCACTATCTTAAACCTAATATTACAGAAGGACCCCTTTAAGGGTTTCCCAACCTTTTTGCCAACTGAACCCCAAATTGTTTGCTTGAAAACCTCCCTGAAATTTGAATGTTCTAACCCCTTTGATGGATAGTTAAATGGAGCTTAAATGTTTATAATTTACAGTTGTGGTCAGAATTAATTAACGGCACCCCTGGCAAATATGGTCAATGATGGCTGTAAAAAATAAATCTGCTTTGTTTATCCTTTTGATCTTTCGTTCAAACAAAATTATAAAAAAATCTAACCTTTTATTGAAGCAAAAAAATATTGAAAGTGGGGGGGAAATTGCATTATGAAATAAATGTTTTTCTCCAAAACACGTTGGCCACAGTTATTGGCACCTCTAGAATTTTTTATGAGTAAAATATCTCTGAAGTATATTTCCGTTAATATTTACTTCTTTTTTTTTTTAGCACACCAGGGTGACTAGGAACATGAAATTGTTTAGCTATGGCTTCGTGTTTCACAGGAGTTTAAATATGAGGAAAAACAAAGGCCAAATTCCCTTAATCATTCATCACAATGAGTAAAACCAAAGAATATAGTTCTGATGTGCATCAAAAGATTGTTGAGCAATACGAAAAAGAAAGTGGCTGTAAGAAAATAGCTAAAGAATTGAAAATCCCCATTTCCACCATCAGGGCAATAATTAAGAAGTTCCAATCAACTAAAGATGTTATGAATCTGCCTGGAAGGTGTATAGACGTGTTGTCTTAATGCACGGTGAGGAGGAAAGTTTGAGTGGCCAAAGACTCTCCAAGAATCACAGATGGAGAATTGCAGAGATTAGTTGAGTCTTGGGGTCGGAAAGCCTAAAAAAACAACCCCTACATCACCACATGTTGTTTGGGAGGGTTTCAAGAAAAATCCTCCTCACTCATCCAAAAACAAACTCCAGCATATTCAGTTGTCAGAACCGACTAGAACTTCAAACGGGACTGGTTTCTGTGGTCAGATGAAACTTTCTTTAAAAAAAACTTTTTTGGTGCAAACAGGGATAAAAAGTACACCATGCCCACGTTTTAATATACCACTGGATCTTTAATGTTGTGGGCCTATTTTTAGTTTTATATGTAACATTAGATTTTACTGTTTTAGAAATTTAAAGATATACATTAATTTTGTTAAGAAAATGTAATTCATTCATTAAGTGTTTGCAATAACAAAATGTGAAGCGGATGGGTGTAAGGCTGCAGCATTCAGTCATTTGCTATAGTTGTTTGTTCCTGCAGAAATATTATCATGTGATTAAAAGACCATTTAAAATCCATGTATATATTTATCATTTTAAAGATCCAATATCCCAAACGTGCGAGTCGAGTGATTCATTGGAAATTAATTTTAGACCTACTGGTACAAGAGACATTTCTAGATTCACAAGGACATTAATTCATACAAGTCAGATCAGTCAGCGCTGTCAGAATCAATAATCCAAGGAAGTAAACTGCAGCGCAGGAATCGTCTTACATGCTCCAACTACAGATGCGCTGTAGGAGTGCACTCTGGGGAGTGCTGCATCTGGCAGTCTTTGTCCCTAACCTCCAGCTGTCAATCAAAGTATCGCTCCCTCACCCGTGGACACAGGGCAATGGGTGGAAACAGATGACAGGTATTCCCCTGGAACACCTACAAATGCCAGGATGACATTTTAGAGAGAGAGAGAGAGAGAGAGAGAGAGAGAGAGAGAGAGAGAGAGAGAGAGAGAGAGAGAGAGATGCACCTTAATGGCAGATGCCTCCAAGCCTCTGGCCCACATTTGATAGTGAAGTTGCCTTTCTGGTTCAACAATTGCAACAAAATATAAGGGTTATATCAAAAAGTAAGTTCATATTTTCTATGTGAGAGGTGAATTGTGTAACTTTTGCAATGTTAATTTGATCCTGTCCTAACTTAATGTGCAGAGACAAGTTTGCTTGACTCAACTAATGTCACTTAGGAGCAGGACTACCTGTAATATCTGATTACTGGGGAAGTGACTATTTTAGTTCTTGGGAAATCTTATTTTTTGTGTGTGGTGCAGCAGTTTGGCTAGCCAGACTAAACGACAAACCACACTGCAGCTTATTCTGGCCAATAACTGTCCATTTCGACAGGAAGTAATGGTCTGAACGACATACAGTATAAAGCAAGAGACCACAGTAAGCAAGAGGGCACAGCAATCTCTACCAATGTTTATACAGAAACACTTGGAAAAATAATGGAAATATTTTATAGACTCAGGTTCTACGGACTATCTAGTTAACTTAATGCTTAATAAATTGCTTCAAACTAAACTCTGAATATCTTTCAAAGATTTGATGTTGCTAACCTGGCAAACTCTGGCAAATCCAGTGATTATTTCATCCTCAACAAGCAATCATGACTTAATAAATGCGGTGTTGCCTTTGTAATGTTCAGGGAGGGAAGAGTGAGGCAAGGATATATTGCAGCAGTAGTTTATTTCAAACAAGAAGATAATCCAAATTGCGGAGATGACAGTTTAGTTTAACCAAGGCAATAACTGATAAACTAGATAGCTATATACAGGGGTAAATGAGGAACTAAACAAGACACAGGTGAACATAATCAGAAATCATGAAAACCATAATTGGTAACTATGGAAACAAACTCAAACACAGGAAGAGAAAACCGAAGCAATGCAACAGAAATATCTTTCAGAATAAGAGTCTTAAACAGGTATAACATGACATCTTTACTATTGTAATGTCAACCAATCAGATTAGAGCTTACCGGATTGAGAAAGTGCATATTTATATAGTCAGATCATCTTAGGCCCCGTCCACACTACTGTGTTTTCGTTTAAAAACGGAGACCTTTTGCTACGTTTGCACCTCCCGTCCACACTAAAACGGCAAAAACGGAGAAGTTTAGAAACGCTGCCGACCCGTTTTTCGTTTTGAATCTCCAGAGGGCGTTTTAGTCTGGACGGGTCAAAACGGAGGACTTTAGAAATGATGACGTAGTAGAGGCTCACGCTCGGCTCTATGATTGGGTGTCATCAGTCATGGCGTATATCTTTGCTAGCAGCTGTTGTGCAAGTAAATTCTGCATTTTACAATGCTATAACTGCCTACATGCGCCGGAGACAAGCTATTATTCGAGCGATCTGTGACAATTCCCGCGTGCAGCGGCGGTATCGACCGTACATGGAGCGTCGGTTTTGGGTTAACCCGGGAAGAACCAGCGCATGGTGGGATAATTTTATCAATTAAGTTGTGTTTACACCGGCACGCGTATACCCAGTGTTGGTGAATGGTCACGTGATCCGCGTTTTCAGTCGTTTTAATGTGGACGGAGATCAATTCTAATACGCAGCTAAAACGCTGGTGTGGATGGAGATCGTATTCGTTTTAATTCTCCGTTTCTAAACTAAAACGCAGTAGTGTGGATGGGGCCTTAGAGTAGTGATGCAGGGAAAAATAAATAAGTCTTACTGTAGGTCTACACAAAATTGTGCTATCACTCATTTTGACTTGCTTTCTTTCTCCAGGTTTGGGCCTCCGTTCCTGATGAGAGTAGAAAGGACTCTTTCTTGGGATCATTTGCGACAGAGTGTCTGCAATAAGCTTTACTTATTTCAAAAAAATACGATCGTAAAGGTGAGTGTGAGCTGATCATGGATTACTACTCTCAGGTTTTGATGTTAGCGCCATGTTCTGTGGTTAGAGCTAGCTAATTATGGGATATTGAATTTCTTTATTATGACAGAAGCCTCTCGATAATTATGACACCGCTCTCCCTGCAAGCTTAAATGTTCAGATGAGGGAAGGATAATCACAGACCAATTAGTTGAATATAGGAGATGAGGAGAAAGAGAAATGGTCATGTGTACAGTACACACCTGTTGGACTTACTGACTGAATATGAACAAATGTGTTAATTATTATTCATCGGTCATTACCTTTTAGATACATCCTGAAGCGCTATGTTATTTCCTTATAAGTTTAAATATGCAGGAATGTGACCATAAATGGTCATGTGCCAACACTGTGCTGCCCTCACTGTTGTATCCGTTTTCCCAAAAAAGAGATTCTTGTTTAACATTCATGAAGTTTGTCATAAAGTCAGTGAATAATCTTGAATTAAAATTCAAAATATATTTTGAATTACTATAGTATATTTAACTTACAGCTTCAGTCATATCATTTAAATGCCATAGATGCCACTGTTTTGTAACACCAGTCTTGTTCATTACAATTATTTGTTCTTACAGTATTAGACCCATTAGATTGTTTAGGAGTCTTTTAGAACATGTTTCAGAAAATTAATGAGATAGAAAGACACAAGAGATCTTACATTGTGTTCTAAGTGCTTCAGTACAACAAATTGGCCAGTACTGCAGAGCAGAGTTGTATTGTTTTAACGTCTTCTCGGGATAATAAATTAAAGGACCAATATAAACTCACCTCCTCAAACAAAAGACTGCTGCCGTTTTCATCTGTTCATTGGTTCCCATTAAATCTTTAATTTATCACTCTGTGCGCTTGAGTGCAGCTCCATTTTGTTCTATTTATGCTTAAAATCCTGATGTTCCTCTCTTCCTCAGTTCCACTATGCTACTGTCATTCCCAGAGAAAAGAATAAACAAATGCCATTTTTCCATCCTCTTTTAATGCATTAGTTCACTCAAAAAAATGTATATTATCAAGAGAAATTCATTATTATTTTCAGTGATGCCAGAAAGTTTGTGAATTAAGAATTTTCCATATTGCTGTAAACATTTGATCTTCAAAAGGATCATATCTTATTCTAAATCCTGTTGTCATGAAAATGAAATGTTGTCACTTACAGTATATACTTGTATGTGAACCTTTAGGATTATCAGATATTTGAAAAAGGTCATTGGAATAAGGTAATTAATGGGATAACATTGGCCCTGGTCAACTGAACAAAGGTAAACCTGGAGTTGAAAAGAGTTAGTTCACCCAAAAAAAAAATATATTTCTGTCATTTTCTCAGTCTCATGTTGTTCCAAACCCATAAGACTTCATCTTCAAAACACAAATGAAGATATTTTTAATGAAACTTTCCCTCAATTCAGTCTTCAAAAAGTTAATAGAGAGATGGTACAAATAATACGAATCAAGCTGTTTAATCCAAGTCTTCTGAAGAAACACGATTGTGTTATAAATTGAACAGATTTAATTCAGGCTTTTATTCACATATAAACATTGATCAGCGCACATACATAGAAAACATCAAATTGGGTCAATGGCAGCTCAACCGTACTTGCTTCATTTTAAGGTTAACTCTCCCTTTATGTCTTGCCCTTATCACACAGGTTTGTGGAAGTTTGCCATGCCTTGGTCAACTTCCTAAAAAATCATTATTGATGCTTCCCAGGCTGGAAAAGTTTGCAAAACTATTTTCCACCTATCAGATTACAGTACTTGCTATTAACATATACAAGTTGAAGAAGCTACAACGTTACTTTACATAGGAGTGGTTGTCTAATAAATATCACTCCAGGAGAAATACATCTTTTATTCTAGAAAGAACCCCATAGTAACATCTAAAGGACCTGTGGCCTCTCTTACATTATTTAAGATTAGTGTTTATGAGTCCACCATCGAGCAAACACTCTCCAAGAAGAATATTGCTACCCGTCTAATGTTTGCCAGAGACCGTGAGCCAGAAGACTATTGGAAGAATGTCTGGTGGACAGATGAGTCCTAAATATAACTTTTGGTTTAAATGAGAAGCATTACATTTGGGGAAAACCAAAATACTGCATTCAATAAAATGATAATAATCCCAACTGTAAAGCACGGTGGTGGCATTATTATTATTGTTTGGGGCTAATTTACTGCCTCTGGACAAGGCTTAACATTTATTGATGGAACGAAGAATCCTGCGTTTTCTAAAGGGTGTCAGTTCTTGAACTACAGTTCAGCAGAAAGACAATAAGACAACGGCCCTTAACACGCAGAGGCCTGATCCCCAATTACCGAAAACGTTTGATTGCGGTTATTGTCACTCAAGGTCACACCAGATTCTGAAGGGAAATGTTCACTCCTAATTTAACATCAGATAAAGTTCTGATCTATGTACACTACTATTGAAAAGATTGGATTGGTAAGATTTTTTTCTCTTAAGTCCCTCGGGGCTACCAACTGTCACGCATTCAGAGTGAGACTCACTCAGATAACACTGCTCTCACGCCACACATCCATTTTCTCACGCAGTGAAAAATGGCGGAGCAAAGAGGACACAGACAGACAAGACAGAGCAGGTTACTTTTGATATGAATCAAAGTCTCAGCTTTTAAATTCTGTCAATTGTATTCCAAAATTAAAATAATAAATACCTTTTTGGCGCTCTTTAATGTGGCGCGTGACAGATCGCTGTAGCGCCTCAGGTCAAGCGCCTCTTGAACCAATCATCTCTTACTAGTTAATAGTAATTAAACATATATATGAGCATCAGAAGGTATGTTGAAAGGTATAGTATAACTTACTGAAATGAATCATGTCTCCTGTAATCGCTGCGTCCGTGTTTCAACAGTGGATAGACGTCAATTAAACAGCTTGTAAACAATGTCACGTTACATTTATATGGAAACTTGTTTCCACCACAGAATAAAAAATAAAAAAGGTAATTGCGACTTTTTATCTCGCAATTGCATGATATAAAGTCGCAATTATGTGTTATAAAGTCAGAATTGTGAGATATAAACAATTGTGAGTTTATATCTTGCAATTATCTTTTAAATTGCTTTATTCTGTGGCGGAAGCAAGCTTCCATACATTTACCTTAGTTAGCAAGAAAAAAATTACTATAGAGTATTTTGCTAAATATATACACTATAGGCCTATTACATATTATAGTATAATGTTATTATTTAAAAAAACCCGCATTATATTAATTTGAGTTGTTAATTTGAACCTTTAATAAGAATACCAGCTGACAGGGCTCCCTGTATGTTTACAGCATTAGTTGAGAGATTTTTCCTAGACAAAAATTAACATGTAGCTTCTGTACTTGATATTTATCCAAATGAATCGATATTGAATCACAAGCGAATGGATTGATATCCTGAAATTTGAGTCAAGCACTAATAAAAACATTAGGCTACCAGTTGTACCGTGTAAACATTGTAACATGTTGTCACTGAACTTAAGGAAATTCTGTTTAGTTACCAAATGTTTTGACAATCGTGTGCAGCAGGTTGGTGTTCAGTGTGCATGAATGGGATGAGGAGTAAACAACAGGGAGTAAACAGACTTTATTCTGAATCCATAACTCTCAGGAGATTGTAGGAGAAACTTAGGAGAATAGTTAGAGAATAGAGATAGAGAATAAAGAATAGAATTGTTACATTTGTGCTAAAAAGCTGTATTTTGCCTTCCACAGACTACTGAACTGTTTAAGATGCGTGTGGTGGGTGGGTCGGCTTCCTGCAGTTACCTGTCTCCCTACGATAGCAGACCTCTGTGCCACCCAACTGTGGACAGGTGAGCCCACATTCCCCACCTGAAGAACAAATGTTATTTTATGTTTTTGAAAGAAGTTTTTTGCTCACCAAGGCAGAATGTGTTTGGTCAAACATAATATTTTTGTGGAAACCGTGATCATTTTTTTCAGATTCTTTGATGAATAGAAAGTTCAAAAGAACAGCTTTTTTTTTTCTTTTTTTTTTGGAGCTATGTAAAAGTCTTGTCACTGATCAATTTATCGTCCAATTTCTTATCCTGTCACGTCTGGTTCAGTTTTGAGACTCTTATTTTGATCTTCTCTTCATTCCTTTTGTTCCTGTGTTTGTTTCTGTTTCCTCAGTTCCTAGGTTACTAGTACACACTTGTTTGTTACCATAGTTACTGATTATGTTCTTCACCTGTTTCTTGTTTAGTTCATTCGTAACTCTTGTATTCCCAGTGTTTTAGTCTTGAGTTGTCGGTTATTGTCTTAGTTTGACTAAGATGCTTTGTTGCCAGTTTCTCCATTGGATTATGATCATCATTATCATTGTCTTCTTGGATTATCTTTTTGTTTATTTAAATAAAATACCGTTGCATGTCTTCGCCTTTACACCTTCATGCAGCGTTACACATCCTTGCAGAATAAAAGTATTCTTTTTTTTATCTTTCTGACCCCAAACTATGTGTTCTATACACCCTGAGTGCTTATCAGTGCAGTGCTGCTAAAAGTTAATATCTCCAGCTGCTTTAAACTTTTTAATTGGTCTCCAAACACCCACATCACAGTATTGTAACCTAGTTTGGACTAATTGTTTCCTCTTCTCTGCATCATGTTTGTGAGGCTCTTGAGAGACAAACCCAACAAGCTAAACCATGAAGAGCTCATCCTCACAGTGCTGTAGGTGTAACGCACACGAGTCTCAAAAGCCAATGATCCATTTCTCAATTTAAACAGCTTAAAACTCAGTTCCACAGTCGTGACTGCAGCCTCATTCGCTCCTCTGCCTGCTATTCTGGGCTATTTTCCTTTCTCTGAAGTGAATATAACAGAATTATGATTTTTTATTTGTAAATGTGTTTTACCTAAAAGTTAAAAGTTTTTATATGAGAGTTCAGTAGAATAGAATTATAATCTTTAGAGCAGATTATGTATGAAACCACAACCTAATACTGGGTTTGACGGTAATGTATACGTTTGTCTGTGCGTGAAGATTTGACAGGGATAGATGATAGATGATATCTAGGATAGATAGTGACGCATGAAAAATAAGAATGTTTTTATTTCTGAATTACATTTTTGTAACTCATTACTCCCCAACGCTGCATACTACAGTTTTTTTTAAGTACCTCGGAAGTACCATATAAATATATATAAATATGGTCATCATTCATTACCATGGTATATATCAAAGTACCTTGTTATTACCATCTGACAGCATCACTACACCAGACTAGAACAGTACATTTTTGTAAGGTTTGGAGATGTGAAGGTTTTTAACATGTTGCAGAAGTGTTTGATCATATTTTCTCACCAGAGCGTCATTGTTTACTCTCATTTATGTCTGTCACTGTATAAATAGGTTGTTTATTTGTAATTATGATGTTCAGATGATAGCAGAGACGTTCCATTTCTCATGTGGTTACCTGCTGTTCTCTGACGCCAGCTGCAGCCCTTGTGTGCTGAAAGACTGCAGTGTTTAACTGTGCAACTAATTACGTTTGTCAGCCATTGCTGAAGATATATTAATTCATCTATCTAGAGGTTTCACAAGCAAGATTGAGTTAAGACGACCACATTTTCCAAGTAATGACAGGAAGCATATGGTTGCCACAAATATTTATCATCAAACAATAAACAATAAAAAGCTTGGCAGCACTTTATTTTACAGTCCTGTTTCACATGTACATATACTAATTATAGTAGTTACAGTTACTGGGTTATAACTATAGGTACTAACCCTAAACCTAACCTTAACCCATGTAGTTACCTTATATTACCAGTACTTTCTTGGACAAGTACACTGTTAAGTACACGTACTGTCAAATAAAGTGTAACCCAAAGTTTTAGTGTAACTACAGAGACAAAGGTGTGTGTGTGTGTGTGTGTGTGTGTGTGTGTGTGTGTGTGTGTGTGTGTGTGTGTGTGTGTGTGTGTGTGTGTGTGTGTGTGTGTGTGTGTGTGTGTGTGTGTGTGTGTGTGTGTGTGTGTGTGTGTGTGTGTGTGTGTGTGTGTGTGTGTGTGTGTGTGTGTGTGTGTGTGTGTGTGTGTGTGTGTGTGTGTGTGTGTGTGTGTGTGTGTGTGTGTGTGTGTGTGTGTGTTTTAGATCCCCAAAGTTCAGTTTGAGATGAGGTAAATTGTTAGTGTAAGACGAGATAAGTTTAAGTGTAAGATAAGAAAACTCCTGCGTGTGTGTGGAGCTTTCTTCTCAATAGGCCAGAGTTGATGAATCCAAGTGAATTCCCCTCACGTCTCTGAATTATTGTTCCCTGCTTTTAAATCCTCTCAGAAACAATCGCAATTAACGCAGACGGACTGCGCGTCAGAATTAATCTGGCTTTAGCCCAGCTCTCAGTAAAACTCAGCCATGCTCCAGTCACATCTTCAAATTACCTCACACTCCTTTCTGCCGCAGTTTTTCCCTCTGTCATATTTGATCGATTGTTTGCAGAATTGCAGCGGGTGAACAGTGAGGGCCGAGGCTGTAAATGCTGTTTTTTTTTTTCTCTCTTGGTTATTTAGCCAGGTGATTATTGACGTGTGCATAGGCTATTTTTTTCAGTCTGAGGACCTATAATGATAGTGAGAACTACAGATGAATCCTGGTAATTACCATGAATATTAGACTTTCAATTTTAAAGGATAAATGAAGCTGGCCATTGTTCTGTGACTACTTTATTTTCTGGACATTTTCCTTTTCTCTCTCCCTCTATATTATTCTCATGCTTTTGTCTTTGTTTTGTAATGATGAAACAAGTTCAAATATATGTTCTTATTAGAAAAACAAATTAAGAGCCGTATCACAGCGGCACAATATAATCATCACAGTTGAGTCTAGTCATGACATAGTTGAATGTGGTCATAATTCAGTCATACCTCCAGTCTTGGTAGTTTTTTTACCCTCCCTCCTTTACTGTACAATCAAAGGCAAAAAGCCATAGTTATTGTATATATTATACTATCATTAAGGTCAAAAGTTTGGGGTCAGTAAGATGTTTTGTTTGTTTTGTTCTCTTATGCTCACTAAGGCAGCATTTATTGAATCAAAATACAGTAAAACCATTATATTCTGAAATATTATTATATTTTAAAATAACTGTTTTACTATATTTTCAAATGTAATTTATTCCTGCGATGACAAAGCTGAATTTTCAGCATCATTACTCCAATCTTCAGTGTCACATGATCCTTCAGAAATCATTCTAACATGCTGATTTGCTGTTCAAGAAACATTTATTATTTCCAATGCTGAATGTTCTCAGGATTATTTGATGAATAGAAAGTTCAAAAGAACAGCATTTATATAAAATGGAAATCTTTTATAAATGTATTTACTGTCACCTTTGATCACCTTCAGCAGTCCTTGCTGAAAAAAGTATAAAAAATAACGGTAACACTTTACAATAAGGTTAATTGGTTAACATTAGCTAAGAATGAACAATACTTCTACAGCATTAATTCATCTTATGTCATATTAATTTTAACATTTACTAATACATTATTAAAATCAAAGGTTGTATTGCACCGTGAACTAACATGAACAAATTAACAGCTGTATTTTTATTAACTAACATTAACAAAGATTAATAAATACTGTAGTAAATGTATTGCTCATTGTTAGTTCATATTAGTTAATACATTAACTAATTTTAACTAATGAACCTTATTGTAAAGTGTTACCAAAATAACTTTCTCACTCTAAACGGTTTTAAGTTATAAATTGACTGTGATTGTCTTACTGTCAAATGCTAATTCAGTCTATGAATTTAACAACACTGATTATAGTCTGCCACCTAGTGGCTGAATACCGAACTCACAATTTGAATCATGTCTTTTGTCACAGGGCCCTGAAGTTCTGCGGCCCTGGTGGTCTTCTGCATGTGAAGCTCGTGATTGAATGGGAGAACAGAATCAAAGAATGGTGAGATACATGCTGCCGCATATTTCTTCTTATTTAACACATTCATTTCATTTAAAACCATTGTGTCATTTTCCCGGTATTAGTAAGAGTCTTCTCAGTAATAGGCCTATTATTTGAAAGTCAGAATTCTTGTGTGTTTCATTTCTGTTTCAGTCTCTTTGGCAACATTCAAGAGGAAGTTGTTGAGGATGCAGAGAGTGTGAGAATCCAGCAGCAGAATCATGTACAGCAGCACAGCTGCACGCTGGATGAGTGTTTTCAGCTTTACACCAAAGAGGAGCAGGTACTCTTTCCTCCAATCACACTCTGTTTATTTATCTCTTTTCTACTCTTTTCTTACCAGTGTCATTTATGTGTAGATCAGGGAGATGTACGTACAGATACAGTATGGATATATATGTATGTGTGTGTGTGTGTGTGTGTGTGTGTGTGTGTTTAATATACTGTGTGTAATATATGATACTGTTTTAGTATATTTTAAAATGTAATTTAGTCTTGTGATGGCAAAGAATGAATTTTTCCAGTCATTATTCCAGTCTTCAGTGTCACATGATCCTTCAGAAATCATTCTAATTTGCTGATTTGGTGCTCACGTAACATTTCTAACATTATTATTATTATTATTATTATTATTATTATTATTATCAATGTTGACAACAGTTGTGATGCTTCATGTATTTTGGAAACCGTGATAATTTCTTTCAGGATTCTTTGATTAACCGAAAGTTCAAAAGAACAGAATTTATTTGAAATAGAAATTGTTTGTAACAACGCAAATACCTTTTTTATTCAGTTCAGTTTGTGTAACAATTTTTCAAAAACAACTTTTGGGTTCCACATAAATGACAGAATTTTAGGTTAGAATGACTTAATAATGACAGAATGTCTTTTCAACTAGGACAACTTCATTTTCTATTGTAGGCCTGTCTAGTTATGAGTTTAGTGCCTCTGCAGACACTCTGAAGTGCCCTGTTTCTCTCATCATCTGTATTTGCTGTCTCAGAGGCTAATGTTAAGTATATGAAGTGGGAAAAAGTTTTCAAGTATATGAAGAAAAAAAAAAAGAAGAAAAAAATCAGCTCTAAAACCATGGACTGAACATGAGGAAAAGTAAAAAAAGAAAATGAAACTGTGGTTACATGTACATTGTTGAGAGCTCTACAATCTAACATAAGAGCAACCAATTATATAAATTCATATTCTAGTAGAGCATTTATGCTGTTAGGATCTTTAGGATCAATTAACTTTCTAGTATGGTTGGAGTTTTTGATTTCATTTTATGTAACAGTCATAATTGTCCAGACTAAGAATTTATTTCAATGAATTGATTCAGTTGGACAACATGCGGTTATTTAAATGGTTAGAAGCAAAATATGCACTCATATGGTCAAAATATTAAATACAAAATGTTACTTTTTGACACTAGCGGAGATTAATGCAGTAGAAAATGTTCTCTACAGAATTTATACTTGAAATTCAAGGCTTTAGACATTTTGATTAGCAGGACAGACTGCTATTGCATATTCCAAGATTATTCAAGACAAAACTCACTTGGGGAGCAACTGGAGCTAGTTTCCCTCCTACCGTCTTTGTCTCTCACATCCCACATAATCTTTGGAAGGTCACTCTGAATTAATTCTTCTCTATATACTGCCTGTTCTGGGCAAGCAACACTTGAAAATCTTACCCAAGAACCCCTGAGAGTTGCCTCATCATGATTGGTTCCACAAATAATTATCGATCCTCTAACCGTGTCATGTCATAACTGAAGCAACACTTAGGACTTCAGTTATATGTTTTGCAATGCCTGTGAGAAATGGCTGTCCAGCTGGAATTAAATCATGCCTTTTTTTCTGTTATAGGCTAAATAATATGAAGTTATAAATAACTTGTTACTGGTGGTCTACAGAGCTTTTGTAAATATTCAGTGTTGTTGTCTTTTCCTCTCTGCATGTTCACTGCATTCCAGTCTGCCACAACAGTGTATTTCTGAGACATAAATGTTTTACTGCACCACACTGAGTCAAAACAGGTTCAGATAATGACATGGTTTAGCTGACCATGGAGAAGCACTACATTCTGCATGCATTTCAACAAATCCCCAGAAAGAAAATATTATTTATATACCTGTGATGAATCTTAATGAGTTTTAGACTGTGTATTGCAAATGTTTGTCTTTGTCTTGCAGCTGGCGCCAGATGATGCATGGAAGTGCCCTCACTGCAAGCAGATGCAGCAGGGGATGGTGAAGATGAGCTTATGGACCCTGCCTGACATCCTCATTCTGCACCTGAAGCGTTTTCGGCAGGTGGGCAAACGGCGAAACAAGCTCTCTTCCCTCATCCACTTCCCTGTGAGCGCTCTGGATATGACTCCCCATGTGGTGAAACGCAGTCAGAGCATGAAGAATCTGGCCCCATGGCCTTCAACTTGGAAACATGGGGATACTGACTTCCTTTACGACCTTTATGCAGTCTGCAACCACCATGGAGGCATGCATGGAGGCCATTACACAGGTGAGTGTGCTGGGGTCTCTGATAGTCTTGAAGTGGGGTTTGTTTCTCTTTATAAAAACTATTTTTCTCTTTTATAATTGTGACAATGTTTTTGATGTTTCTTTAGCTCTATGTGATTTTGGCTTTGTGGATTTCATTCAGTAATATAAAACTAAAAAGACACACTCTTACTAGTTTTTTTTGTTTTGTTTTTTGTCAACTAACAATGTCTTGTAATTCAAATATACATTGCGTCATTTCCACAACTCAAATCTCTAATTATGAATGAATTGTGTATAATATTCATTTTAAACATTTTGGGAATAAAATGAAATTAGGCGTGTGTGGATAGATAGATAGATAGATAGATAGATAGATAGATAGATAGATAGATAGATAGATAGATAGATAGATAGATAGATAGATAGTTCCATCAGTTTACCTCTATTAATTATATTTTTTTACTTTACTTTCCCTCATTTATTCATATAAATTTAATGAATAAATTTATATTTATAAATTGGAGGGGGAGTTAATGTCCATGTTACTATGGACTACTCAGATACTAACCAGTTCAACTACAAAATACAAAATGCATTTACATCTCTTTTACACTTCTTGTTTTGTTAAACGTTCCCTAGAAACTCATCAATGCATGAGCCACTAATGAAATCGTCAACCCTACATAAATAAATAAACATGAACAGAAGTCTAAATCAATAGATGTGAACACACCACTCAGCAAATGTCTGTGCAAAACAGCCTATTGTAGGAACTCTGTGGACGGCCATTGGTACAGTTATGACGACAGCAGCGTGGAGCTTGTGCCAGAGGAAGAACTGTGCACACGAGGGGCATATATCCTGTTCTACCAGAGAAGAAATGTCATCCCTCCCTGGTCCGCCAACAGCTCAGTCAGAGGTCAGTGAATGAGCCTTTGTGGCCACGTTTCAGATGGAGGTTGACTGACATTGATCCAATGCAACAAACACAATGTTAGACAGGAAGCACATTTCTATTAATATTGCAATGTGAAGGTTACACAGTAATGGTATACATTTGAATACATTAGGTATACAAGAATACTTTTGGTGTTGTGACAGTGACAAAATTTTGAGGACATGTAGGACCAGTTTTTCTGACTGTTGTACAAGTCACTTTCTCTTAAAGTAGTTCAGCGCAAGTTAAATCAGTAGGGGTGTTCAGCGGAGCCAATATTTGTATCTGTAACAATCTCAAAATTATTCAAATCTGTATTCAGATAAAACAAATCTGAACAAATAAAACTAAATACTTCAAAGCTTGCAGTCTCCGAGAGAGAGTGAGACAGAGAAATATCATGTAGCCTATGATATTGTACAAAATATACATATACGAAGAAGAAAATGTGTATGATTCAGTATCTTAGTTGATTTGACAGATAGCTGGTTTCTGAGAGACGTGCACTGCAGATACGACAACACGGCTATTTGATTTGCGTTCGTGTTGCGCTAATTGTGTATAATATCATACTTGGTTTAAATAATTTAAATAGACATATCAAATAGTAGAAAATGTGTATGATGTATTTTAGTGGATATTACTCTCTTACCAAGCTCTGATTTCTGAAAGAGACTGAAGCGTGGCTTCAGGTCCCACGATTTGCACGCTTTTCATTCATAGAGTTTACACTCATTCACTTCACAAACTCATTATTGCTTAGTGATTTAAGGTTTGTGTATATTGTGCTATCTCCTGGCTCATCTGTTATCCAGCAAACATTAGAAGTGACTTAGTCTGCCGATTATTTTTTCTGTTATTTGGTAGAATTTGTTATTTATTTCTGAAGCCATTATCCGTGCCTTAACGAATAAAGTATTAGGCTTCGGGCACATCCCTAATTTGCAGTTTGTTGATTGCCACAATCATTGCTGACACTGTGTTGTTGCGAGTACCCTTTATACGTAGCTTCCATGGTACGCCGTCACATGTCTTGGGCTGATGTTGTGCCAATGACATTGGACTTAGTTGGACATGTGATTCAGACATAATCACGCAGGAGAGTTCCCACTGCATCTTTAAAACAGACACAGTGTCTCATTCCCTTTTCAGGGAACCATGTTTACAGTTGTAACTTGAGACATTTTTTAGTTGGTTTCAGTTAATTTGACTGGTGGCTAAGATGCCACCACTGGGCATGCATTACTTGGTCGTCATGGAAACAATAAAACAGGACATTATTTTAGTTATTGAAAATTAAGGGGCAGCATATTTAATGTCTTTGTCTAGGAGAAACGGACTAGCAGCCACTAAACAGTCTTCATTGTCTCCTTGTGCAGGTTCCACCAGCTCCTCCATGTCAGACCACTGGCTCATCCGTTTAAATGGTGACAGTAAAAGAGGAAGTATGGTTTCACGGTCTTCCACAACATGCCCTTCTACCATCCCAGACTCCCCAGAGTCTCCCGTCTTTCAAAATGAGCCCTCAGTCGAGAAAGGAGGTGAGTGTACCGTGCAAGTTTGTTCTTATCATTGTAAATAAGAAATGTAAATAGTAAAAGGATGTTGCTTGACAGAGATTTCACCATAGTTCTTCACTTGTTTTGTTGTGGGCAAGTGTTTTCCACCATGTACTGAGTATTGTGTAAATGTCAGTGTCTTTAGGTGGGTTCGAAACCAGACCTTTTGTGCGAGGAATCCAAGGGCGTAGCGTGAGCATGAAAAGTCCCACCAAGACCAGGGTGCTCCCACTGCGATGGTCCTTTGGAAACAAAGACCGCCACAAACCTGCCTCAGCTCCTGGCCCAGCTCCTGCAGAACTAGTGGAGTATTTAGAGTCTGGGAGGAGGCCAAGATGTACCAAAGAGCCTATTGTTGCCCTAATGACTCGACCTTCAGATAAAGAAGTCAGTAAAGAAAACAATACGAAAAAACCTGCAGCCAAATCTTCAAGCCACAGCAGCCTCGGACCTCTAGAGTATCTTAAAATACAGCAGGGTCAAGCAAGAAGTAGCTCAGAGAAAGACACAGGCCAACAATCCAGCAGCAACAGTAGACCAAGAGAAGATGGGACTTTGACTTTGACTAGACGGAGCAGCAGAAAATCAAAACAGGAACAATCGCAGTCCAGAAAGAGCTCTAGTGCAGGGCTCCAATCCAGTTCCCGTGGTCCAGGCGGCTGTGAAACCACACAGAGGAATAACCCAGGCGAGGAGCAAGACCAACCAGAGGAAAAACAGAGAAAGGGACAGGAGACAAAACGTCACGATAGTGTCTTCGCATTTCTCAAAGGTGGTTTCATGAAGAAGGACTCACTTCGGAGGTCTCGAGACAGTGAATCTATGAAAATGGGTGATGCGGGGGTGAAGAGCCCATCTGGAGTTTCGATCTCCAATGGGACACATAATAGAACTTCAGAAGGTAAAGCCGATAGCAATAACCAAGGTCGTAGCAGACTCGGGGGTGAACTTGCGAACGGCAAGGTGAGTCGTGGGTTGTCAGACATCAAACGGTCACAAAGTTCTTCCAATATTCAAAGCAAGGCGGATCTAGGCTTAAGAAGAACAGCATCTCTACACAGAAACGGCACAACAGTGGCCCAGCCGCAGAGCGCGCCCGGGGACAGGAGCTCTCAGAACACTCTGCAACGCACACGGTACAGCACAAATTCACTAGGCAGAAAGAAGGCAGTGCCTGAATCGAGCTTCTGAGACTTTCTTCTCTACACTCAAATATCACCACAGTGTTGCAAATACCTAAAAGCCCAAGTAAGAATTGTGGTATGAAAGGTAGGTTTGAAATGATCACTAAAACCTGGCAGCACACAAACTATGAAGTTGCACATACATTTGGAACTAGTGGATATTTCTGTTCACATGTTTCTGCTTATATGAAGTGCCTCTGAGCCAGAGCTATTTTTCAGATTGTGTTTTGCCACTAGAAGTACATTACACACTGGCCTCTACACCGTGCTTTTGAATTGAAAAATAATTTGCCTCAGATTAGATTTTCTTGTGCCACAAAATAGATTTATCAGCTGTAATATATGAAGAATTGCTATATATAACTTTTCAGTTTCATCTCTTATGATTCTGCAGATTGTACTGACTTGCTGCTCACCTCTCATGGGTTTTCATGACATTTAACAAAGATGTCAGTTCTTGCACTTTCAGTGAATTTATTGCACCATCTGATTTAGTCGTGCTTTCAGACCAAAATATAAAATTTATAAATTTTTACTTTTTTTTTTTGTTTTGTTTCATTTACACTGCAAAAAATATATATATTTTCTTAATGAGAGTTGTCGTCTTGTTTTTCAGTAAACTGTCATATGACTTCAGAACACCATAAGTAAATTAACAACATTTGCTGAAATAAGTATACCTTTCTTACCACCTTGGCAAATTGTGTTGTTTCAAAGATTTAGATATTTTAACTGCAAAACAAGACCAAAATACTGATTAAGAAAGTTATTTTCCAGTGTAGTGTTTAAAGTTTTTTTTTGTTGTTGTTGTTGTTTTCAATGCAGCATTAAGACATTTGCAAATTCATATTATACAATGTTAAGTATAATATCACACTGAAACCTAAAATATGTGCTTTAGATGATGCTCTGTCATATGTATAAAGATGGCATGTTGACGACACATTGTATTAGACAGAAAACCTTAGTAATACAGTGTCAATTCTGAAAAGCACACTACCAGTAAACACATTACCATCTATATCTATACAGAAATTAACCCCAATGTTGTTCCAAACTCATTTTACTTTTTCACCCATCAGTAGACCACAAAAGGAGATGTTAGGCAGGATGTTCATGGTGCTATTTTTCATTCATAAAAGGTGAATGGTGACCAAGCTCCAAAATGACCGCGCACAAAAAACACTAACCCTATAAATCCTGTGTTATATTTGATAAATGGATTTCTAAGGCAAGTTCATCAACTAAATCAAAACTGAAAAACCTTCTACATGCCTTATGTCCTCTGATTGATAGTTCATACTTTTTTTAGCAAGTTTTAGTATCTAGAATTGTAAAAATGTCCACCAGTTTGTGTACATGTCTTTTTGCTGTGAAATCTTTCATTAATTTTATAAACTAAATGTAAGATTTACTGGACTGAAGCAACTTAAATTTACTTGATTATCCATATGATATTATCCAAAATTATTATTATTTAAAAAATGTTTTTTTAAAATGCATGTATGTCAATAATGATACAACGGGCCTTTGAGGAATGTCTAATAGTACATCTCTCAATCATCACTGAATTGCATTCAGTTATATTTTTGACCCCCAACTACATAACTCTGATCACAAGACTAAGCATTAAATATCATCTTACTAAGACTTTAAGACCTTACACATATATGAATATGCACTCTCTGAATGAGATTTGACATTTTCTGTGGAGAAGATTATTAGTGAGTAATGGTAGTATGGTTGTCTTTTTCCTCACACAAAATTAGCATATGGTTTGGAATTTTTAATTTATACAACATGTAATATACTTTTAGTGTGCTCTTTGAATTTTGATTGTTTTTTAACATTGACTTTCATTGTATGGAAATGAGCAGTGTGAACATTCTGCTGAACATCTCTTTTAGTGAAGCAAACTTGTTTAAAAAATAAAAATTTGATTTATTCATTTTGGGGGGAAATATTACTTTATTATTAATGTGTTCAAATAATGTGGAGCTCTAGCAATACCAATGACTGTGGAATAAAGAAAAGCCTCAGTGTAAGCAGTAAAGTGCCCTTAGAGAATAGACATCCTTGACACAGATTGTGTTTGGCTCTAAATGCTAAAGCAACAGTCAGAATGTGTCATATTGTCTCCTTCCTATTTGGACTAATTGGGTTTGTATGTCCATTAACCTGGTGAATAAGACAGAACTAACAATCATACTTGTGTATCGCTATCTAGCAGCATTTAAATCGTCTGAATGCAGCTCATTAAACACCAATATATACACACAGCAAAGCTCATCCTCTTGCCAAATATAATATTTTAGAATACATTACTCATTATCAAAGATTTAAATTTATTACTTTCTCTTAGTGTGATTGTGAGTGAATTCTGAATCAAATTCATGCATTTGTGTTTTTAACAAGACATGAACCAAACTGTAAGTGTCCTTCTGAATATTGTGCATGAAATGGTATACCCCAGCTCCTCAAATGTAACATACTGTTTGTTTATCTCTTTGCAATCTATCTGAATTTCTTCCAACATATGGCTTGTTGGAAAAATGTGCCTCTACCACCATTTTGCAAAACTCTAAAAACCTGCCAATAATTCAATTCACTGTATTTTCTAGTGGCCATAAAACACCAACCTTTATTCCTTTTCACACAAATTATGATTAAAAGGGCATATTATCAATTAATAAAGACTTATTTTGAATAGTTACTTGCACAATACTATGTTATGACCCCAAAACCCTTTTACCATAGTGCATGATTTGTACACTAATACATTTTGCTGTTTGCAATGCATCACATGACCAGCTCCACATGTACGGCTTTTCTCACGTAGTAAACTTGCTGGGTATCTCACCTGGTACAGCACAGTATGCGATGCTGAGCTCTAAACTGTGAAACATGAAGTCTTGACACTCGATAAACGCTCAAAGATTTGTAGACGCAAGCTTAAAGGGCATTGCAAATGCATTTTTTATCTCACGTTTGCTTTTGTTAACACTTGGTTATGTTTAGTGTAAGTGGTATGTTATTTTAAAACTAGGGCTGTCAAACGATTAATCGCGATTAATCGCATCCAAAATAAAAGTTTGTGTTTACATAATATATCTGTGTGTTTATGGAGTATAATTATTTTCTATATATAAATACACACACATGCATATATATTTAAGAGAAATGTGTTATTTATATATAAAATATTTATATATAATATAAATTATATATAATATAAATATATATACACAGTATATACATGCAAATATTTCTTAAATATATACACGCATGTGTGTGTATTTATATATAGAAAATAATTATACACCGTACACACACACATATTATGTAAAAACAAACTTTTATTTTGGATGCGATTAATCGTTTGACAGCCCTATTTAAAACATGAAAAAGCATTAAACTTTTAGCGAAACCAACCAAGCATTTCATTACCAAACTGGTACCGATATATAACAACCAACGTAATAAAACCTAGTCAGGTTCGGTTTCACTAACAAAGCAAATAGGGTCAATTTTCACTTTGAAAGCGCTGTGATACACGCAATAAGCAACGTAATTTTGCAGAAAGTTGTCAGGCACATTTTTCCAATGAACCTGGGTACTGTATGCAGTAAAGTTTGAATTGCACTGTAGAATATGGTTTAATGATTGTTGTAAATTTACACATATCATGCAGTTTACAAATTGTTTTTATTGACCAGAATAAGCAAAGATATGAAGTGATGGTTTGTTTGTGTCAATGCTCAAACTCTTTCTGCCTAGATGTCCTTAACATAGGATGTCAATTTCAAAAGAAAAACCTACTTTTATATTGCATTTGTTTTGTTTATTACACTTCTCAAAAAGTTGTTATATGCCATCACACCAGAAGAGAGATGATTCAGTTAATATATTGAAAAAATCAAGTAAAAACATATTTTCTCTTTTCATCTTTATTGAAATCTGTCTACGAAGCCCACTAAAGGTTTTTGTCTTCTTCTGTCAACGTCTAATCATCCCTGTATTCTGGATATGTCAAACTGTTATGTAAAAAGCAGCAATTACATGGCATGTAACAGGATTTGTGTAGACACAAAGGTCTGCTCCCCAAGGGCATTTCTTTTCTTCCACTCCAATGCTTCCAAAGTAATCTCACTTTTCACTATGCTTAAAATAATAAGCACTTGTGCTGACAAGACAATGAATGAAGGAATCTTACCCTGAAATCTTTTTTTTGTTGTTGTTGTTTTTTGTTTTATGCAACTTTTATAAACATTTTGTAATGTCTTTGTATGTATGTGTGTGTATATATATATATATATATATATATATATATATATATATACAAAAAATATATTGTTAATCTATCTGGGAACAGCATATGTAGGGATAGATTATATGTACAATTCAAATTATCTTTGAATTATTGCACAAGGGTACATGTTCTGCTGTTAAAATGACTACGTACAGTTTTGTGTGGACCTATGTCTACAGTAAATTGAATATAAACTGATATATTTTTGTATAATTGCCGAAATTAAAAAGAAATTGGTACTCACGTTTCTTAGACTCTTTTGAGTGTGAATGTGCTTAGTATTAGGTTAATTTTTCATTAAGCATGACTGAATCATACTACCATTTATCTTGTTTGTCATCTAAAAGTGTTTATTTGCATATACTAAATATTGCTCAGGCTGTCACTGCAATCTGCAACACTTCGACAGTGAAAGTCTCCTTTTGCATTGGCTACAGGAGCTCCGACTCCTGAGGGAGTCTTCACAGAGCATTCAAAGAGCAGTTTGATCCATTCCTCATCAGCATTCACTACCCTATAGTCTCGAACTTCAGACTGAAGACGTCTTGTTGGTGTCATTGTTTCAGTATCTCAGCTGTGTCATACAGAAATCTAAAATCTGGTATTTATTCAATATTTATTCAAAAGATCGATTTACATCATTTTTAATGCAAAAAGCTTCTAAAGAAGAAAAACTCATGCACTTCAGAACATTATAATTCTTTCATAATTGTTTTTAATATTATAAGAAGCATAAGGACAAACTCACCATAATCATAGTAAAAGTGCTGGTCTGTTTGCCTGCCCGCTAGAGAACAATCATCTCAGAGATGTTTGGGACCTCTGAAAACTGTCTGTAAAAACCACACACCGCCACAAGTACAGCTGTTGTGTTCAAAATAATAGCAGTGTGTTTAAAAAAGTGAGTAAAGCTCAAAATCCGTATAATAACTTTTATTTCAATACACACAAATGCATTGGGAACACTGCACATTTTATTCGAAATCAAAACAATTTGTTATTACTTTATAGAAAGTGAAGAACAAGGAATATCAGGCTGTTAAAAAAAAATAGCAGTGTTTGCATTTTTCTTTACAAAGTCAAGCATTTACTGTATAAACTGAAAAATGCTTGGAGATTTAGCTTTCTTATGAATCACTGAACTGATATTTAGTTGAATAACCACGGTTTCTGAGAACTGCTGTGTTGCATGGAGTCGACCAACTTCTGGCACCTGTGAACAGGTATTCCAACCCAGGACGATTGCACTATACCACAATTCCTCTGCATTTCTTGGTTTTGCCTCAAAAACAGCATTTTTGATGTCACCCCACAAGTTTTCTATTGGATCAGCCCGGTCTCACCCCAAAACGTCACATACTGACGCGTCTTGACCAAACGGCAATATACGACGAAAAGGGTACCCCTAAAACGTCCATATGAGACGAAGACATAAGCGCACCAGCAGCGCCTCTTAGCGGTACCCTAACGCATACCTAAACCTACCCATAACCCGAATAGTCACATACGGACGTTTTAGGGGTACCCTTTTCGTCGTATATTGCCGTTTGGTCAAGACGCGTCAGTATGTGACGTTTGGGGGTGAGACTGTGTTGATTGGATTAAGGGCTGGCCACTCCATCACGTTAATCTGGTTGGTCTGGAACAAAGATGCTTCCCGCTTACTAGTGTGTTTGGGGTCGTTGTCTTGTTGAAACGCCCATTTCAAGGGCATTTCCTCTTCAGCATAAGGCAACATGACCTCTAAGTATTTTGATGTACTCAAACTGATCCATGATCCGTGGTATACGATAAATAGGTCCAACACATAGTATGAGAAACATCCCCATATCACGGTGCTAGTGCCACCATGCTTCACTGTCTTCACAGTTTACTGTGGCTTGAATTCAGTGTTTGGGGGTTGTCTGACAAACTGTCAGTGGCCCCTAGACCCTAAAAGAGCAATCTTCCTTTCATCAGTCCACAAAATATTGCACCATGTCTCTTTAGGCCAGTCAATGTGTTCTTTGGCAAATTGTACCCTCTTTAGCACGTCATTTTTTCAACAATGGGACTTTGCAGGGGCTTCTTGCCGATAGCTTGGCTTCACATAGGCTTCTAATTGTTACAGTACTCACAGGTAACTTTAGATCTTCTTTGATCACCCTGGAGCTGATCATTGGTTGAGTCTTTGCCATTTTGGCTATTCTTCGATTCATTCGAATGGTAGTTTTCCGTTTTTTTCCACGTCTTTCTGGTTTTGGTTGCCATTTTAAAGCATTTAATATAATTTTAGCTGAGCAGCCTATAATTTTCTGCACTTCTTTATACGTACGTTTTCCCCTCTCCAATCAACTTTTTTTTCAAAAGTACGCTGCTCTTCTGAACATGTCTGGAACGGCCCATTTTACTCAGATTTTCAGAGAGAAATGCACTATACTCACCATCTACAGTACAGTACTGCCTTCGTCCTTAAATAAGGGCCACTTATTGACACCAGTTTTTTCACAGAATGAGTAACCTCACTAATTGAATTCCACACTGCTATTATTTTGAACACGCCCCTTTCAATTAATGATTCAATTATACAGAATTAACAGCATGCATGACTGTTGGGTCTGTTGATTTTCTATTGCTCTACTACACCTATAACTAATAAATAATTTGCCATGTAGAAATTTAATTTCTACCAAAAACAGTGATTGATCTGGTTAGTGATGTTAGACTGCTATTATTTTGAACACATACAAACGAAGCTCTTGTTACCTGTGGTGTATGTTAACATACTAGCTTGTTTTCAATAACACACAACAGAAGGGGATGAAGTTATGTTCCATCCCAGAACAGAAGCTATGTTCCACACAATGGGAGTGAATTCAGCAAAATTTTGTGGGCAAAGGTGGTCAATAGCAGTAGTGGCTCCTGACCGTATAGGGCAGATTCCAGGTCTAAGCGCTAGTTTATTGATATTTTGTAAGCTTTATATTCTAATCGCTGAACACATGCAGACATGCTTTTGGCAGAGGTCTAGTGTCCTTGCATTATTCAGCGTAATGGTAAGGGTAGTGCTTCAATGTTGATTGACAGGTCACACAACATGCCATAGAACGCTATCTTAGAATTGCCCTAATTGTATTTGTTGACTTCAAATGTTGTTTTAGAATGTTAAAAGTTGTGGAGGAATTCCAGTGAGGAAAAAAAATCTATTCTATTCTCAGAACAAACATAAAACAAACACAACAGAACTATATAAAGGCTATTAACATTAGCACATTTAAAATTCTATTAATTTGATACGAAGAACAGACATCCCAGCTAGATACTGACCTGACACTGACAAGAGGACTGTATCGTTTTGCCCCAATGGCTCTCAATTGGAGCGCGATGCAGTTCCATTTTTCATCACAGATTTACATTGGAAAATTGTGGGGTGCTGTAGAGCTGGGGGAATGTTCAGGCCCTGCCTGCCGAGCCAGTAAATTTTTATTTATCCTGCTCACTTTATGACTTAAAATCCTGAAATATTTGTTACAGAATGTTGAACACATTTACATTTAATTATTGATTCAGTTTATATAGAGGTCTATGTTTTGGATGAATATTTGAATGAATATCGTCTGCCCTTACAGACGAGCCGTGGCTGGTCGATAGACAAAAGAGTTAAATATGTTAAATATATGTGGGGAATGTTTTCGCCCTCATCCTAAACTTCTGATAGCATAGATTCCTATTGAAATGGCTGGTTTTCACCTGTGAAATTTCGCAACTGTAAATGTGACTGTCATTCTGTTTAACATTTAATTTTGTATTTCACTAAAGAAAGTAAGTCACTTACAGGTTTTTAATTAACATGAGGGTGATTAGATAACACTTTCATCACAAATGTTCATCTTTGATGTTTCACCTGTCTCTTTAAATTGCTACATTTGCAGCATTGCTACATTTAATACAGGTCCATTGCTAAATTACTATTGCTACATTTAAAGGGGCTAAATGTAAAATTCAGAAACCTTTGGTATTAGTGACACCGGTGGCCATTTTTTGAACTGCAGCCAGTAACTTATTGCTCTGCTTGCATTCGTGCAAACGTAATGTACAAGAGACCGAATGTGATTCAAGGCCCCGATACACTCACGTCAAAGTTCTTTTTCGTTCTTTGCTTAGAATTTAAAAAGATGTTGGAAATATACCTTTTACAGCGATATACTGTTAACAAACATCCTGATGTTGTTAACAGTATGCATTTAGATATGTAAATATGTGCTGCATGCTTTAATCTCAATGTTGAGACTATACCAAAACATCATAACCTCACCTATTACCAATTCACCTGCTAATTGTGGACTGTTACAAAACAGTTTAACTTTGATATTCTGTAATCTTTTCACTTTTATTTTGCCTCTGTCCTAACTTTTTTGGAGTGTGTTGCAGCCATCAAAATTCAAATTTGTTTATAGGCCCAATAATTTCAGCTTATAAATACAATTAATTTGGCCAGTGAAAACATTGGACATTTTTTATTAATTAATAAATCCCAGATTCTTGTTTTTATTACATTTTACACATTTTTTTGGGTTGTAAAAAATATAAAAATTATTGCATATAGCCCCTTTAATAAAGGACAAATAATAGGTCCATGTGAGACAAATAAACTGCACATTTAAAGTAAACTAGACACTAGATTTTAACCTTTTTTAAAACAGAAGCAATTTACTTTGATATTTTTCTTTTTAATGTTATTTTTACTACATGCCTCTGACCTTATGTCAAATTGCATGTAATAAATAACAAAGGCTTCTGAATAAAGAAAAAAAAAAAAACACTGGAAGGAGATCTATATCACTGATCACAATGGACTCCTTTGAGATCTGCATCCATCTTTCTAATAAAATAAGTAACCCAAGACCATATTCATGTAGAAAACACCAGTAGAACAAGACGCCCCTACACATGTGGAAAAGCAGTGTAAAAAATAGCTTACACTCTTAAAAATTAAATAAAAATTTATTGGCATTGATGGTTCCATGACGAACCTTTAACATTCTTGGATTTTTTCCTTTCCAGCATGTTGTGCTGGTGTTTCTATTTTATTGTATCAGTATACATTTCACATCTTCATTGTCATAATAACCTAGCTAATTGAGAATCATCCATTTATAGAGTTCAATTTCAATTCATATGTGATGACATCCCTTTAAATATGTAGGCATAAAAAATTGTAATTATAGGCTAATTCTAATTCAGATCTCATTGTTGACTGAGATTCTGTTATTTTATTTATCATTATTCAGCTGTCAAAACACAGAATGTGTGATTTAATACTTTACTTAAACAACATAATTTTCTTTTCATATTTTGCACACATATATATATATATATATATATATATATGTATGTGTGTGTGTGTGTGTGTGTACATATATAGTCGAAGCTCAAAGCCTCCGGAGATTAGGAAGGGAACATGATCAACTAGGTATCGGGCCTCTCGGGGGTAGTGAAGACTATGTAGACAATTATGACAATGATCTCTCGATTACCTCTCTGACTGGGTCTCCAGACTGGCTGTGATCAATGATGTGATTCTGAAAGTCATAAGTGGCACAGCAGGGACTGCATGTGGTACCAAAAGGGAGAACTTGCCACTGGTACACATCAGGGGGTTGCTCAGGCTTCAGGTCACGCCACAGGAAACTGAGTAAGGGCATGTCATCAGGGAGCAGCCTCACCTGGTGAAACATACCTCGAATATCACTTCTCATGGCTACCGGATGCTCTCGGAAGCGGAGCAGAACTGCTAGCAGTGATGAGCCTAGCGTGGGCCCTGGAAGAAGAAACTCCTTAAGGCTGTGACCTTCATAATGAAAGGAGCACTTATAGACGACCCAATTCTTATTATTATGCTGCACCATATGGTGGGGGATGTACCAGGAATCTGTGGAGCTCTCGACCTCGCTCGTTTCCATCTTGGCTATATAACCTGCTTCCTTTAGCCTAGTGATCTCAGCCTGGTAGGCAGAAGCCTGATCTGGGTTCTTAAGCAGTCTCCTCTAAACACTCCTAAGCTGAGGGGGAACTGCTTCTTTGATCATGGTCAACTGTGGCATGCTCTGCATCCGAAGGAGCGTCTTCTCCATGAATCCCGTCACTACTTTTTCGCTGCAGTAGGGAATTACATTCATAAGAATAATCTCTCAATGTGAGCAAACAGGTCTGCGTTGGGGAGGATAGAGTTGAAGAAACACAGGTGCGTGTTGATCTTGCAACAAATCTCATGCGTAGGACCTTGAAGAGTCCATCCAAGGCGGGTCTTGACTGCTGCGGGTCAACCTGGTAGGCCTAACCGGACTGGTTCAACAGGCATGATGAGGTTTGGGCAATCTGACCCGATCAGCAACATCTGCTGCACTTTATCCATCTGCTGCAACGGGAGGCCAGTTAGGTGTCGGTATCTCTTCTTTAAGGAAGCCACCGGGTAGTTGTGTTCAGCAAGACCTAGTCTCTCAGCTGTAAACCCATGTTGGATGAGGTATTTCTTGTGGGGATGAGACATAGATGATACTGTGAATGAGACGGCTGCCCCATGAAGCACCTGCTGATCCTGTCTCACTGTTCTCAGTATCAGGTCTTCTGGCTGTCCTCTGAGGTTCAGCTGCTGTGCGCTGCTTGGAGGAGTATAGTCCTCTCTGACCCGTCGCCAAGCACTGCACATGTCTCTAACAATGCATCTTCATTCTTGATGATCACCTTACTCACTTTTAGCAGGACTCTACGGCTACTGGCAGAACGGTCAACGTACAGGATGTCTTTCGTGGTACTCACAAGACAGGAGTTCTCTGGGGGTCTGGGCGCTGTACTGGCAGTCACAGCTCTCTCGTTCAGGTCGTGCAATATAAGGAGGTGTTTCCTGTTGTGTCTTGCACAAGGCTTTCAGTGTGCATCTGGAAGCATGATGATTGTGGTCTCATCTCCAACATCGATTATTCTTACCAATCCATGCCTCTTTCTTGTCCCTAGTCAACTTTCTGAATTTGAGGCATCCATTAAGGAAATGACTGGCATTGTCACAATAATGGCAGTAGGCGAGTAACTTCTCTTGGTACCTGGCGGAGCTGGGCCGGGACACTCTGCATTCAATGTCTGCAGCAGGCTTCTCTGCACCTAGCAGAGTGACTCTCTTCAGCATACGGGTGCTCTGGCCTGGGTGAAAACGTTAAGTCTCCCATGTGCTTTGTCAGCTGCTCACAATGGACAAATCGGTCTGGAGGAACCTCATCAGCATACACTGCAGAATCTCTCTGTCTATAGACGGGCGGTGACACATGGGAGCGAGGGGCTGGAACTGGCATCACTGGTCGACGAGGAGTCTCTCTACCTGTGGCTATCTGCTAAATCTCCTGCTTTAACGTAGCGTTCTCTGCCTGGAGCCCTCACAGTGTGGACAGAATCTAGGGTAGAATGTGGCTGTGAAGCTCATTGCTGTCTCTCTTCATCTCAGTCCACATAGATTTAATATCAGACAACTGCTGGTCTTGGAGGCGGAGCTCATCATACCCCGGCGACACATTTCCAGCTGGCTCTGGCCATACATCTCATAGTAGTAGATCATCTACATACAGGGACTGACTCTCTGGAGAAGATGATCGTGATACGCTCCCAGATGTGGGAAGAACCAGACGTAATGCTCTCTTCACATGTCCTGAATCAGGAACTTGATAATCTGCTAGATGTGCAGGCGGCCTTGTTTAACGTCTAGGTCGGACGACAGGTGGATCTGACTTAGTGTGGGACGTCATCTCTCTGCTGCAGTTCGCCAATCCGGCTCGAAGGACCATTCAAAACACAGGGTGTCTGTTGAGCTATATTGAGGTTAACTTAGGTGGGTGCGAAACTCAACAGGTAGTCTGTTAGAACTGAATGAGATGAATTCTTAATTGAAAAGATGCACTCAGCAGGATGTAGTTTACTTATTTACTGAAGAACTTGGGCAGACAGGTGTGGTTCTGTAACAAATTATACTAAATAAATAAACTTATTAATGTATACATACATATATTCCACAAACATAAACATCCATTTAAATAATTAAAAAGTATTCAGTCTATATATATAAATAACAATGATGATAATAAAGCACTATTGAACCATGTTGAGTGTTTATTCTGTACATGTCCACAAGTGGGCTCTATTAGCACGTGAATGCCGCATGTGATAAGCAGCTGATTATTGCATGTTAATACTCTAAATTCTAAATCTCTAAATCTCTAAATTGCACTTATATCCAACAATAACGTGAAGATATACACAAGCATCTCACATCAACATAATGTAGAAACACACTAGACTACATGGAATCACACAGGTAATACAAGCTACACGTGCTAATCGGCTACTTTTCATAACATAAGAATAAAATGATGATCTCTCAACATTAAACAAGAAATACAGCTATAATCACTTACTTAAAATGCACGCACACAGTCACCCAGTAATAACTCTGTGGCGATAAAGCACCGATGATGGAATTGGAATACAGCTGACAAACTTTTCACTCTCACATATGCTGCTCCTGCTCGCTATCTGCCGAGTAGTTCCGTTTCAGCACTGATGACGTTGCAGCAATAGAGTGCTCTGGTTGGTCTGGATCATTCAGGATCTAAAGACAACCCGGCCTTTTTTACAGAAGCATATGCTGAAAAGAACACTCTGCCTACAGTTAAAGGTGCTCTAAGCGATGTAGGGTGACGTCACTTCTTGTTGACGTTCGAAGTATTGTCAAACAAAACGGAGGCTAGCTCGACCCTCCCTCCTCCTCATCCCCTCCCCTCCCCCTCCCTTCCGTGCTTCCTGAAACAGTCATGAACCATTTAGAAAAATAAACTGGATTTACCTACCTGTCCAGCAAACACAGAGCCACCTGAATGTCGGATTGGAAGCCCTTCTGCCGGCGGAGTTCTCGCCACCTTTTGAACGCTTTTCCGATGTAAATACGGGACTTCTCGTTCCTTCTCCTTTTCCTATTCTTTGTTATTTGTTCATCGGAACGTCGTCTCTTTGGTCGTGTGTCGGCCATATCAAATTTCTCAAGAATATACAATTTTAACGTTAGTCGTTGTTAGGACATCTCTCCTCTAGCTAACTTCCCTCTTCATGATTCTCTCTCCTCCACTCCTCACACACCCCTCTTCATGTGCACGCGCACTAACCCCCACCCCCAAATCATTCTTGTCGGTTATTGGCTGGAACACTGTTTGTTATGTTTCGTGGCCAAGGCTGGGCCAGTTTGTTTTTCTTGCCGTTTGTGGAGCCTGGGCTGTCTACAGAGACTGCTTCTTTTTTTTTACAGTGTGTTCAGGGGGCAGGCAGGTAGCGGATAGTGAGGAGATGTTTGCTGGATGTGACAAAAAATGTTTTGGCCTAAAAAACGCGTGACATCACTTAGAGCACCTTTAAGCTGCTTTGCATCCTCTGGCATTGGAAAACTTGCAGCGTGTGAAAGGCAAGATGGATTCATTGAAGTATCAGGAGAAAACGTCATGCTGTCAGTGAGGAAGCTGAAGCTTGGGCGTCATTGGACCTTTCAACAGGACAATAATCCCAAGCATACCTCAAATTCCACCAAGGCTTGGTTGCAGAAGAAGTCCTGAAAGATTCTACAGTGGCCATCACAGTCACCTGAATTAAACCTCATAAAAAAACACTTGTGGGATTTGAAGGAGGCGGTTGCGATTGCAGCACACAAACCCAAGAATATTACTGAACTGGAGGCCATTGCTCATGAGGAATGGGCTAAGATTCCTCAGAAGCTGGTGCCTGGTTTAACGGTAATGGTTTAACCCCAATTTTATAAAGCGACACGAGTGTTATGTTTTTGCAAAAAAAAAAAAAAAATATATAAAAAAAAAAAAAAAAAAAAAAAAAAATATATATATATATATATATATATAAAACGAATTATTATTAAAATAATAATAATTTACCACTTTATTTACTAAATAGTAATCTCTAACATGCATTCACGAGAGCACCACGCCCACGGTGCAAACGTGTTGTGTTGACGTTGTTGCATGAACGTTGCAAAATAATATTTTGTAAATAAAGTGGTAAATTATTTTGTTGTTTTTTTAGCAAACAAAGCACTCGCGTCCCTCCTCTATAAAATAGAGGTTAAACCACTGGAGTCACATGGATTACTTTAATGATGTCTTTACTACCTTTCTGGGGCTTGAAAGTGGTAGTGGACAGAAATCTCTCAGACTTCATTAAAAAGATCTTCATTTGTGTTCCGAAGATAAACGAATGTCTTACGGGTTTGGATGGGTGAACTAACCTTTTAAAGCATGTTATCTTTAGTATCATCTCTCTTATAGTATACTCAGAAACATCATTAAGGGGATAAGTCTAATAGGATGGGACTTACTGTAGGCTTCTTTAAATCTTTCTTTCTAGAACAACACAAGGTAAACAGTAGAGATAAATCAGTAAGAGAGAATGATGGTTACATAAAGGTTCAGGATAAACAGTATTCTCTTAATGTTTAATTTATATCCCACATACTTAGTTAATAGCTTGTGCAGCTCTATTGTTGGGATTAAGAGACAGAGCTCAAGGAATTCAGGTTTCAATTTTGTTATATTAATATTCAACAATATTATTGAACTGACTGTACTGACACTATTTGATGAAAACTGAACTGAGCTGGACGATATAATCTCTGTTTTCTGCAGAGCTGCTTTATAGCCAAATTTAATAATTGATGATATTTAAAACGGAACTGAATCCACATTGAACTGATTTCAGCTAACCTTAGACAGCTTTTTTTTTTTTTTTTTTTTTTTTGAGCTGCTTTACAGCCAAATTTAACTGTTTGCATCATTGAATAATTTTCCTGTTATCTCTGTAAAGCTGCTTTGAAACCATCTGTGTTGTATAAAGCGCTATAAAAATAAAGGTGGCGTAACTTGACTTCTGTTATATTTTATGTAGCATATTGGTCAGGGATATGGCAATTTTTGTGTCAGCATCTCTTAATTTATTTAAAAATATACTCAATGTGACTTAATTATAAACATATTTATGAATTATACTTCATTGTTTTATCATATATTTTTTATCATACATATTTCAGCAATGGCAGGGTGATACAATTGTCTGGAATCACAACAGGGGAAAAAAAAGCCTGATTAAAAGAATAACATTTTTGAAAATAAAACTTTACAAGTATGTTGGCATAATGCTTCATTATTATATAAATATATATAACATCTTAACCAAATGCCTTTATTGTTTAGGCAATTAATATTTGAAAAACTCTTGTCTTGTGCTGCGACCAACAAGCAGAAGAATAAAGAGCAGACCCTCATGACTGTATGTTAAGGTCAATAAGTCTCTAGAAATTTCAGATAATTTAACCTTTTTATGACAAGGCAATGCTTGTTGAGGTTGTAAAATGTCATTGTAGCAACAATGACAGTGCTCAACAATAGCATACACCTTTGGTCTGACCTTTGGTTAGTCACCATTTTATTCACATTTTAACTTTTCTGTAGTACACATATTCACAGTTGATCTGGTCTCTCAATTAATAAGTTCAATTGAAATGAATGCAAATTTACAGCAGAACACTAAGATACATTTCCAAAAAATATTTAAAAAAATCTTAATGATCAGAATCACACACTGAGCTCTTTTTTTCCTTTTTTCCTTTTTTTTTTTTTTTTTTTTTGCCAACACTAAATTTAGTAGTATTAAAAATACACAATAAACATGTTTATCAACATAATATTTGTTCAAAATAGACTTTTTTATTTGGCAAATATAGGACAGACATCTGTTGGGCATGATTCAATTTCAACACATTGACAGAGATGTGACAGATAAGACAGACATCATAAATGTGAATTGCTGGGGGTACTATAGGACCAGAAGTGGAACTGACTGCTCTACAAATTTTGTGCATGAATGCTAGTTGTAATTATGATCTGTTCCATTTGTCATCAGAAGTAGGAAATTCCTAGTTCCCAGGAGGAACTTTTAACTAGAACTCTCTCAAGTCGGTGTTGCGACTGGGAGACTCGGGGGAACAACTCTGACTTCAGAATCCATATGGCTTAGCACATGACGAAGTGAAACATTAGTAATATTTTGTATATTTGTTTATCTGTTTGTCTCAATATCAGTGATGCGCTCAGAATACAACCTCTATTTGCAGACATGATACTTCAGCATTATCTGTGCAAAATTCAGCTTTTTAATGGATTTATTCCTGTGAACTGGAACCTGGTCAACTCGGGTGTGACACCATTCCAAGCTCCAACATCCCTCTACCGAGGTGAATGAAACACAGATTTACCAATGTTATTTAGGTGTGTTCACACCATGTCAGAATTACCGTAATCATGAAATTCCGACTAGTAAAAAGTATTTACTAGTACTTGTACTTGTACTCGTAGAACTTTAATTACAACTGAAACGAACAGCTCAGAGTAGAATGTTGTCATCTTGTAATTATGGTAATTACTACATGGTGTGAACGCAGCATTTTTAATTAGGCTATGATGTGGATTAGATGATCTTGTTCTTCTGTGTATTTAAGAGTGCTTTCACACTGGGCTCGTTTGCTGCGGTCCGAGTCCGAGCACGATTGTTCCCAGCGCCCCCTGCAGCATTGGTCTGTTGATTCTATTGAACCCTGGTGCGTTTGCATGTCTCTCACGTCATCGCAAACGTGCACGGCGCATGATAGAAAACAGAACACGGGTCAATATATTGAGGTTTTTTTTTTTTATTAATTTGGTGCTATTATGCATATTATATTATGTGAGTGAACAACACAGGTTTACTGTGTGTGTGTCGTATAAGGTGGTTTTCTGCTGCTTGCAAACAAACTCTTTTGAGGAGACAGTGGATTTCCATTAATTTGTTGCCCTGAATCCACGCGCTATGCACAAATACATTGCAGGCTCACTCTCGCTCGTATCCAAGGTAAATCATCAACACTATCATCCCTCACGTGTGTTTTATTTAAATAAATACATCACAATCAGCTAAAATGCATGCAGGTTACTTAACTTCCTGAACAAGTCTGCACTCGAGTCCGTGTTGCATTCACATTCATGCGATCCGCGGCACGGTTCAAGTGAAACCGAACTCAGACCACCTCCTCCAGGTAGTCTCAGGTTCAACACCCCAGTGCGCGCCCGGGTCCGCATGCGAACCGTGCCCCATTCCGAACTAAACTGCCAGTGTGAAAGCACCCTAAGTCTTTGTTCCCTGAGAGTTTCCTGTGGATATTTGGATTAAAGACTACTTTGTTTGACTATCTTCGTCCTTGTGCGCTTCCCCTGTTAGCAGCACCCGTGACAGAACACAGAAACAGTTTAATTATTTGCTGTGTTTTTGTTTAATTTTTCTTATCACTTACGGTCACCGTGACCTCCCCGCTGTTCAGCTATTGCGCCTAGAGCAGAATGACCACTCCTTGGAGTCACATACCATGGACTTTTTAGAGTTGGCAAGCCGAAATTACTATCTAGACCGCTCACTCTGCATGTTTTACATCACCAGCCTTAGCAAGCGGTCTAGACCACACCAGCCCCACTCCACATTCAGAGACCAGCCATCCACAACCGATGACCGGCACGATGGAGATACGAGAGCCCATCACAGACTGTGGACTTCAGCCTGCCACGTTGGACGTGCCTGAACCTGATATAAGGACAGAGAATAACATTGCCCTGGAGCCTGAGTCACATGGAGCCACCGAGGGGGTGTTAGTGGAGCTCAAGGGCTGGGAAGAAAGCCCCAGAAGAAATGTTCTCTGCAAGATATTAAGTGGAACTATTGGATGTGTTTGAGGAGGGAAAGTACCTGTTTCCCCACTGCTTCCGCCCAGCCCTGAATCTCCTGTTTCCCTGCTCTGAGAGCCTCAAGTCACCAGCTCCACCCAGTAAAAAGGATCCCCTGGCTCCACCTCCAGCCTCTGAACCCATCACTCCACCACGGCCTGTCGACCTGTTGGCTCTACCTTCGCTCCTCACTCCCTCGGCTGCACCAGAAACCATCATCCTTACGACTCAACCAGGCTCTCTCGTCCCACCATTTCCACCGTGGTCAGACGTCGTCCTGCCTGTACCCTCAGCTCTGTCTGGCTCCGTCTGCTCCACCTGGGTCTCCATCTCCAGTGGCTACGTCTCCATCGACCGTCCCCAGAGTGGCACCTGCCAAGTCTACATCATGGCTCCTTCCTCCCCTGACTCCGTCCAAAGGCTTCATCCTGGCTAGTCTCTGGACCAACATCTGGCTCCTCTTGGCTCCCCCTTAGCTCCTATCACCCTCCACTCCCCCATGGACTGTTCTGTTTTTTATTTACTGTTTTTGTCCTTATTCTCTTCCAAGTCTTCCTCCAGAGCCCCCAACCTCCCTCCTTAATTGGACCTTATAGGACCAACAGGACGTTTGCCTACAGGCCTGCTCCTGCTCCTCCTGCTCCTCCTCCTCATCAAACTCAGAAGTGACAGTCTAATATATGTTTTGAAAAGCCTTGATGAAATTAGATGCATTGTCTGACACTGTTGCAACCACTTTAAGCAGTCCATATGATGAGTGAATCTGTTCTAATTCTGCTGCAATAACATCATAAGTGAGTCTGCCTCTCAATCTCTTACATGCTATATAGCAGCTTTGTTACGATTCAAAGTGTCTCTGTTCATCCAGTTAAGTGTTACACTCATATAGCTTCTGTTGTTTGCTGTCCAGATGTCAGCAGTAGTAGAAACAAAGTCTACATCTTCCAATGCAGCCTTTAAATTAGCTTCCATCTTTGCATATTCTCTCTCCAGATAGGCAGCAAACATCTTTCTATGTGGTAGCCTTACATTGTTGTGAGTGGGTATTTACTCTATGATGCAGTGAAAGGAGGGTGAGTCCACAGTGGGAATAGGTAGCATATCCTGCACAATATATCCAGCGATGAGTTTGTTCAGACCTTCTCCACTTACGGTTGGTGTTGGACTCAAGAAATCCAGCTTCTGTTGTTTAGCTGGAGAAGGACATCCACTGGCACTCGATACTTTCTCGAGAAGTATTACCGTGCTGTGCTGCCTTTTCAGGTGTTTTAACAAATTGGATGTGGAGTTCTTGCAGTTGAAAAGGTTTTCTTGATTAATGATTGTATTTCCAACTACAGAATGCATACTTTTTCTCTTCATGCAGAGTTTGTTTTCGTTAGCTCCCGCCTTGCAGGCACTTACCAGTCAGAGTAGGTCTCAGGTAGGCATCTAAAAATGCTACTTCTCTTTTTACAATCCAGATGATAAAACACTGCATTCTGTCAGCAACGATATAACAAAGCTGTAACGTATAGTGACTTGGACTTGGAACTGCTTTCCTGTGGATCAAACAGTAGAGCCAGTGCTCGAAGTGGGGCGGTACTCACCGGTACGCAGCACTTCTACATTTTACTCTTAAGCGTACCTGCACTTTTTCTTGCGTACCACTACTTCTCGCATGTAGCCGATACTCTACCACTGACAGAAAAAGCGTCAGTGTCAAGCCCGTTTCACATACTCCGTTTACAGTGCATATGCGGTGCGTATTTTTTCCGCAGCCATGTTGACAGATTAGAAATTTCACACTGCACACGGATGCAGCCCGGCAATGCGTTCCAGGTGCGGTGCGTAGCCTATACAGCAGTGCAACGATCGTTTCCACACCGAGTCTATTTTTGCTGTGCTGCACGCGCTGAATTAAAGTGACACGAACCAAATCCCATGGTTCATGGTCAAAATGAACACAGATCTGTTTAATTTGTTTTAATTTAGACTTGTTTAAATACATTTATGTTGTTAATAAATAACAATAAATTGTTGTTGTACCAGCAATATCTCCAAGTTTTGTTTTTCACTGTAGAAATCTCACATGTCATGATTTGCCAGTGCAAGAGAGGCCGGCACCTTTTTTTCCCACTTCAAGCACAGAGTAGAGCGTTGGCGCTTGCAACGTCAAGGTCATGGGTTCGATTCTCAGGGAAAGCAAGAACTGAGAACTGATAATAATGTAAAATGTGTACCTTGAAATGCAATGTAAGTCGCTTTGGATAAAAGCGTCTGCCAAATGTAAATGTAAACTATACTCTAATTACTATTTTGGAAATTATAACACATTAAATAACTCAAATTACATGAACGCGTTACTGACCTACACTGGTCTCCCTTCAGTTCATTGTTCAGTGACATTAATGTGGTGTTTGCATCTGAGAGTTTTCTGTGGATATTTGGATTAAAGACTATTTTGTTTTAATCTCCCAAATGCTCTAGTCCAAGTCAGGTCAGAGTAAAAATGCATCTGAGCCTTGTCCGTGACAACCCTTACAAAAAATACTTCAAGGACATTTTATTAAGTATACTTAAGTAAAGGCTTTATTCTCCTCTCTGTGGCTGATTGCTGAATGTGACTCAGCTGCTTCAAATCAACTCATCTGCCTGCAGCATTTAAACCCTGGTTCTACAGCTATTCATCTCCAGATAGTTCAGTCTGCTTATGTGGTCCTACACTAAGGCCTCTCAGTATCTTTAGACCAGTTCAAGTTTGTGATTTGTTGGAATTCTAATCCTGTTTTTTCTGTGCTTCAGATTTCTCTCATTCTGTATTCAGCCTCCAGCCTACCACGCTGGGCCAACAAACCTCTCACTCAGCTCTACCAAAACCTCTGGCCTGTTTAGTCTCTAACTCGCATCAGCGACCTTCACCAGTTATGTGAGGTGGACTGTGTTATCTAATTTCTGCCAATAAATTGTATTTGCATTATATTTAGTAAACTGTGTTTTGGTTACAACACTTTGAAGTATGAAAAAAGTAAAAAGTTTTAAAAGTAAAAAATTATAATTCCACTAGATGGCTATAGAACTCCACTATATGCTATTTCCTATTTGACTAACTGAAAGATAGCTTTTCACAAGTTTTTCCAGTTGGATTCATATCTAAATATTATGAGTTCACAATTATAACAATAAAAATTACATTTTGTCAAATTTTAGCTTTTTTTTGTACTGAAAAAAAAAATCTGTTTTTCAATGTTACATTATGATTAGAATCAAACCTGAACAAGATGTTTCAAATGGAAAAGTTGGAGGTTTTAGAGTTAATCATTTATTTCAATCTTATTTTTTTTCTTCATATAATTGTACAAATTTAATCTACACTTCAGTTACTAACTGTAACAGAGCAGATATGAACAGTTATATTACATATTGAGTACAAATACATGACATGAACATCAAAATGCAAAATGCATCAAAATAAAGCAGTAACTTCTGTCTCTTTCTCTCTCCCTCCCTCTTTCTCTTTCTGTGTGTGTGAGTGTGAGTGTTCATATTGTTTGTGTCAGTGTCACCAATTTTTTTTTTTGAGGTGGTTCTGCATTTTGGACTCTTTTATTTGATAAATTATAAGAGAGCAGTTTTTATAGTCTCACAAATGTATTCCTGAGTGTGTGTGCGCATGATCATTTTGCATTGTGAGTGTTTTTAGCATTGTTAGAAGTGTGCCACTTCATTTCTGTCTATGTGTGTTCTGCGTTGTTTCTGATTTTGCTGATGAATTTTGTCCATTTTCTATGCGGGGGTCTCCAGATTTTTTTTTTTTTTTCACGCTAACATAAAACCAGAAATCATTACTTTATTTTTTTGTAGATCTAGAAAGTGTTTAGAGCCGTACAAAGTTTCATGCCATTTGGACAGAGAACATTTTTTTTTAAATCATTTTAGCAAAAGTCGTTATGGGTCAAAAAGACCCCGAAGAACGCACTGCGAGTATACTTCACTTTTCTTCAAGTAAACATAACATCAAACTTCTAGTTTACTATTTATATATTATTTTTTGCACTTTAAGTATGTCAGGGTTCTGTCACTTCTGTCTAATCAATTTCTTGGTTTTGTGACAGAGCCCGGACACTCCTGTTTTGTCATGTCTGTGTGCCTTGTTTCATGTGCTTTCATGTCATGTATTGTCTTGTGCTGTGTTGCATGCAGCTTGTGTTTATCACTGGCTGCCTGCTTTCATGTTATGGTGTTTTGTAGGTGGTCATGTCTTGTTTTGTTGGGGCACATGGCTGATGATTTGTGTTTGCTGGCCATGTGCTCTTCAATCTTCCTTTAGCCAACTTGTTTCTGCTTCACGTGTTTTTTTGATCCAGAGATTCTGTACTATTTCAGAAGATGCGTAATAGCGCCCCCTACCGTTTAACAGTGAAAACATGAATAGCCGAAAAATTCTGTCAACGGCAGGGAAAGAGTAAAGTAGATTTGAAGTAGGCTAAATTACACTACCAGTGGACTAGCCCTACACAAAAATTCAAATACTCAGAATTAGGAACACATCTGGTTGTTGTTTTTTTTATATATATACTTTTAAGTATATATAAAAAACCTTTTATTTTAACCTTTTATTTCTTATAGACCGTTTGTTTCAACTCTGAAAAATGTGGAGCAGGTGAACATTGGTCAGTGTAACTGTTCATAAAGTATTAAGCATTTTTCAGCACAGGGTCTTGTGATATATATGTATGTGTATTTGATGTGTTCTTTTATATATGTTGGAAATTGTTCTATGTTTTTTATGCTGCATCTTGGCCAGGTCTCTCTTGTAAAAGAGATTTTAATCTCAATGAGTTTTTACCTGGTTAAATAAAGGATAAAAAAAAAAAAAATAAGTAGCCTATATCTCTATCAAACGATTGAGTAGGCTACAAGTAGCCTATAGGCCAAATATACTTAGACTTTTCTGTCAGTGTAGGCTACTTAAGTGCAATTTTAAGTATATTTCTGAGAAGTATATCAAAAGTAGACTGAAAGTGTACTTATTTTTAGTTTAAATGTATAGGCTATAATAGCACACTTCAATAAAAATTTTCGTAAGTGAAATCTGAGTCCGTGAAAAGCTGTAGGAGTCAGAGTTTGAGTACCCAAGCAATTTATACTTTGTTTTATGACAATTGTTTCTTCACTGTTTTTATTTTGTGGGGGGATTGGTTTCTAAAAAAGAGAAAATCTCAACAACAAAAGAAAATATAGCCTAGGGCCGACCCGGCAATCTTCTATGATGTCTTCACCGTCCATCACTGTGTGTGTGTGTATTTTGATGTGTGGAGTGGCAGTTCATTTTTGCAGTCGATAAGGTTGTGGCAGAAATAACAATACGGTTCACAGTCACTTAAGTTTTCAAGGAAAATATGTTACTTTACTTGACAGTTACACCACGTGACATTTTCAAAGTCATTAAATTTAAACCTTTCTTGAAAATGGTATGAATGTTTTCAAATGTCAAAACCATTTTAAACATGAATACATAAAGTACAATTCTAAGAACGCTGTGCATTCTGAACTTGGCAAAAAAAATCTTTTCTTTATCATGGACATTCTTGTTTGTCACACTGACCCATGTACTTTATAATATGTTTCCTGTTATGGGTAAACTCTTAGTATAGAGTGCACCTGTCAGGGTTTATGGAGTGGAGTGTAATTATATGAATGAATGCATTTGCTTTCATGATAAAAGGCCACTCAGAACAGTGATAATGACTTTTACAGGATTGATTTAAATGAGTAATTGACATTTTAAAATTGCCATAGTGCCTTCCTCATTTTAGCAAGTTAAAAGCTACAAATGATCATAATGCAAAAAATGGTTATACCTTGTCTGATTAACCTGCTGTTGTATATGCCAGCAAATGTACAAACTTGTGAAGTGTCTGTTCATCTATGGGCTTCAACAGTTAATATTAGTTTGAAGACATCGGGCATATGAAGAGGCAATGTATGGAAAATAGATGCCTCTGTTACCACGAGACTGTATGTTGCTATGACAAAACATTAAGTATTCATATTTTGCACATTAAGCCTCTTTGAGTTCCTTTATGGCTCAAGGATTTTTCGATGCACTGCTTTTACTACATGAGCAACCTCCTACAGTATATCTATTAGTGGTTGTACAAAACCTGAAGAGCGCTTTAGAAAACCTTGAGCTCATCTTAGAGCTCAAACATGAATTGGGGCCAGGAAGCAGACAGACTGGCTAAACTGACCGTCTCCCAGCTGTCTCACATCACCAAGGTCAGATAAATCCTATCACATAGAGACTCTTTCACTTTCTCTTTCTGTTCCCCGAATTAGGACATACAAAAAACTTCCAAACCCCTCTAGGGTAAATTTTTTATTGATGTTCAACAAATAAAAAACAGATATAATACAAATGAGCAAATTATAAAGCTTGGTTTGCTAAATATTCGATCCCTTACTTCAAAAGCACTTATTGATAATGATATGATTACAGATTATAACCTAGATGTGCTGTGTTGACAGAAACCTGGCTAAAACCAAACGATTACATTACTTTAAATGAGTCCACCCCACAAGATTACTGTTATAAACATGAACCTCATCTGAAAGGCAAAGGGGAAGGTGTTGCTGTAATTTATAGTAATATTTTCAGAATTACTAAGAAGTCTAGTTTCAAATATAATTCTTTTGAAGTGTTGGTGCTTAAAGCTAGGGTAGGTAATCCTGTTCAGAAACACTTTTTTTTATACTGGGTGAAATGGTCCTTCCATCCTGAGAGTAGTCAATACATTATGTGTTCAGAAAAAGGAATGAAAAAAATCAGACCTCTGTAGCAGCTGCAGGACAGTAAAAACTCTGACCAATCACTGCCATTCGGTGCGAATGTAAAGAACCAATCAGATGCCTTCATGTCTCGTGCCCGAGCGCCACTGCGCGCGCTGCCCTGCGTGCACTCATCACATGTCACCGTTCCCGGAAACATTCAGCTCACTACACCGAGTAAGCAGGAGTTTGCGGCACAATGGAAGAGAAAATGCAGCAAAATCTACCAATGCCAGCTTTGCTGGTAACTGCTCGCCCTGATAAAAAGCCTAAAAAAAGAAAATCGGAGGCAGAAAAGGCTGCAACGAAACAGGCACTGGATAAAGCCAGAGGACAAACTCGCGTCATCATTGCAGCATTTGAACGGTGGAGACAACTGAGGGAGCTGAAAAGCGATGCCGAGGTTGCGTTCTTTCTGCTGAACAGGTAATTATTTGTTTTGCTTCGGGGGGATTTGTTATTTCCATGATATATGTTACGTTAGGCAACGTAGCTACTTTTGTAGCTAGTATTAGCCCAATGCTAACATTAGCTTCTCTGTCGGTGTAAGCCAGTTGCGTTACAGGTCTGCTTATCTGACTTTTAGGACATGACATTTTGAACATATTGCACAGCCATAGTCGCAAGTGTCTGCATTATAATTGTGATAAAATTACGTTAATATATTGCTTATAAACGGGACAACTGTGGTGATGTGGCATAACTGTTATGTGTTTTGTTAGCTACGAGAAGAAATGTTTGTTACTGTGTGAAATGGAAACAAAGTTGTGTTGTCATTCATTGTGTGTCTTTGAGATGCAGTAATTATTGTCAGATGTGTAATTGTGATATTCTTCCTAAAGGTAAATCACTGCCAAAGGAGTAGATCACCACAGCAGACGACGCCTCATGCAAAGCCTGACCTGTCAGTCATCCCTGGACACTCCTTTTCTTATATGTATATATTTCTTATTTATTATATGTAAATACAGATTGTTTATGACAATCAAAAGCAGGGAAAGTACAGATACTTGTGTAAAAAAGTATTTCTCTTAGGTCTCTCTTGTTCGTTTTTTTTTTTAAATAAAACAAAAAGTGTTATACCACATTCATTGTCATTATTCATTTAGCATGTAAGGAGGTAAGAAAAGTAATAGCTTGTTTATGCTGAAATGGTAAAGGAAAGGCATTTATCATTTCAAAATATTTATTCCAACATGACAAAAATACTCGGCTTTCCTGTGACCTGCAGCTGACTCCGACTGTGGATGCGCGTTCATGTTTGTGGGGGCGTAGCTTTGGACAGAGTACTGACGGGAGGGGGTGGAGCTTAGAAGAGGTGCCGCTTTCAAATCTTGCTAGCTCTCCAACATTACCTACTATAGCTTTAATGTAACAATATATAGTGTAAATGATAAATCACGTTTGAGATTTGTGCTGGCTACTGTATACAGGCCACCAGGGCACCATACAGACTTTATCAAAGAATTTGCTGATTTTCTTTCAGAGTTAGTAATGGCTGCAGATAAAGTCCTAATTGTTGGTGATTTTAATATACATGTAGATAACGAAAAAGATGCATTGGGATTGGTATATAAAGACATTCTTAACTCTATTGGAGTTAGACAACACGTGTCAAGACCTACTCATTGTCGTAATCATAATCTAGATCTAATAATTATCACACGGAATAAAATAATGTTGATGCCATTGAAATTCTGCAGCAGAGCGATGACATCTCAGATCATTACCTAGTCTCGTGTAAGCTTCATTTAGCCAAGGCTGCAAAGCCGACTCCATGTTACAAATATGTTAGACCTATCACTTCTGCCACTAAAGATTGCTTTGTTAATAATCTTCCCGATCAGTTTCATCATAGCTTAGAAGAACTCGATATTGTGACAGAAAATTGTAACTCTCTTTTCCAGCACTTTAGGCACAGTTGCTCCGTTGCGCTTAAAGAAGATTAAAGAAAATAGTCCAACGCCGTGGTACAACGGGCACTTAAGAGAGCAGCCAGAAAAATGGAGCGCAACTGGAAGAAAACAAAACTAGAGGTATTTCGCATTTCATGGAAGGAGAGCTCGATTGCATTCAGAGAGGCCTTAAAAGCTGCTAGATCTGCTTATTTTTCAACCATAGAAGAAAATAAACAAAACCTTAAGTATTTATTTGAAACAGTGGGTAAACTAACGAAAAATAAAGCAGCACAGCAGTAATGACTTCACTTATAAGATTGATAATATCAGGGAGAAAATTATAACTATGCAACCGTCTACAGTATCGCATCAGGGAGTGCATTGTAGTCTCCCTAAGGAAAAATTCGATTCATTCATTGCTATAGAAGAGGAAGAATTTGCTAAACTCGTTAAATCATCTTAATCGACAACATGTATGTTAAACCCTATACTGACTAAGCTACTGAAAGAGATGCTTCCAGAGGTCATAGATCCTCTTCTTAATATCATTAATTCATCTTTGTCATTAGGATACGTACCAAAAACTTTTAAGCTGGCTATGATTAAACCGCTTGTTAAAAAAACACAACTTGATCCTACAATGTCTATGGAGCTATACTTCCTGCTCAGCTACTGTTCGGACGCTCTTGCTTACTGCTCCGCGCTTTGCTCTATCGCTTTTACATTTTATCTCCTATATTTTTATATTTTATTTCCTTATCACCTAATTTTAACTTCAGCAAATCAGCACAGTGCTCAGACGACAAAGTTTGGATTACTACAGAAAAGCAGAATTCTTTTACCCGACCAGCTTACATTCCAGGGAAAGGAAAACACAAGGATAAGAGAGAAAATGCCTCTTCTGGTTCAAGAATCTACTTGCTGCACTAACTGCCACAGACTTTTACAAAGGATTGCAGTTCTTGAAACAAAGTTACTTACAGGACCACCAAACCAGACGGAACACACAACAGAGCTTCGTCATGGACACCCTCAGCATACAGCCGGTGAGTCCCATGAAACTAGTGCTCCTCGACAGGTAGAGAAACAAGCCGATCGACTTACAAATCGATGGCACAAACAGGGAGCGAAACCCAAAAGCACTCGAGAGTCGAGACATCAGATTGTCACGAGCCTCACATATTACCGCAATAGCATCCTCTACCCCAAACACAGCTCTGACAAGGATTGCAAACACTGGTTTCCTACCACCGCCTATACATCTTGAGAACAGATTTGAAGTACTAATGAATGTAAATGAGGAATCCCCAAATGTGATCAAACACAGACTGAATGGGCCAGTAGCTAACACTGATGCTAACTGGCGCTCAAGGTCGAGCAGACAGCGGCACTCAGCTCAGAGCGCAGCCGAGCCCAGGACTCTGATAGTGGGGGACTCCATAATCAGAAACATTAGCAGCAGGGATACAACTACGTGCTGCCTTCCACAAGCAACAACTTCTGATATAAACAGGGAACTTCAGAACATTCTGATGAAACATAAGACTGCAAATCGACTCATCATTCATGTGGGGAAGAATGATATTCATAAAGAGCAGTCAGAACTCCTTAAAGGTAGGGTAGGTAGGAATTTTATAAAAAACTTTTTTCCAAATTTGTTTAAACTTTCTATATATATCAATACATAATTAAAATGTAAGTACTCTGAAAAAAAGAGTATAAAAATCGAGTGACTCTAGACCATTTAATCTGCATTAAACACAGCTCATTATTTCCATTCTGGACGAAACAAAGGATTGGCTTAGGCAACTGTCACTCTCTCTCGCAACCATGGCAACCACCCTTTTGCCACGGGATCTGCCCACTTGCGCGCGCACGTTTGATTTGAGGAATTCAAGAGGCACGGAACCTAGGAATAGCAAAACAATGGCAGAGAAAGAGCAATCAAAATTCACATTACCGGCATATGCAGTTAGTGAAGGCAAACAAGGCAAAAAAAGGAAGACAGTACTAGAAAAGGTAATGAACAAAAAGTCTTTGGATAAACAAAGAAATAAAACGCGTGTCAATATCGGCGTGGCTTTCCAGCGACCACCCCGTCCTCGGCCTCTACTTCCTCGGACCCTAGTTGCACGGCCTCTTGCACGACCTCCTCTGCTTAGCCCTCGACCACGGACCTGTCCTCGAGCTGACGATACGGTACTTGTCTCTGGAGTGTAGTCCTGTTTTCATCATGTAAACTCTTACATGCAGATAGAGGTGGGAGATATATCGTTTAGACGATAATATCCAAATTGTTGTCTGGATTATATGCAAAATTGGGATATCGAATATTTCATGTACAATCTGACCCCCCAAACATGAAAAGAGCTGAAAGAAGTTAAAGAGAAAACAAATAACGTACACTATAACATTCTAAACAATTTATATGTAGCGATTTTTAATACTGTAGGGCAGTACTATTCCCTGAAGCAACCTCCGATGGTCCCGTGTCATCAAAAACGCACATTCATACGTAAATTCGAAATAGTGCGCGCAGAAGCACATGCACAAAACCGTTTTTAAAATGATATATGAATTATTTTTATTTTATCATTATGTAATTTTACAAAAGGACATTTTACAAACCTACGTTTTGCGCATGTGCTCCTGCACGCAGTTTTTCTGTCACAACACAGCAATCAGAGGAGGACGCGCTGAAAACTGTAATGCTGTTCTCTTCCTTCATAACTCGTACTGAGAAGGTTTGAGTTGCAAAGGAATTTGTGACTGTTTCACCTGTTCAACCACATCAAAGTTTCGTAATTAGTAAGTCCGTGCTTTTTCTCTTTTTGTTCTTATGTGCTGAAGGGCCGCTGTGCCTTGGTGAAATGGTGTTTGTAGCCTACGTGAAGAGCTCTTTTCCAAAACGCCATAAAAAAGCTGCCTCAAAGAACCAGCAAAAGTAATGATTATGAATATGTAAAATACTGCAATAAGACATTTTAATTGTTTATTAATTTCTGTGTCGGCTGCAAAGATGAAGTTGATAGGCTATTGACTCGCGATCTTCGCAGTAGGCTAGTGAATGCACCGGAGAAATGCACATTTATTAGGCTACATAGTTTTATTTTGTTTTGGATGGTTTTGTTTAGAACCAGCTTTCTGTAAATATATTTAACATTTTTTAGGCCTGTGAGGCGAGTAGGCTACGGTTCGGTTCATGATGATATAATCTCCAGTTCAAGCACCTTATGTTGTGATTGATAGCCTATATTTACTTTTATGTATTAAATCCAGGAAATTGGTTAATGAAAAAAATATTAAAATTAAGATACAATTAATACAAAACGAAATTCGTTCTAAAGAAAGGCTTTGTACTTTCTGTTTTGAGGTCTCTGTGAAAGTTTGAAAGTCTTAGTGCCGCTTTCAGAGCGCTTGTGTCCATAATGGAGAACTGTCACGTAATATTGTTTTTTCCTCATAAATGCAAACACGAAAAATAAAAGACAAAAGACTTTTTTAAAAAGACAAACCATACATTTTTGGAAAAAAAAAGATGGATTTATAGCGTTTTGGGGAAAAAATGGATGGATTTATAGCTTTTGAATTTTTTTTTTTTTTTACTTTGAATTGATCATCAACAATATTGTTGTTTGATTTAATAATAACTGTTGCAAGAAGTGCCTAGTTAAGTTTTTTTTTTTTTTTTTTTGTAAGTGGAAAAAGTAGGGGCTACCACAGATTCTGTTTAGTTAGCTCCTTTATTGTTTTTTCTATAGCCTACAATAATAGGTCAAATGCAGCAAGTCAAAAGACCAACTGGACCTTCTTTGTCAGTTTGCACACATTTCTTTGAAGGATGGCAAAAATATCGCCTGAATATCGATATCGAGATATTGGAAAAAAATATCGAGATATTCATTTTTGTCAATATCTCCCACCCATGCAGAACACCATATATGTTATGAATCTTACACGAAATTCATCTTCATCACAATGTAACTGATGGTAATGGAAAAACGTGTATCAATGTGTGATGAATGTGGGGATTTATCTTTATGTTCGGCTTTGATCCCGCCCATTTGAACCTTTCTGCAGCACTTTGTCGTATTGACTGAAGGCAGGGATAATTGATTTCACCTGGAGTAGAGGACATTTAAGAGAGGAGAGGTGAGAGAATGGGGGCTCGACAGTGGTGAACGTGACTGGCTTTTCCGCGCTCGGCAAATAAATGGGGACGCTTGGTGTTGCTCGAGACCGTTAGGGTTTGTCCGGCAACGAAGATAGCTAGTTAGATAGATTGTATTGGTGTAGTTAGATAATAGTGGGACGGGTGTAGGAGCGCTGGCCACATGTTCCCGGAGCGTTTTTAAGAGCTGTTGTTGCACAAAGAGACATTGTGATTCCCAAAGAGTAACGTGCTGTGCAAAGAGGACTAATTAATGCCAGTTCCATTGTGATTAATCGCTGCGATTGTGGGACGGGAATAACTTGAAGAAGAGCGCGTGCTGTCTCTGTGGACAAATTCGGCACGGCTGATTCCTTTCCCTAGACCCCGGGATGGGGTCTTGTTTCCTGGAAACGGGGAAGTGTTTTATGTTTTAATTGTTTAAGTGTGGTGTGAGTGTGACTGTTGTGGTTTCAGAGTTTTAGACGTTATATGGACATTATACTTCGGGTACGCTGGACTGGGGACGTGCTGATTTTTCCACTTGATAAACTGCTTGCTGTTTGATCACGATTTCTATTGTGCCGTGCGGGGCTGAGGATAACCACTGGAGTGCAGTGTAGTGACGTTTTGGAGTTTCACTTGTGTATCGCCGTTTGCCTTAGTGGGAGCATACTAAGTAAATGTTTGTTCAACTTCTTTAAATGCTGCTTTACATAATGAGTATATTTTTCTAAATTAACTTGTCAATAAAGTGATTATTTCCATAAAGTCTGGTGTGTGATGTACCCTCTGTCCTCCATAAAATTTGGTTAAATCTCTTTAAAATAGAAAGGTTTATTACAAATGCAACCTGTTTTTAGCTTTGCCTTAGATATCTAGCTCGTTAGCGAATCAAAAAATATATATTTTAAACTTTACCAATATCAATATGCTAGCTTGATGGCGAGTACTAAAATACATCTTATTTGTTTATATTCATAGTGATAAAGTTAGATTTTTTTATTACATGTGATTCTGACATGTCACTACATGCACTGTGCTCCTTCCTCTCCACTCGTCTCAGGTAAATAATGCGTCTTCAGCTCAGAGGTCGGAGTCGCGCGTTCATGTGTTTTGGGGGCGTGGCTTTGGAAGGAGCCCAGAAGGGAGGGGGTGGAGTGAATGGGAATAATGAGCTGTCTTTAAAACAGTCGTGAGAGGTCTACAGACACTTTCTTTTTCAGAGTACTTACATTTTAAAGGGATAGTTCAGGATTTTAGACCTGAATCTCTATAGCTTCCCCATAAGCAGTGTGGTGCATTGACCATGACTTACCCCCGACAGCGTCCTGTGAGCCGAGCTCCGGTCCAGTTTTGGTCAAGATGAAATTAGTCCGGCAAGTTTGCTGGGGTCACGGCAATAAAGCTTTTTTCTTCTCAAATCAATATGTGTTCAAAAGAGTGATATATTTGCAGCACAAAACCGCTGTCTATGGAGAGGTCAGACCTCGTAATGGCTTGGCACTATTTTCTTCCCCGTCATATCACTGCGCGCTGCCGCTACCTACAGCCAGCTGGGAGCCGCGCACGTGTCACTTTGTTTACAGCTCGTAAAGAGAACGATAACATGTCTGACTACAGCAGCGACGATGACAACATTGACTTCGACACACAGCCAAAAGGATATCTTTACGAACCTGAATACACAGATGACGAGTTACGCCAGATGGAGTTAGAAAGGACAGAAAGAGAGAGGATGGACAGAGAAGTTGAACAAGTTGAAGCTGGAGCTTGTACAAACTGATCGCTCTTGGTGAGTAGCTATGTTAGCTCGTTCGTGTAGCTGTTCTGAGCACGTAAACACTGCTGTAAACACTGCCGAACAACTGAAAAAGTGGTGTGCGCCTGCGCAGCTCGCAGCTGGCTGTAGGTAGCGGCAGCGCGCAGTGATATGACAGGGGAGAAAATAGTGCCAAGCCATTACGAGGTCTGACCTCTCCATAGACAACGTTTTAGTGACGCAAATATATCACTCTTTTGAACACATATTGATTTGAGAAGAAAAAAGCTTTATTGCCGTGACCCCAGCAAACTTGCCGGACTAATTTCATCTTGACCAAAACTGGACCGGAGCTCGGCTCACAGGACGCTGTCGGGGGTAAGCCATGGTCAATGCACCACACTGCTTATGGGGAAGCTATAGAGATTCATGTCTAAAATCCTGAACTATCCCTTTAATTATGTATTTATATGTAATTATGGAAAATAAGTTTTTTAGACAATTCCTACCCTACCCTACCTTTAAGGATGATTTCAATGAACTTTCTGAAACACTTAAAAGACTGAAAGTTCAAACGTTCATCAGTGGACCACTCCCAGCAAGAGGAACAAACAGGTTTTCACGGTTGCTTGGGCTTAATACATGGCTGCAAAAAACCTGCAATGTAAAAGGAGTAAACTTCATTGACAATTTCAATCTTTTCTGGAGTCAACGACAACTGTTTCATCGAGATGGCCATCACCCAAACAAACTTGGTTCAAGAGTGTTAAAGGACAATATCTACTTCTCCCTCAATCATCCTTCTGCAGTATGTGTCAATCTGAACGACACACACACACCTGGAAACAGTAAGAATGACCACAGGACTTCACTTCAGCAGCAAAATGGACATGCGGTTGACATATCACACAATGACAATGATAACACCACTCCGCCACAACAACCTCTGCTCACGGACACAATCCCAGCTGAGCCCTGCCCACAGAGTTCACCACAGACGCACATATTAGAAATGCTCCAAGATTCAGCACCCAAGGACGACTTCCTGGAAAACAGCCAGGGAAGCCAGGACAGCATATCACAGCCTCCGATAACACCAGAGCAACAGCCTCTTTCACTAGACACGTTATCCCTCTCTCCAGCATCTCCACTTCTGTGCTTCTCACAGAAAATGGAAGAACTGGTGCATGCTGGAACCAAACTATCCCACTCTTTTGCTGCAAGCCCCCAGATACCAACCAAAAAACGGCAGGCACCGCAACCACCGAGGCCTGCGGGCCCAGCTCGCCCTATCCCTCCTGTGAGAGCTCTTCGGCCTCTGCCACAACGCCAGGGCTCACACCCTCCTCCATCAGCTCGAGGTGAACCAAAAACAACTGATACCAGCTCTCAGTGATATGTGTCGGGTCCCCGCTCTGATAACAGTAACTTTCTCAAATGGGCAGATGACGTGACGCGTGTTTTTTCTGTAACTAAGTGTAAATGTTTACTGAACTGCATTTCTCAACTGAAACAACACATGCCAGTGGGGCATAGAACATCATTTTATTTTAATATTATGATTTTGGGATGTAAAATGTATTTGGTGGTGTTCATATTTCAAGGTGAATAGCAAAATGTCCTGCGGTGTGACTGTAACATTGATGACTCATCAAATGTAAATATCAGTAAAATAAAGCAGATATGTTTGGAGCAGCTAATAAATGCCTTGGCATTATTTTGTATGTATTTACTTAATTAACTTAAGTTTTCAAAATGCTAAAAGTACTAAAATAATATTTACAGTACATTTAGTTTTGTAACACAAATGCTGTCCTGCAGTGTGACATAGGATATTAGATTTTTGTACTGGCAGTTACATTGACAGCCATAGGGGTTCTTTAGTCAAGACCCCTACCAGGAAGTCCCCCAGATGTTTGAATGTGCTAAGGAGGTTAAAAGATGAGTGTTAATCTCTTATTAATTTGATATATTTAATCATTTCTGTCAGACCATGAACGTGTCCATTTTTGATAGTCCTGTGGTGTGACTGATCTAGACTGATCTAGTTCGAGAAAAAATAAAAATATATATATAAAAAAAGAATCATATTCAGGTTTAAAACAATGAACTTATTCAGTTATTGTAATGCCAAAGGTCAGTCTTGTATAGCAATGACTCAAAATGGCTGCAAAGGTGAAGGAGTCCTGTGGTGTGACAGCCCGTCCTGTAGTGTGACATAATTAAGTCAGATGTCTAGCTAGATTCTCGTCTGTTATGTTTGCAATATTAAACATACATATAAATATATCTCTGTCTCTCTATATATATATATATTAAACAAATATTGCAAATATTAAATATAATATACCTATATTATACATATATTAAACATAAATATATATCTGTCTTCATTATACATAATATACCTATATTATACATATATTAAACTTAAATATATATCTGTCTTCATTTGTTTGTTGTATGTGTATGTTAACAGTCACTGATCATTGTTTTTAAAGTCAGTTTTAGGCATGAGCAAAGAAAGGACAAGGAGGTACAGGGAAAGGTTAGCACAGGATGAAGTCAAATTTCTCTTGTTCACTGGAATCTTTGTTCAAAGAGCTGAACTGATGATTTTAACATGCTTTTAATTATTTTAGCATGATTTTAATGACTTTCTCCTGAGAAACAAGATATTTGTTTAGTCTTTTAAGTTAAAAATAGAAATTAATGGTCTTTATGACTGGGTCTGATTTGACGCCTCCAAAATGTTAATTATTCAGTATGTCTTGTTCACTATGTTTTTAGTTCAAATTCATACACTAAGTAATAAGATTGTACTGTTATGTTGCATTTTCATTCATGTTCAAATAGAGATGCAAATTAATTTGTTTGTTACAAAAGTATTCAATAAATTTCACCATAAATGTTTCATTTCGTCCTGTCGTGTGACGGGATGTCCTGTGGTGTGACATCACTTCAAACACAATTAAACGACTTTTACTATGTTAACTAGCTTAAATGATTATATGCATTTGAAAACATTGCATAATATAACTATATAAAAAAATAATAAACATTTTCAAATATTTTTTCTCATTTTACACAATATTTCCACTGGAGAGAGTGGTAACAGATGGCACAAGCAAAGAATATAATCGAAAAACAGCTGTGAAAAAAATATATATGCAGAATTTTAATGATCATTCTTTAAGAATACTTGTTAAACTTGAAACATACCTGGTTTGTATTTGAAATAGGGATGGGGCCGATCCGATCCAGTATCGGTATCGGGACCCGATACCAGCATAATTCACGTATCGGATTTTTCCGATCCAACCTGCGAAGATATCCGATATCCATGAATCATGTCTGCGCTTTAACGTTGTCTGCTGAAATAAGTGATTCCCGCCGGCTAGTCTGCTAGCTGGCTGCAAACTACGGAATGGATTTCCTGAACGGAGGCGCGGCTCAATGAGACCGAGTTATGAGACACGCTCCCGCTCAGGAAATCCATTCCGCAGTTTGCGACTAGCCAACAACGTCCGCTGTGTGTGGAAATACTTATAGAGTGAGCCTATTTTAATCATCATTTAAAAATAGTTATATATTCTAAGATATAATGTATTTTATTTATTTATTAGGGCTGGGAATCGAAACACCGCAGAGCAAGACAGCAAAATGCAATGTTTGCGAAGCCGTAATTCAGAGCTCTTTTAAGCTCCCTCGCGTCGTACAACACAACGAACGCAATCAAACATTTAAAAAAGCACCACGTTACTGTGCGTTCACACCAAAAGCGAATAGCGCGTCAAATTCTCGTCTACCGCGTCTAGTTGGACGCTTGAATATTTTGAATCCATTCGCGCGTCCAGAGAAAAATTGACGCGCATAAAAAGCAAACGTTTGAAGCGAAATTGACGCGCGTCTGAGGCGAAATCCGTTTGTCTGTTTGCAAGATGCTGATGTTGATCGAGCATTCATCGAGAGAGTTAACGTTACCGCATCGGAGCGAGGATCACCCTTCAGATAGTGTGTGTGTAAGATGTTGACACTTGCACTTTTCTTATATTTCAACACTCAAGTATTTGACTTTTTGGGAACGTAATAAATATTGACATGACAATAAATTTGAAACCCTTACAGTTGCATATTTGTTTTCAGAATGGGATTTTTCCTGTTAACAGGATTTCCTGTTTTTCTGACTTCCTTTTTTGACCTTATTCTTACCTCAAGTTGCCTTTTGGGACATACATACGTACTTTAAGTTACATATCATACTTGCCTGTTGAGAGAAGTTTATTTCAGCATCATATAAAATAAACAATAATGATAATAATATTAAAGCAAACACAGCTCTGGTATCGGAATAGTATCGGTATCGGCCGATATCCAAATTCAGGTATCGGGATCGGATCGGAAGTGAAAAAATGTGGATCGGTGCATCCCTAATTTGAAATTAATAATATTTCAATATTTGAATTTTATAGTAATGTCCTGTCACACCGCAGGACATATTTTGCCTGGAGCTGTGAGAAAAGCTCAATAAATTACATAATGAGAAAAAAAATCTGCTAACCTCTAACAGTTTCAAAAACAACAGTATTTGAACTTTACAAATTCATACAATTCTCAAGCAATTTAGAACTTTGTTTTAAAAAATGCTGTTTCACCCTTATTTGTCATCTACCCAAATGTTTACAGAACAAGCGGGAACCCAGTGTGCCTGTATCTTTCTCTATTGCTGTTCTATCACAAGAAAGAAAGCTTAAGGCCTTCAATAGCCGTACAGCAAACCCAACTCATCTGGTGCCTATTACATGTCAAACTAAGATTGCTGTGACAAAAAGTAAGACTGTCAAGTTAGCTCTTTTAAACATTCGTTCACTTAAAAATAAATCACTTCTAGTCAACGACTTAATAACCACAAACAACCTGGACTTTATGCTTCTAAATGAAACCTGGCTAGAAGGCAACTGCAGTGCTACAATCCTCAATGAAACAGCCCCTCCTAACTTTACTTTTATGAGTGTCTGCAGAGCTGTTAAGAGAGGTGGGGGTCTAGCTGCTCTTTTTAAAGATATCTATCAATGTAAGCAAATATCATTTGGGAATTATCTGTCTTTTGAATATCTGGGTATTGGGTTAAAAGGTGCTCCACGCATTTTACTTATCATTATTTACAGGCCTCCAAAATACTCTCCAGCCTTTGCTGAGGACTTTACAGAACTGTTATCAACCATTACCTCAGAGTTTGACTGTTTTGCCATTGCTGGAAACTTTAACATTCACATAGATAATGCAGAAGACAATATGGCAAAAGAAATCAAAACTGTTTTAAAAACTTTTGATCTGACTCAGCATGTACATGGACCCACACACAATCGTGGACACACTCTAGATTTACTTATCAGTAAGGGTCTAAACATTTCATCGATTGTTATTAAGGATGTAGCACTGTCTGATCATTTCTGTATTTTTTTTTTGATATATTGATCTCTCCTGCCACTGAAGCTAGATCTGTGTGTGTCAAGAAGAGATGCTTAAATGAAAACACTAGTGTACTATTTATGAAGGCTATATCCTTAACACCAAGCATATCTGCTGACTCTGTTGATTTTCTCCTTGATTCTTTTAACTCAAAAGTTAAAGGTGTAATTGATGATATTGCTCCTGTTAAAGTCAGGAAGAAGAGTAGCAGACAAAAAGCACCTTGGAGAAACTCAACAGCAGTGCAAAATATGAAAAGACAATGCAGAAAAGCAGAGCACATGTGGCGGAAGACAAAACTTGTAGTCCATTATAACATCTACAAAGACAGCCTTCATGTTTTCAATATGGAACTAGGCAAAGCTAGACAGACTTTCTTCTCAAATATTATAAACAGCAATTTAAACAACACACGCACTCTTTTTGCTACTGTAGAGAGACTGACAAACCCCCCAAGCCAGATTCCCAGTGAAATGCTCTCAGACAACAAGTGCAGTGAGTTTGCTTCTTTCTTCCCTGAGAAAATCAATAATATCAGAAAGGTGATCAGCACATCCTTGAGTTGCGCTGGGGTCAGTCAGATCAGACCACCTGAGAAAGTAGTTACTATGTCTGATTTCAAAGAAATTGATGGCAAAATTTTGGAAGAAACCGTACAGCACCTTAAAACATCAACCTGTGCTCTTGACACACTTCCCACATCATTTTTCAAAAGTGTGTTAAACAGTTTAGAAGCAGATCTTCTAGGTAAATGCCTCACTTCTCTCTGGGAGTTTTCCAAACTCCCTGAAAACTGCAGTTGTCAAGCCCCTCCTGAAAAAGAGCAATCTGGATAAGACCATATTAGGCAACTATAGACCTATTTCAAATCTTCCTTTCATAGGCAAGATCATTGAGAAAGTTGTCTTCAATCAGCTGAACAAATTCTTATGCTCGAATGGATACTTTGACAATTTTCAATCTGGTTTCCGACCACACCACAGCACAGAGACAGCACTCATAAAGATAATAAACGATATTCGCTTAAATACTGATTCAGGCAAATTATCAGTGCTGGTACTACTTGACCTCAGTGCTGCATTTGACACTGTCGATCATAACATACTTCTTGACAGGCTGGAAAACTGGGTGGGGCTTTCTGGGATAGTCCTAAAATGGTTCAGGTCATACTTAGATGGGAGAGGTTATTATGTGAGTATAGGAGACCATAAGTCTGAGTGGACATCCATGACATGCGGAGTCCCTCAAGGCTCAATTCTTGCGCCACTCCTGTTCAACCTGTATATGCTCCCAATGAGCCAAATAATGAGAAAGAACCAAATCTCTTACCACAGCTATGCAGATGACACACAGCTCTACTTAGCCCTATCGCCCAACGATTATAGCCCCATTGACTCCCTGTGCTAATGCATTGATGAAGTAAACAGTTGGATGTGTCAAAACTTTCTTCAATTAAACAAAGACAAAACTGAAGTCATTGCGTTTGGAAACAAAGATGAAGTTCTCAAGGTGAACGCATACCTTCACTCTAGGGGTCAAACAACTAAAAATCAAGTCAGGAATCTTGGTGTGACACTAGAGTCAGACCTTAGTTTCAGTAGTCATGTCAAAGCAATAACTAAATCAGCATACTATCATCTGAAAAACATTGCAAGAATTAGATGCTTTGTTTCCAGACAAGACTTAGAGAAACTTGTGCACGCTTTCATCACCAGCAGGGTGGATTATTGTAACGGACTTCTCACAGGACTTCCCAAAAAGACCATAAGACAGTTGCAGCTCATACAGAACGCTGCCGCCAGGATTCTGAGCAAAACCAGAAAATATGAACATATCACACCAGTCCTCAGGTCTTTACACTGGCTCCCAGTTAGATTTAGGATTGATTTTAAAGTATTATTACTGGTATATAAATCATTCAATGGCCTAGGACCTCAATACATTGCAGATATGCACACTGAATATAAGCCCAACAGATCACTCAGATCATTAGGATCATATCAGCTAGAAATACCAAGGGTTCACTCTAAGCGTGGCGAATCTGCTTTTAGCTATTATGCCAGTCACAGCTGGAACCAGCTTCCAGAAGAGATCAGATGTGCTCCTAGTGTAATCACATTCAAATCCAGACTCAAAACACATCTGTTTAGCTATGCATTTATTGAATGAGCACTATGCCACTGTTCGTCCGACTGTTTTTCCTGTACTGTATTTCATTTTATTTTTTATTTTTTTAAACTGTTTTAAATTTTGTATTACTTTAATTTCTTCTATGTAAATTGTTCTAATTCTATGTTGAATTGCCTATGTGTATGAAATGTGCTATATAAATAAACTTGCCTTGCCTTGCCTTACAGAATTAGTCAATTACATGCCGATCTCGAATCTACATTTTCTGTCAAAGATACTAGAAAAGGCAGTATCTTCACAACTATGTTCCTTTTTAGAAAGAAATTATATCTGCGAGGATTTTCAATCAGGATTTAGACCGTACCATAGTACTGAGACAGCTCTCATTAGTCACAAATGATTTGCTCTTATCATCCGATCGTGGTTGTATCTCTCTATTAGTGTTACTCGATCTTAGTGCTGCATTTGACACTATCGACCACAACATTCTTTTAAATAGACTCGAAAATTATGTTGGCATTAGTGGAATTGCATTAGCATGGTTTAAATCATACTAATCTGACCGGTATCAGTTTGTAGCAGTAAATGAAGAAATGTCTTATCGATCACAAGTTCAGTATGGCGTACCACAAGGCTCAGTACTTGGACCGTTGCTGTTCACTCTGTACAATGCTACCCTTGGGAGATATCATTAGGAAGCATGGAATTAGTTTTCACTGTTATGCTGATGATACTCAGCTCTATATTTCTTCACACCCTGACGAAACTTAACAATTCACAAAATTAACGGAATGCATAGCTGATATAAAAAACTGGATGACTAGTAATTTCCTACTACTTAATTTTGAAAAAACAGAGATTTTAATTATTGGACAAAAAATTTCCTCACGTAATAATAGAATACTGTCTAACACTTGATGGCTGCTCTGTCAAGTCTTCGTCGTCGGTTAGGAACCTGGGTGTGCTCTTTGATACCAATCTTTCATTTGAAAGTCATGTGTCTAGCATCTGTAAAACCGCATTCTTTCATCTTAAAAATATATCTAAATTACGTCATATGCTCTCATTGACAAATGCGGAACAATTAGATCATGCCTTCATGACATCAAGGCTAGATTATTGTAATGCTATTATGGGTGGTTGCACTGCACGTTTAATAAAAAAACTACAGCTGGTCCAAAATGCAGCAGCTCGAGTTCTTACTAGAACCAGGAAGTATGACCATATTAGCCCGGTTCTGTCAACACTGCATTGGCTCCCTATTAAACATCGTATAAATTTTAAAATATTGCTGATCACTTACAAAGCACTAAATGGTTTAGCTCCCCAGTACTTGAGTGAGCTCTTAAAGCATTATAGTCCTTCATGTCTATTGCGATCTCAAAATTCCGTCCAGTTGATAATACCTAGAATATCAAAATCGACCGATGGCGGTAGATCCTTTTCCTATTTAGCACCAAAACTTTGGATCAATTTTCCTAACATTGTCCGGGAAGCAGACACACTCTGTCAGTTCAAATCTAGACTAAAAACACATCTCTTTGACCTAGCATTCACATAACACATTATAGACTTTTATAATTCAATGTTAGGCTACATAGATTAGGTCAGCCGGAACCGGGAACACTCCCCATAAATCCTGATGTACTCGTTACATCATAAGAAGGATGGCGTCTACGCTAATATTAGTCTCTCTGTTTATCCGAGGTTTACCGCATTACCACATGAAGGCCTCATTGACACAACCAATCTGACTTCTGACCTGTAATGCTGCCTGGATCATAATCATGCACTATTCGTTCGTTGGCCAGAGGAGAACTGGCCCCGACTGAGCCTGGTTTCTCCCAAGGTTTTTTTTCTCCATTCTGTCACCTGATGGAGTTTTGGTTCCTTGCCATTGTTTGCCTTGGCTTTTGGCTTGCTTAGTTGGGGATATTTAATATTCAACAATATTATTGATCTGCCTTACTTAGGGTGGACAATGATGCAATTTTCTTCTAGAAACAAACTTTGTTGTATTATTTTCATGTTATCACTGTGAAGCTGCTTTGATACAATCTGTATTGTAAAAAGCGTTATATAAATAAAGGTGACTGATTTTACTCAAGACGACTGATTTGAGTAATTTCTGTGCCATTAGAGACACAAAAGAAAAGGACACAACTATCCATGCACCTCTCAAGCAGCATTGTGTCCAAATACATTTACCAATTACTTTCTCAATAGGAATTTAAAAAAAGAACCACAACAACCAGCTTCAAGATGAATAACAACATCGCAAAATTTCATTTGAAGTTTGAAAAAAGACATATATTAATGGACTTTTGTAGTATCAGAAATAAAGCATTTTCTTATGAGTTTTATAATGAATTGCATGCCATTAAGCAACACAAGTCATTCAGCTTTTATTAATATGATATTCTATATCAAGCTTACTGCAGTGCACAACAGTGTCTCATACCAGCCACTGAGCGAATACACAGAGTAATGTTATAACATAATTTTCAACACTCTCAAATGTAGGCTATTTTTTGTATGTATTCACTAATATAATTTGTCAAATAAAGTAACCTTTATGAGCAGTAATTCAGCACTTGTGACTGTTTTATTACAATAAAATAAACTAATGGGAATTTAAGTGATCAAACGTAACTGTAACAAAGTTCAAGTTAGGGAAGGAGGCGAATTAAACTTTTATAATTAAACTTTAATAGTAAAATATGCATAAAGAACAAAACGAAAGCATAATAAAAACAGCAACGTAAAATGTCCCAGGCTCTCAGCCCGCCCTGCTTCATACCATTAATACAACTTTAAAATATTAGCTCACCTATGAACATGATTTCTGCCTGAGTCCCGTCGGATGGATTTATCTTCAGAGTTTATTGGTAGGGTAGTACTGGAATTTAATAATTAAACTTTTTTTAATGTTTCATAAACATAACCCTTGACTGGTGACTTTTAAGCATACTTCTATCATGGCTTCACAACACATGGTAAGTATAAGTAAAGTAACTTTTGAATATGCACCAAGGGGATCTACTAAAGCAATATAATAAAATATCAAACACAACCAATCACTTACTGCTGATCTGTTTCCTGTTCTATAGGTAAAACAATAAATAAAATAAAACGATAAAGTTTCACTTTTACACATTTGCTGTAAACATAATTTAGGCATGATGTATAAATACATAATGCAGACACGCACAGTGCACCGAGATAGCATGTTGATCTATTATTCTATCATGTTGTTTTTATTTACATCATATTTTCTTTAACTTTAATCAACATTTTATGTATGGTAATGAAACAGCATAATATTGTTTTGAAGACAAGCAGTGGCTGTGTTTTGTGTTCTGCCTGTGATGGACATTGTTATTTGTCAGCACATAGTTGCACAGCTGCTCAAAGATTCTTCACTTCACTCAGACTGTTCAACCAGACTGTCAGTCATTCTATTGTGCTCTGCATATACCCTTGCTTTTCATAAGCCTACATATATTCATGTTCCATCTAGCCAAGAAAACAATTAAATCCTCACACTCAAGCCGTTCATCTTCTGTAATTAGGAAAGACATTATTATACTACTCTGAAGTGTCAGCAGGAATATGTCTTTGGCAGTCTGCAGCCAGACGGAGGGACACAGTGGCCTCTGTGGTGCTCGGGTTGACCCGAAAGTGGTTGTGCTCAGGCTGGATAGCAACTACAACCTGCCGCTTAAAGGTCTTACTCAGAATAATATAGAGAAAAGGGTTAATGCAGCTGTTAGCGTAACCCATGCTAATGGCAACGTGATAGACATAATAAAACGAGGCACTGGGCTTCTGTATTCCCAGATGGACAAGTTGAAGGATGTAGTACGGAGCCCAACAGATGAAAAAGGCCAAACAGATGGCCACAGCCATCCGAGTCACACTTTTGGTGCGCACTCGTTGGTACCTCGGGGGAAGAGGAGCCACTGTGGTAGACATATGCTTTAAGATTTTAAAGAACACCACACATATAATCGTGAGCGGAAGGGCGAATGCCAGCACAAACTGATAGATGGTGAACCAACAGATACTGGTGGATGGATTCGGCAGCAGGAGAGCACATCCCACCTGGCCACTGTGGAGAGGCATCAAGCCAGTGTACATTAAGACAGGGGTGATGGAGATGAGAGAGAGCGCCCACACAATCCCCACCACAGTGCCGGCTACACAGGTTGTCCGGACATGGTTAAAGCGGAATGGGTGGACGGTTGCCACGTAACGGTCCAAGGTCATAACGGTAAGGATGTAGGTGCTCACTGTCTGGCTGTTAGAATCTAAAGCAGAGATGACTTTGCACATAATGGCTCCGAAACACCAAGATCCGTTGCCCAGGAGCTGATGGATGAGAAAGGGCATGCCGAGGAGGAAAAGCAAATCCACAATAGAGAGATTGAATATGAAAATGTCTGGTACTGTTTGTTCAGTCTGGCATTTGGTCTTTTTAATGATGGTGTAGATTACAATAGAATTTCCAGCGATGCCCAAAATACATATGGTTCCAAAAATACTGGGCAAGATGGCATTTCCATACTGGTCTCCCATTGTCACTAAGCACAAAACAGAAGCAATAAGAAGAGAAAGAAAAAATGTAAAAGTTGACGTCCCGTGGTGTGCAGCATTTATTAAGCAGCATTTTGCTAATCTTTTAGATTGTGCTGTTTTTACGATGCTAAACTTAAAAAAAAAATGGTGCCACAGTGCCTATAATATACACTTTCTCTTATATACGTTCACAGAAATAATAAATATTGAAGTTTATTAAAAAACAAAACTTATGAACATGTTATGCACCGCCTACATATCCATATAGACATTCCTCATATAATAAGAATAAGAATAAGCTGTTGCCGTCTTCAGTAAACAATGTTATATTAGCTAACAAGATCATAAACAGTTCGATTTCTGTATCAGCTGATAACCTTTGAAACAAACTAAATAGCCACCTTCACTTCCACAAAACTGATTCCCTATATCTGCCTACCTTGTTCCGACGAGTTAAAGAAAACCAGAGATGAGTTTTCAGAGTCTTCAGAAATATCCATGTGGAAAATTGCGAAAGAAATGCCGTTTCAACATCTACCTCTGCAGACAACAAAAGCAGCTAATAACTTTAAGGCTCACAGTGAGGGTCGCACCCGCCTCACATTTTTATAAATCTATACACAATTTTCACCGTACACACTGCTGAATAAATTAATAAAGACAAATAAAATCGAAAGAATAACCCTGGGCAAAACTTGAAGACGCGTGAGATGATGAGCAGCAGCATCCAGAGTCTCAGTGTCTGGAGAGAGAGAGAGAGAGAGAGAGAGAGAGAGAGAGAGAGAGAGAGAGAGAGAGAGAGAGAGAGAGAGAGAGAGAGAGAGAGAGAGAGACGCTCGTCTTTCTTTGGACAGCAACTGACACCTCCAGTCATGGAAACTGCACCTTTATACATCAGGGCATCACCATTTCTTCTCATGTTTGCAAAATTTCTCGTTTAAAAAAGGTTGCAGTTGTTCAAATATCGATGGGAGGCGCGTATCAGTCTATTTGTGTCCTATAACCACTGCACCGACCCAACAAGTCTTGCTTTTTCTATTGATTTCTTATCGTAACTCATAACTCATTAAATTGCATATGTTTCAATATTTATCTCTACATTTTGATATACCGTTTGGAATTATTATATATATTTTTAATTAAATTGCCTTACATGTAGCCTACAAAACTTATATAGGCCTAGCCTATTTGAAAAGTACAATATCCCTATATCAACAACCCAAACGCCTTGAGTTGTGACAATATTTAGGCCTACCTTTCCGCTGGTAGGCTATATGAGGTGTTTTTGTAGTTCATTTTTTGTAATTTAGTTTATTTGAGCATATAAGTAGGCTATTGTTAGTGCAGCTGTTTTTGAAATGTTTGTCAAACTGACTTTTGCAGCTAGACTGTTCTCTGAGGTATGGAGTGCAGCATTTCACCCTTTGTCCATTAGATGTCGCTCCGCTCATCTGTATGTCATGCTGCATTATTCTTTCTCATGGAGAACTGGAACAACCAATCTCTCTCCTGTTTCATGCCAAATATGTAGCCTACTACAATCTTCACAGCGAGATGAAAAGGTTTAGATAACGGGGCAAGCGCGTTTGAATCGAATCTCTGATAATAGTGCACCGTCGATTTATGTAGTTTCTTATTAATTCAGTGTGCGAAGTTTTTGTTTGGACCTTTCCATCTTTGCTGACCATAACACGAAGGAAGCGGAAATTAACAGCCCGCTTGCTTTTCCCAGAGCTACTCCGGAGTCGGGAAAATTGACTGAAATAGTGAGCCGTATAACATGATTTTACTGTTGTTAAAATACAGTAGTTTTATTTAGGTATCTTTTTCAATGCGTAAGGGGGATCGGATAGGGAGACTCTGCACCTCTTGGGTAAGTTCTGTTTGCATAAGAACTGATGTTCGACTCGTTTCAATCAGATTGATAGATTTCTTGATAGAAAGAAAGATTTATATGTGGTGGTGGAAAGAAAAAAACATATATGAAGGAATTTATGTTTGAGTGGTACGTGTTGGTGACTAATTCACAATTAAGGCTGAAAAGTTTAGTGTCAAAACAAAGGATCGCATCTTCAGAATCACAACATCATTAAACGAATCTGTTTATCTAACTCTAACTGTATATAACCATAACGACTATATTAACAACTATTATAATACATACTGCTGCAAACGTGCGAAGCGACAAACCAAAACGTTCCTATTATAATCAACGAAGTTATCTACGGCAGCGACGTGTCTGACGCCCAGGGCCCACGACACATAGTTCAGCGCGAGCTGTCCGGAGGTCTGGACCCTCGCGAACTCGTTACATGGTCGCAGCGTGTTGACAGCTTAATTATAACGGCAACGTTCTAGTATCTCACATCACAAGCTGAGTCGAATAGTGGAGTGAACAAATCCTTTAAGTGAATCGTTCTCGTTCATCCCTTGCACTGACTCCTATTTTGTTCATCTAAGTAAGCGCGTGACTCCATTGGCTGTCAGACGGACGATAAGCACGAGCAAATAGCATTCGAGTGTGGACTGTGAATGGGCATTTTTATTGGTTGCTGGATACGCCCCTTTACTGAACGAGACTCGCTGGAGGAGTGACAATGAACGCGAATCGCTAAACAGATAGTTCGTGAACGAGATGTCTCGTTTCGTGAGTGTTTTAAACTGGACAATTTTACGTCAACATGGATCTGCTGAACCGACTGAAGGAGTCGTCGTTCGTCCTGTTCGGTTCATGTTCTCGTTGACAACAATGAGAAAAGGGAGAATGACTACACTAGGCCTATTAAAATGATATTTTCTGAAACTCAAAACTATTTTATATATTGCTCTCGGTAAAAGTCATGGCTAGCTGCAGTTGATTAAAAGAACGAATAAAATGGTCTGCTTTGTTGGTTTGAGTAAAACGAAAATTATACTTAAATACGCAAAAATCTCTTAATAGATTTTTAGAGATAGACAATTTTAACGAGTGTTTTAACGTTTCGGTTGATGCAAACATTGATTTCGCACTTTTAAAAAGCCTCTGAATGAACCAGTAAGCGAATCTAAACAAATCTTCTTATTGAATCGATTCAAATGATTCAAATCACAGGTATGGATCAAAACACCAACCACTAAGCTTTAAACGTGATCTTGACATGAATGTATGTATTAAGAATTTGTTTGGATTTACAATTAGTTGACATTTGTTGTGATGCAAATGTGTCAGATCTTAATGACTCAAGGTCTCACCAGCATCCAGTATCACCAAGACACCCCACATCACATCTGATTCCTCTTATTGGCTCATAGTCAGTTGCAAGAAAACGTCAGCTCGACCCAGTTATTTCGTTGCCTTTATATTTGCGTACATTGCACAGCTGCTTCACACCAGATCTGATTAAAAGGCAAAAAACAATCTTTCCCTTATGCTTTGTCTGTATAGATAACTACATTTGTTTCAAATCTTTATGTCTGTCTGCAGGTTGACAGCACGCAGACAAGGAAGAACTGTCACTCCACGGACAGCAGGGACACGGACAGAAATTAAGAGATTGAATCAGATCAGTTAGGGGTGTTATTCTGCATGTAGAAACACTTCCTTCTGGAGCTGTATATCTATCTTGTGTCCACACAGTCCATGCCATGGAGGCAATAGCTAAATACGATTTCAAAGCTACTGCGGATGATGAATTAAGTTTCAAGCGTGGAGAGATTCTAAAGGTAAGTGTCATTTATTGCTGCAGCATTTTTTCATTTCTGTCTTACTGTATGATCAAGTTATGAGAAACCTGATATCTACAGATATCTATGTTTATCCTTTTGCAATAATTCATTTTTACAGACACATATTAACTTTAATCAGGGTCGAAAATATGCAGCATTGATTTCGTAAAGTCTGGATGTGCCGTGATGTTAAGTCAAGTCAACTATCTTATTTTTATAGTGCTTTTCTCAATGTACATTGTTTTGAGTCAGCTTTTCAGAAAATCATGATATTAATGCTTGTAATATCTCCATGCCTTATAGTCATATTTAGCAGATTAGAGCTGGGCGATAATATAGTTTACATTTTGGGGATATATAAACAATCAAGAAGTTTATGTGATTGTAACTAGAAATTGTAGCCTATAATTGTTTTGCTGTTTGGAACTCTGTAACATTGTAATCATCTCTTGGAAATCACGTAACTTTTTTTTTAATCTACTTTAAACTGACCACATGTTAAATCAAATCAATTTAGTCCATATGGGTAGCTTTGAGGCCATAAACTTTGACATAATACAATATTAAAACACTTTAAGGAGATTTCAACAAACAACAAAAAATTGTATATAATTTAGGATATTGCTTTTTTACAGCTTGATAAGTCATGCCTTAAAATTAAAATGATGTAAGGTTGTAAATCGCAAATATTTCATTATATATTTGTTGTTTGCCAAGGCCCAGTTCTTTTTGTTGGGCTAAATAAAAAAAACATGCACTGGACTTCTACTTTTCTCTGTCTGCTGCATTTGATATCACAGCTCAGGACTGGGCACATTCTTGTGGTGCCATCAGCCAATCTGTGTTGTCATGAAATCATTTTAGTGTGGCTCCAGAGTGATTAGTCACATGGCATTTAGGTTCAGATGATTGGCTCAAAAAAATATGGCACCCACCCATGAGAAAAATGGCAGATTCTGCACCAGGGGTTTTGAGCCAACCAAGCAACTGTCATTAAAATGAATGGGAATGCTAACGGATGGCTTTCTACAGATATTATGTAGACCTCCTTAACTGCAACTTACCAGCAAGTAGCTGGTACTGTTCAAATGTTTGGGGTCAGTAAGATTTTTTTTCTCTCAGTTTTTTAAAAGAAATGAATACTTTTATTCAGCAAGGATACATTAGGCTACATTTATTAAAAAAATTGACAGTAAAGACTTTTAAAAAAGAAAATTACATTTACTTTTCACAATGTTTTCAAATAAAATCTGTTCTTTTGATTTAGGGTTGCACAATATTGGAAAAAAAAACTGACATTGCATTATTTTGTTTTTCTGCGATATATATTGCGATATGAAAACAATTTCACCAGATGACTTGAATAGCTCTGAATATTAATCATTCTAGAATGATTGGGGTGATTTTTTAGGGGAGTGAATCTGCATAGAAATTAATAAACAAATTACAAGCATAGATATATACAATAGAACAAAGATACAAACAAAATACAGTCGAACAGTATTCAGAAATGTAATAATCAAATGAAAAATAACACTGCATAGAATTTACTGTAGAAAATGACATGTATTTAATCTTTTTTAAAGTTACAAAAATGAATTTCTCTTTGTATTTTGTTGTTTGATTAACATTAATGACACAGACACCAGTAGGAATATTAGGCTGCTGTCACTTTAAGACCGATCCATGGATCTAATAGGATCCAATAGAGTGGTGCAGGTATGATGACAGAGCCCAGAAGTCTAATTCGGTAACTTGATACTTTGACAGTTTGTTCTGCAAAGTAAATCACACAAACCCATAGCGAAAACTCGAATTTTGAAAATGTACGTTTTATATAACAATTTGGGGTGTGTGCAGTGTACGTTGTAGAACAAAACGTCAAAGTATCTTCAGGTTATGTTTACCACAGGCTTTATTTTACTCATAAATTGAAAAACTCCATTATAAAACCCTATAGGAAAATCTCGAAAGGACCAGCGATGCAGCCCTATTTTGAACTTCTATTCATCAAAGAATCCTGAAAAAGTCATGGTTTCAACAAAATATTAAGCTTCACAACCTTTTTCAACAATTTTATTGTTTATTCATTGCAGGAATAAGTTACATCTTAAAATATATTAAAATAGAAAACAGTATTTTAAATTAAAATAATTCACAATATTATGTTTTTATTTTATTTTTTTCTTCTATTTTTGATCAAATGTAGCCTTGGTGAGCAAAAGAGACTTCTTTCAAAGATCTGTTTCTGTCCTGGTTCTGAACCAAGGGCAGTCAACCTAGCAACTCAGACTCCCCCCATCCACCCACCCCTGAAGGCTTCAGCTCCATCCAAAGTATTTTGGACTGGATTCAGGAGTGCTTGCCATCCAGCTATAATTTAGTTTAGGTCACGTATCAGCTATTCTTGCCCCCTGGACCTTTCAACCAGCAAAACGCACAGCTTCAAAGCTGCACATCTTTCTCAACATTCCAGACAACTTTTAATCAGCAGCATACATACGTACTATCTGCTTTTACATTCTGCCAACTAGAATATGATCAAACATTGCACTATTCATCTGAATTTTACTTTATTTCTTCAAGAATTTTGGCACACAGATATACTGTGCCAAGTTTAACACTAGCAGAAGGTCAATGAAGCTTCATCTCTCAAGAAAACCTTTGAGCCATAGGGTCTTGAAATTCATATTTTATTATCTTCTAAATTTAAATTTGCCAGAGTAATTGACAGGTTGAAAAAAAATTAACACTTCAAGTCTCCAGGCAAAAGGGATTAATCTTAGTAATCATTAGCAACTTTTCATATCATTTTTATAATTGATCATATTAAAAATTGCAGGAGTGTAAAGCAAGAAGTGCCAGACCTGTCTCTGCTTGTTGCATTTTCTTCATTGACTTCACCTCTTCAGAATGAAGTTGGAGGTTTAGGAGAGTTGGTCTTGATATTTTTTCTCCCTTACTCTTTGGCAATGCCTGCAAAATTCAAATCCTGGCACAGACCAATTATGGACCAAAAGCAATTACGGAATTTGATGAACTTTTGAGAGCAATTTATGGAAGCTGCTAGACAATGACAAGGCAAAAGATTTCATATTTTACCTGTCCAGTTGTGAGTTTGCAGTCTCAATTGAATGTGTAAAGAATAATTGATGACATGCTATTGTATTTTTGAAAAATAAGGCACACCCAAGGTGGTAACGTTGCAATGACTGGAGGCCACCTCATGTGTACATTATTTTTTAAATAATTCAACGGTTCATTGTCAGTTATTTGGCTTACCACAGTTTTTTTTTTTTTTTTTTTTTTGTATATAGAACTACTTCCCTGCATCTTCCTTATAAACAGCCCAAGACTCTACAACATTTTAGAATGAGCAATGGAGGCTAGAGCCATTGTTATGGTGAAATAATTTGTCACAGTGATTTAGAACTGTAATGTGCTCAAGATCTGGTTGGAACTACTTTATCCGTGCAGTTATTGAAAATGAATTAACACATTCGAAAATCTGTCAGCCAATCAGAATAAAGCATTCTAGGTTCAGCCATTGTGCAATGGTATACGATGAGATAAAACACTAGGTACAACAAAATAACCCAAGATAAACAGCATGGATGAAGGAGTCAGATACGTAAATAAAGTACTCTTACGAATCAATTTTTTTTGTGTGTGAATCTGTCATCGGTTTGAATAGAGCCAGTACTTTACTTAATGTTGTTTTATATGTTTTGTAAGTGGTAATATATTCACTACCATTCAAAAGTTTGGGATAGGCACAATTTTTTTCAGTAAAAACAGTAATATTGTAAAATATTATTAACTGGTTTCTATTTTAATATATTTTAAAATGTAATTTATTCCTTTGATGCAAAGCTGAATTTTCAGCATCATTACTCCAGTCTTCAATGTCACAATTCTAGTTCTAACAAAATTCTGTTTAGTTATGTTTTGACAATCACAATACACTTACACCTAAAATGATCCACAGACTGAGTTTAGACAAAGCCCATATGTTACATTCTGCTTAAATGTCCCTGCTTGTCTGGACAGAATGTTCAAAGTATCTTATTTTCATGAGTATACAAATGTTATTATTTATTGTTCTATTTATTTTATTCTATTGTACCATTGAGACAATAACAAGTTTGCAGTAATGCAAATATGTCATTATTTAATTTTGTAAACGCTGTGCATTTAGTTGTTGTTGCTAGTTTGAGTTTAGAATTACACATTTCAGCATTATCACTAATCTGTGTGTGCATTTTCCTTGAGAACCAAGCAAGTTGACTCATGAAACCATATGTTTATTATTTCGCAATCGCAATATTGACCTCAATAATTGCAATATGACATTTTCCCCAAATCATGCAGCCCTATTCAAAGCCCTATCCCAAATCAACATTGTTCTGTTGAATAAGTAACAGAATTCTGTTGGGAACTTGGATCATATAGAGAGGGATGTTTCCAATTTTGCTGTTATCTATATGAAAATCTTTTTTTATTTAAAGGGAATAACAGCCCAAACATATCCCATGGGATAACAGCATTTGCTTCTAATATGTTGTGAACATTCCCAAGCCCCAAGAGTCTGTTAGGTTGGCCTAGAAATCCTGACTAATTACTGTATCACCCTCCTGACTGCAGGATAGGATTTGATCTTCTCACTTGGGTTCTGTTTTGAACCTCTGGCTACAGGGAACTCAGCTTTTTCCAGAGTCTCTTGTGATTTTGGTGCTTCCCCCACACCTCCCCCAAAGGCAGTGCTGAAAATTTTAGCTGTATGTCTGATATATTTATAAATTTATTGCCCTACTTTCCTAGTTTCATGGGAGTTGATTTTGCATACATGGGCGTTGCATCAAAGAACATGCCACCTGCAAAATAAGAGGAATCCTCTCACATAAATCTTCCTTTACTCACTCTCATGATGTAACAAACATTTGACTTCATTTCATTTCATGACTTTGACTTTTTTTTCTCTCCATGAATCTTAAAAGAGCACATTTTGAACAATGTACTTGTCACTCTTTTCCTTGCTACTACAATGAAAGGGGGAATTCAAAGGGAATTATATATAATTAATTAAAGGGGACATATCATGCTAAATCCACTTTTTTAGCCCTTAAATGCATTTTGTTGTATATTTGGAGTGTTTAGAAGTACAGAAAAGTTTAAATTATTCTCTTCAGGTGCTTCGTTGATATCTTTATATTCTGTTTTGGCCTTATTTTTCAACCTGTTCCGATTTTTCCGTTATCTATGACGTTTTGTGAACTATTACGTCACAGTATTTGCAGCGGAAATGCCAAATAAGGACATTGACTTCCAGCCCAACACTTCGAGCAATCCGCCATTTTTATTTCTCGCTGCAATTTTGTAGTCCAAGCTAAAGGATGCAGAAGTTACGAGAGGGTAAGTTAAAATGTTCGGTTGTTGGATGTAGTAACCCACACGCTTCATTACACCGTCTAATGTAGGTGAACTGCCGCGCTTGTGTTTAACTGAAAGAACGAGCAGAGAGAGAGGGACCCGGTCGCGCGCACGCACTCTCTCTCTCTTCGGAGCCAGGCGAAAGTGTAAACAAGACACCGTCTCCAAACTAGACGCTGTCTTGCTCTCTCTCCCCCTCGCACATATTATTCAAAATAAATCGACACGGTGGTAAAAGGTCGGAAGACCAAAGTTTCATGTGTAAATACAGTAACACACCATTGCGATACATCCATATGAAGACGTTGTTCTGCAGGTTCGTCGTCTTCATTTTCATCTCGCTCTGGCTGCGACTCTGGCTCGAACATGTAAGGCTGGCTGGACAAGTCTTCCGTTGTTGACATTTTGTTAATAACGTGTGAATAAAAAGTTTCTGTGCCGCTAGATAATCGTATCTCTGCTATCAAACTACAAAAATGGCCGAACGGGGTGGAGTTGAACCGTGTCACCTCTGCATCCTGGAGAGGGGGCGGGGTATGAAGTGTCTCAATTGTATTTAAAGAGACCGCACCAAAACGAGTTGCTCTCAGACGCACTTCAGAAAAGGGGTAGAAAAGGGGCCTGTGGAGCTATAATAATGAGGAATTCAGACCCAAGCATTGCAGTTCCGCTTTATATAGACTACAAATTTATGATTATGTAAAAAGGAACGATTTAAAAGCATGATATGTCTCCTTTAAGATGAAAGACCAAGATCTGTCTCCGATATAGGGATAAAGAAAGAATAAAGGCATAGTTACTTTTTTTTCCATTCTTTGAATTTTCGGTTTACATCATTTCCGAATAATCCATTGCATTCCGGTGTCATCGCATAATTTTGGGATAATTATTCCTTTTAATATGTTCATTCATAAACACTTTATGAACCAGGCCGAACTCTTCTGCTTAATAAAAAAAAAAATTGCTCTCTGTAGTGCCCTGACAGAAGCCCTAGTATTTTCAGTATTTTTAGCATCATTCTCACTGACTTTGAACACTCAACCAAAAGCGCCTCTGGCACAAGGCAGAATGGCACTAAAAAGGTTCTATGCTTTCAGTTTTGAGAATTTGATGTTGTGCTACAATACAATACAATATTTATTTCTAAAACACATTTAAAAACAACCAAGGCTGACCAAAGTGCTGTACAGAACAGAAAAAATAAATAAAAATAAAACAACCAATAAAGAAACGCAAAACAAAAGATAAACAATAATCGTTCCTAAATCAAGGAGTATTAAAAGCCAAAGAAAATAAATAAGTCTTTAAAGAAGATTTGAAGGTGGAAACAGAGGGAGCTAATCTAATGTAGAGAGGTAGACTGTTCCAAAGTTTTGGGCCTGCAGCCGCAAAAGCGCGATCGCCTCGTTTTTTAAGTCTAGATCTAGGCACAATGAGTAGACAGTGATCACTGGATCTCAGAGTTCTAGAAGGAGTGTACGGACAGAGTAGATCGGTCAGGTACTGAGGGACCAATTTGTTGAGGGCTTTATAAACAAATAATACAATTTTAAAATCAATTCTAAATTTGACAGGTAGCCAGTGCAGTGTAGATAAAATAGGGGTGATCGACTCATACTTGCGGGTCCCAGTGAGGAGTCTTAACAGCTGTGTTTTGCACTAGCTGTAGACGGGAGAGGGAAGACTGAGAGACACCAATATAAAGTGAATTACAATAGTCTAGACGAGTTGTTACGAAAGCATGAATCACTGTTTGGTAGTTACTCTGGGTTAAAAAAGGTTTCACTTTAGAGAGTTGGCGAAGATGAAAAAAGCATGATTTTACAATGGTACTGATCTGTTTATCAAATTTTAGGTTGTGATCAAACAGAAAGCCCAGATTTCTAGCGCATTGAGTTTCATATGGGGCAAGAGAAACACGGTCAACATCAAGCACACAGTTTTCCTTGGGCCCAAATATAATTATTTCAGTTTTATTTTCGTTTAAATGTAAAAAATTAAGTTCATTTAAACAGACCAAAAGGAGTTGTAAACCATTTTTATCGTTATGTTTTAAAGGAAAATAGATCTGAGTATCATCAGCGTATAGATAAAAGGCTACTCCGTATTTATTAAAAATGGAAGCCAGCGGTAGCATGTACAGGGTAAATAATACCGGCCCGAGGGTTGATCCCTGTGGGACTCCACAGTTTAGAGGTACACTAGAGGAGGACTGATGACAACACTAAAACATCTGTTGGTCACATAAGAACAGAACCACTGTAAGACTACGCCACGAAAGCCCACAGATATCTCCAGACGTCTCAACAGGACCTCATGATCGACTAAATCAAATGCGTGCTAGAGACGTGACTAGTAATGCTACAGTCTGTACAGAGAATAGTTGCGGTTAAAGCTTTTCTTATAGTTACAGCCAAACACCTGGTTTATATGGGAGACTATTAAGAGAATTATTATTATTATTATTTTTACTCCTATGCTACTATTTGTTTGAGATACGTTGCGACTTTGTTAGTTTAGTTTTTTTGGTCGTTTTTTATGAATTCATTGAAACTCGTGGATGGATATCAGCGATTATGCATTTAAACAAATTATTAGACTCAGTGGGTTCTTCTGGTGTAATACCAATTTGGTCACCTCTATTTACTGATTCAGTGATTGAGTGCAGGCATTTGGGTTGACATCACTGTGGTCCTTACTTCACAAAACTTTATATCGTAAACTCTATATACACACTATCTATATCTATACACACTCTATGACTTTCAAGGTTGTCGGGTTGCTGTTCTTTTAACACTACACAACTGTCGCTGATGTAATTTCCAGTCAAAACACATTTCACACTGCAGGATTTTGGATTGCAGACAGGTCTAGATATTTAACCTACTAAATATCTCTCGGGCATGTGCTTCCTTACATTGCGTCTTTGAAAATGTACACATGAGCATAGACATGGATTCAAAGCGCCTTATGCCTGCTTTAGTGACACATCTCTTCGTCTGTTACAGTCTTTTATCCGTACAGTTATGATCTTGTGTCTGAACCTCTATGGCTCACAGCCTGTCTGGAGTATGTAAGCCTGTGATTAACTGTTTGGCCTTCAGGGGATGTTTGGACTCATAACATCATGGCTGATGCCAGTCTGATATCATTGGTGGTGTCATTTATTTATTTACCAAGGAATAAGATGCAATGCACAGATTAATTAAAATACATCAAACATGAATGAAACGAATTATCCTTTTCAGTGTGGAAAAAATTGCTGCTACTACTAATGTTAAGTTTGAATTGGTGCTGTCTAGTCCCAGCTGCTAAAGGCGATTATATTCTTTCCAACCAGTATCAGCTCTCCATTGCCCTTGAACACAATAATAATTTATTTATTACAGATATATAGGCCTGCAGTAAAGGATGCCAGACATGAGGTGAAAATCTTTGGAATTAGAGGATATTATCAGCCTAATATGATTTGCCTGGATTTTTATTATGACTGAATTAAGATCCTGTAAAATCTCACCCCCTGCCTGTATGCTTAATTTTCCATTTTTGTCTCATGAGCAATTATGCTTCCTTTGTCTTTCATAAGTGCTTTAGGCACACTGGACCATATTTCCTAGAAAATTTTTAATGACCTACATTTTCTAGATTGGGTGTGCAGTGTGCAGTGTGACCAAAACCTTACAACTCAGTATATTCATCAAAGAAACCTTAGAAAAATAAGCAAACAAAAATATTAAGCAGCAATGGTTTTCAACACTGTATAATATGAAATGTTATTTGAGCAGCAAATCATCATATTATAATTATTTCTGAAGGATCTTGTGACACCGAAGACTGGAGTAATGATGCTGAATATTAAAATAGAAAACAGTTATTTTAAATAAATAATTTCACAATATTACTGTTTTACTGTGTTCCTGGTCAAATAAATGCAGTCTTGGTGAGCATAAGAGACTGTTTTCAAAATCATTAACAAATATTACCAACCCCAAGCCTGTAAATGGTAGTGTACTTTTGGTGGAAATTTGGTAAAAAATACTTATTTATAAAAAATTAAATGGCCATGTAGGCCTAGGTCTATTTTTAGATGACCAATTCAATTAAATACTTAATCTCATATTTACCTTTTTGTTTGGAACTTTAGTAACAAAAACAGAACAGTTTTATGTTTTATGTAAGTGAGATAAAAAAAAAAATACTATAAAACAAAATGCATATAAAACAAATAATTCAGAATCATTTCTGATAGAATGAGCCATGTTTGAAGCCAATAAAGTTGTCTGAGCCGACATATGGCTTAACTGCATCTCTGGCGACCCGAGTTTGATTCCCGGCTCAAGGTCCTTTGCTGTCCTGTTCCTCTCTCTCCACCCCGTGATTTCCTGTCTGATCACACAGTCCTATCCAATTAAGCTGTAAAAAGGACAAAAATATAACTCTAAAAAGAAGAATCCAATAAAGTCAATACAGTTATGCACTAGATAGACTTGGTCAGTTGTAGTTTCTGTTTCTATCACAATTATGCTTCATAGTGTTTATCTGTTTTGCACTGCATTCTCTGGTGCTTTAGTTGGTGTGATTTGTTTATTCTAGGCAGAGTGAGTAATAATGTGATATTCACATGAGCCGATGGCAGTCCAACACCACAAGACTCAACTCTAGAAATTTAAACCAAACACTGAGCAATTTCTCCTTGACATGGTAAAATCATGACCATGACACAACACAATAAACACTTTTCCAGGGCATAGTTTAGGATTGAAGCCATACAAACTGTTAGTTTGATTTCATTTTAGGTTAAATAAACAAAAAAAAAAAAAAAAAAAGAGAATGAGACCTAAATGAGGTAAAAATATTTGGTGAAAAAATATTGCTTAATTCAAATATATGGGATTGCATACCTCTCGCATTTCGGACAATTTTGAATGTGTCCATATTTGCGATGTAACTGCTATTATTTTTTATATATATATTTTACTTTACTCATTTCCCAATGCTCATGCAACTGGATTTTGGAGTACACTTTTTTCTTTTATGTTATGCCTTGAGTCACACACTTGTCCTGGGTTTGTGTGTCAGTATGAATTGTTTTGATTTCAAGGGTCAGAGCTTGTCAATGTTAAAAGAAAGCCTTGTGTTGTGACTCTGCTCTTGAATCTACTCTGCTCTTGTCAACACCATCAGGCTTACACTCTGTCTAACCAGGCGCGACATGAAAACTACAGCCAGAAGTTATTCAATTTCACAGAGAGTCGATAAACACCAGCAACTGGTGGTAATTTTATGCAAATGCAGCGAGTACCAATAGGAGTAAAGACTCCGTATCTTTTGAGGTACTGTTGTGGCATGTAGACAAGACGGAGAAGTAGGGATACACTATATATATAGGCCACTTTATCGGTATCGGATGATATATGTTAATTTTTTATTTTATCGTTATCGGCACGATAAGAAAATGTGGCCGAAATAATAAAGCCAATAAATAATGGATTATTTCCTTGACCTTCACCTGAGACACTTCACGGTTCGCCCTGATGTTCTTGAATTGCTTGAATTATGATTGGAATGACTTCAAAAAAGGAAAATACTGTTTAGCAACATGCTTGTCTGACATATAGGCTGCATAAAATTATAATGAGAAGAACATCATTATAGTTGTGTGCTTGGGACATTTAATGCTTTTAATGGTGACTTTTGTTTTTGTAATCAGGATCTCAAAAATTATATAAAAATTTGTATTTAGATTTATCTGCCAATATATCGGTTATAGGCTTCCAAATATGAAGAATTATCGGTATCGGAGCATCTCTACAGAGAAGTTAATGTTACTGTGAGCAATTTACCTGTTCTGTATGTTTTTTCTCTGTCGACATCTTCGGAGTACTCATACTTTTGCCCATCCCCGCTAGTGGCCAACAATACTGCAAAAGTGTGAATGGGGCCTAAATAAAAAAATGACAATTCTGACGGCATTTACTCATGTGCTATCATTCCAAACCTTTTTTCTGACTTTCTTTCCTCTGTGGAACACAAAAAAAGCTGTTTTGAGAAATATCTTAAGTAACTGAAACTGGAAAACTTTGGTTATAGACATACTTCAAAATATCTTCTTTTGTGTTCCGCAGAAGAAAGTCGTTCTGTTTCGGTATGACATGAGGGTGTGTAAGTGATGACATTTTTATGGGTGAACTATTATATATTAACATGGAAGAAATATTATTTCTTATTTTATTGTCATGCCTAAGGTCACGTGCTACACACCGTCTCTCTGTACTCTATATGGGTGCAATTGCACCATCTATATCTAAAATGTTCCTGTATTCTATTACCAGTTGAACCTCTTTCCCACTCTCTTTCTGTTGCTATGCTCTTTCTGCCTAGCAACAGTGCTTAGCTGCGGGCAAGCATGCTGCTGGTAGTATGATTTCCTCTGTATAGGGATTTAGTGGTTGTGAATTGTGGCCGGTTGACATCTCTGAACCACAAACCTGTGTTTCAGCATTTGGACTTGGTTTGGGCATCACATTCAGTTATCTGTCTGCTGTTTTACTTTTTGGCTTTAACAAAGCTTGCTCTGATTCTATGTTGTATGTCTAATACCAGTTTTCATCCAACCACTGCGAGGGGTTTTACTGGAAAGAGACAAAATTGGGGCAAATTTTGCATATGCAAATTCTCTTCCGCACCCACACAGAGATTTCCTAAAATTTTGATTACTTTTCACCAAGATTACAAGAGTAAAAAAATGACAAATAAAACATTATTTTCCGCTCTATTTGTTAGTGCTTAGAGTGAGAGTAGATTTTAAAAATACAAAATAAAGGTTTGTCTTCTTTATAACTGAGACTGTTCATTTTTCCCACAAAGACCCACTTTCATTTTTATTCTTTGTTCATTTTTCCCACCAAGACCTACTTTCGTTTTTTTTCTTCTTCTTTTTTTATATTTGGAATTTGACATCTTGGCTTGTTTATAATGTGACTATTTTTCTTGAAGGCAGAGAAAAGAGGCGCCATAGCGCGGCGGGTGTGAGAGCAGATTAATGGTTGTTTACAGAGAGAGACGGGATGGGGAGAGTTCAGAGTTATGAGAGCGTTCAGGCTATAGGATAAGATTCCCATTTATCTTAGACGGATGTGTCATAACATACTTGACTTAAGCATGACTGAGAGAGGGTCTTTTAGCCTAAAATAATCACATTAGGTGATGCTTTTTCATATTTGTCGACTTCATCTGTTTCAACCGAAAGCCCTCCACCTCTGAGATTGTCCACAGGTCAGAAATTAACTCTTTATTTCATATTGGAAGGTGATGGTCATTACCACAGATGGTCCTTTTTCACAGTTATGAAAAGAGACATTAAATCCCAGCCATCAGAACTGATGGTAATGGTCCACATCTTTTTGCGCAATCCATCTGGTTCAGTTTTGCAATTCCACAAAACAGGGTAGTGTGCAATGTAGCCCCTTTCACACAGCGCTTTGAACCCGGGAAATTGCCGGCAAATTGCCAGAGCGCCTTCTGTGTGAACGCAAACACGACCCGGGATTAATGCCGGGATCGATGCCGGGATCGATGCCGGGTTGGGGACCTATCATTGCCGTGTTCAGTCCCGGAACGCGCGCTGTGTGAACAAAAGCCGTAATAATGCCGTGTCAGTGATGACGCTGAAGTCAGGATCGTTCTCCAGCTGTGAAATGGTACGTAATGCGCAAGTTTATGATCGAATCAGAGAAAAAAACTGCACAAGCGTGGTTTCTCTCTCGAGAGAGATCCCAGCTCATAAGCAAACTGAAGACGCTGCTGAGATTACGAGTCACATCGATGTCACGTGTCTTTACGGCATTTTTACGGGTTGTGTGTGAACGCACTCTCTGATTCCGGAAAATCACTGGCAATGTGAAAGAACCAAAATCAAACGAACCCGGGTCAAATCCCGGGTCACTTTATCCGTGTATTTTCTGGAATCTCTGTGTGAAAGGGGCTTATTTCTCATTAGTGCCAGAGAAGTCTTATGTATACAGGATGTTATGTGTGGCTTAAAGCTGAAATGATGGATATTTCCTGTATGCTATTTATAGAGGGTTTTAAACACCAAAGCCAGTGATACGATTGGTTCTTTAGCTCCTCTGTGTTCTGAGGGAAGTGTCTTCTGTGGGCTGATTGGAGGTTTACTGTGTGGACACTGTGTAATGACAACATGCTGGTCAAGTTTTGAAGTGTCTATTGTTTTGCCATCAGGTTTTAAATGAGGAATGTGACCAAAACTGGTACAAGGCAGAACTCAATGGAAAAGAAGGATTCATCCCTAAAAATTACATTGAAATGAAGCCACACCCGTAAGTATTTGCTCTTTTTAGTCACCAAAAAGACCATCTTTACAAGGGTTAGTTCACCTGAAAATTTAAATTTTGTTATCAGTTACTCTCACTCCTGTCATTCCAAACCCATAAGACTTTTTTGCTCATTTTTGAAACACAAATAACCTGATTTCTGGCCGTCCATCGAATGTCCAAGCAAGTAAAACGTTGACGCTTCAACAACTTTATAAAGACATTGTAAAAGTAATCTATACATGTATGAATCCAGTGGTTTAATTAAAGTCTCCTGAAAAGACTTCAGCGAGTACCAATGAGGTTGACACATTAGTATAAGTAGAAAAATAACACAATATATATAAAAATTACAATGTTGAATTTGATCTGTTGAAGGTCTTTAGTTGTTTCTTTTTTGTTCCATCTGTTGAACTCAGCAGTTGAAAGTCTGCTCATATTACATATTGTCAATGTGATGTCTATATATTGTTTGAATCCATGCCCTTCTTATAACAGTATACCTCTCATCAAAATATACACACTCTATGGGCCCTTTCATACAAATGGCGCAATGCAGCGCCAGGCGCGACGCAAGTGTTTTTGCTAGTTTCAGCCCGACGTAGTTATCATTTTCATGTCCTGCACCACGTTGTTTAAATAGCAAATGCATTTGTGCCCGTCTGTTCACCCATGGGCGTTCTGGTCTGAAAACGAGGTGTGTTCAGGCACATTGTTGGCACGTTGCTATTTTGAGGAAACTGAAATAGACTTTAGACCAGGTTTTTGTTGGTCAATGGCGCACTCTATTTCAGTTTCAGTTATTTTGTTATTTAAAGGGTGCATTAGTAATGTGCGCCTATAGGCAGGTGCACAACGCGCATACACTCTGCTTATTACACACACAGGGGCGCGGAGCAGCACACAAACATGCCAAATATTAAAAATAAAAGGATTACAATGTAAAAGATTATTATTGTTTACCTAAAAATATGGTGGAATCTGGCTTGTCCCATAAATGGTCTGCTCACGCGCTTTAACCCTTGTGCACGAGCTGATCCATTTCCTCTCCCGTTCAGTCTTTCCGCTTGCAAATTCCACCATGTAAATAGCAATCCGCCACGGCACGAGCGCAACTGGCTTTTAAAGGGAATGGGAGATGAGACTCTGATTGGTTTATTGCACGTTACATCCAAAACACACCCATGACTCATTAAGAGAATAGGGACAACCCTTTTAGACCATGCGCCGGTGGATTCGGACACGCCCTAAGTGCACTTGTGCCGTGTGCTTTAGACTATGAGCTTGGATCGTTAAAATAGGGCCCAAGATCTCTAATAAATACTCAAGTTAAACTTCTTTTTTCCTGTCCGTCCAGTGAACCTGGACACTGCAGATGTTTTTTTTTATTGTTATTCATTAAAGATGTACTTCTCAGTGAAATAGCTGCTTTGCAGAATCTCTCACTTCAAAACTCTTGTATTGTGGAATGTCACCAGTACATTCTACAACATCTTAACCATTGCTTTTTGATTTGTTCTGAACACACAGCTGGTTTTATGGGAAGATTCCCCGAGCAAAAGCAGAAGAAATGTTAAATAAACAGAGACACGATGGAGCTTTTCTCATTAGGGAGAGTGAGAGTGCACCTGGAGACTTCTCACTGTCTGTCAAGTATGTGTATGTCATTCTATTCTATTCTGTCCTACTCTATTTTATTTCTCTGTGCCAAATAACATTGCCAATTTGTATATGACTGTTCTGAAGTCCTAGTAATAAACACTTAGAAACAAAGGCTGCTGATTTTTAAATTTTGATGCAGTAATTGAATATGTTCTTGTAAATAGGGGCATGTCAATGAATAATTGATGCAGTGCAGCGAAAAATATAGCCGTTTCAACACTTTTTTTTTGTGTTCTTCTGAATTCTTTTGTGTGGTATCTAAACTAGGCCAACACTGAATCATTCAAACAGTTCTCCACAGACAGCTGCAGACATCAGGGTTCATGATACACGGAACAGTGCAGCAGTCTTTTTTTTTATAACTATAGTTGCAATATCTAAGTGCTATAAATGCAGCTGGTTATGATGTAATTCTCTAAACACTACCCCCCCCCCCCCTTCTTTTGTTTTCCCATAGATTTGGGAATGATGTCCAGCATTTCAAAGTCTTACGGGACGGAGCAGGAAAATACTTCTTGTGGGTGGTCAAATTTAACTCGTTAAACTCTTTAGTAGATTATCATCGATCCACTTCTGTGTCCAGGAATCAGCCCATTTTCCTCAGGGACATTGAACAGGTACCACAGGTAGGACTGAATCAGTGCTGGAACATTCCACAAGTACTTTATAGTAGACATTGGTGTCTCATTTTTAAAGCATTAAATGCACAAATCCCATAGTTTTGTCTCACCTTCTCGACTAAAACCAACAAACAAATCATGCAACATTCTAATTTTTATATAATCAATTGAATTTAAGTAAATTGTAAAAAATATTATATTTAGTTCTGTCATCCTGTTACTAGAGGATTTTCCCTTTGATAACAAACCATGAAATGGCCAGCAGCCATATCACCCTGTAGCCCAAGACTGGTTGCCCACTGAAGGTAAGCAGGGTTGAGCCTGGTCAGTACCTGGATGGGAGACCTCCTGGGAAAACTAGGTTGAGGTGTTAAACCGAGGTCCTGACTCTCTGTGGTCATTAAAAATCCAAGGATGTCCTTTGAAAAATAAGTAGTGGTTTAACCCTGGCATCCAGTCCATATTTGCCCATTGGCCTCTGTCTATCATGGTCTCCTAATCATCCCCATATACTGACTGGCTTCATCACTCTGTCTCCTCTCCACCAGTAAGCTGGTGTGTAGTGGGCGTTCTGGCGCAATATGGCTGCCGTCGCATAATCCAGATGGATTGGTGCTGGTTGAGGAGAGAACTCTTTGTAAAGGGCTTTTGAGTGCCAAGAAAAGTGCTATATAAATGTAACAAATTATTATTACTTAATTAAAACCAACACTTTCCCTCAAAATTGTAGTGTTGACACATTGTGCAATCATTCCACCCTGTTACCCAAGTTATTTAAAGGGTCATGAATCCCTAAAACACAATTTTGAAGTGTTAACATTTTTACAGGTTGCACATCAATGAAAACAAAAATAGCACTCATTATGTTTATTATTTGGTCTTACATGTATCGCATTACAGTGGAGAATTCAGATGTCATGAAAGACCGTTTAAGCGCTGTCCGTTCACCTCTGCCTCTTCAGCTTTGCGTTTGAACACACGTGTCATAGGTGTATCAGTACAGTAGCACAAAAGTGTTGTTTGCATTTTCCCAACAATGTGGTCAGAGCTGGAGTTTGACTGCAAACACATGAGAAATATGAATGTGACAATATTTAATACATAACAAAAACATGCGGAGCGGGCATGAGAGCGGTTTCTGCACAGAAAACTAACACTCGCAATGCGGATCACAGTTTATATCCAGACAGGAGCAAGCGCATTTGTGCACATATTTCATGTCTTGTGAAATATATATGTGCAAATAAAGACACTGATACAGCGGTACATCTGATCATAAACGCAATGACACAATGAATTAATCTGATGCACAGAAGACAATGATGTAGACTCTGATAATTCAAAGAATGGACAAAAAGTAAATGTGCCTTTATTTTTCTGTGTTAAACTGACATGTGTCATTTGTTCAGAGATTGTAGTGCTCTTAAACGTAATGAAAATATTATTATTATTCCTCATTTTTCATATAGACCAGTTGCTCTGCAAAGTTATAGCCTAATGATGATTTGTTGGTATTTCTAAGAATAATTTATCAGAATGTATTTGATTTGTTCATGATAGTTGTTAGTAGTGTCTAATGATAAGATTTTTGTGAGATTGTTGTCATAGGATTGTATTTTTAAAATACATCAAGGTGCCCCCAACTCTGTTGTTTGTTTTTGTCAAAATTCATGTGTCTGTAATGAGTCTATTGTGTGTATTGTGTTTTATTCGGATGGGCACCCTCTTCACTCCCACTTTTCCACAGCTTTACACGCCCATTTCTTGAGTCTATTTCAAATCTGAGGTGTGAACGACCAGTGTTAAAACGGGGATTTCATGACACTTCATGGCAAAAAAATCTTAATTTTCATAAATATTTATATGAATGGTAAATAGTATATATATACACTCACCTAAAGGATTATTAGGAACACCATACTAATACTGTGTTTGACCCCCTTTCGCCTTCAGAACTGCCTTAATTCTACGTGGCATTGATTCAACAAGGTGCTGAAAGCATTCTTTAGAAATGTTGGCCCATATTGATAGGATAGCATCTTGCAGTTGATGGAGATTTGTGGGATGCACATCCAGGGCACGAAGCACCCGTTCCACGACATCCCAAAGATGCTCTATTGGATTGAGATCTGGGGCCTCATTTATAAAGCTTGCGTACGCACAAAACGGGGCTGAAAACATGCGTACGCCAGTTCCTGCGCAAAAGGTGGGATTTATAAAGAAAAACTTGACAGGAAAATTTGCGCACCTGCACGCAAACTCTGACCCATGCGTACGAACGTTTTGGAGATGGAGCACTTTGGCGACACCGATGGTGAGCTGGAGTTAAATGTATTTTTGGTCACTTTTATACAGAAAATCTAAAGAAAATTAAACATATACAGAAAGATTATACAAATACAATTTCAATCACCAAGCCTGTCACTTGAAGCCAGGGGCGTAGTTTGTGGGGGGGTTGGGGGGGAGATAACCCCTCCAATATTTATATCTATGCATTACAACCCCCCCAATATTTATACCATGATCACATGAAAAATATGCAGACCCAAACTTCAACCCCCCCAATGTTTAAACCAAATCTACAACCTTGCTTGAAGCAAATATCCATTCCTTCTTAAATGTCTGCAGCAGCGAGTGTGTTGAGCCGTTTAGTGAAACTGACGCAAATAACAGTTTAAATAAATAAAATACTTCTGATATAAACATTTATATTAAATATGCCATTCAAATTAATGGAGTTAAACACTTAAACATGAAATCATTACTGAAGTTACAATTTTTTTTTAAATTCAATCATTAGAAAAATTTGTTGTGGATGCGATTGTTTTTGAACACTTTTCCTGTGGCGTGCTTTAATGTTTTAACCACAGAGATAATTGCTTATCATGATAATACCAGATTGTCTGAGAAAATAGTTTCGTGCAAATAATGCCCAAGGCCTATCTGTTTCCATTAAAAATATAAATCAATTAAAAATACAATTCGGCAAGTGGAAAAGATTGAGAAAAACTTTCTCTGAAATGTATTTTACACTATTTGATTTATGTAGGCTATTCAAAAACAAGGCAAGGATAGACAACTACTTGATTTGTATTAATGTAATGTTTCTTGTACCGTTTATATCATTTGTATATGATTATTCATCCACGTGATAACGTTTAAGTTATCACGTGGATGAATAATCATATGCAAATGATATGTAGATGAGGATCTGCATAGTAAAACTAGGCGTTGTAAGCTCCATATATGGTTATTTCGGGTGGAGACGCATGTACGCACAATCTTCCGCTGACTGGGATTTATAAAGTGAATTCTGCGCAGGTTCTGGCGTACGCACGGTTTTATAAGTCTGAATATTTTTTTGCGTACGCCATTTTTGGCTTTCGGGCGCACGTACACTTTTAGTAAGGTTCCTACGCACAGTTTTATAAATGAGGCCCCTGGTGACTTTGGGGGCCATTTTAGTACAGTGAACTCATTGTCATGTTCAAGAAACCAATTTGAAATGATTCGAGCTTTGTGACATGGTGCATTATCCTGCTGGAAGTAGCCATCAGAGGATGGGTACATGGTGGTCATAAAGGGATGGACATGGTCAGAAACAATGCTCATGCAGGCCGTGGCATTTAAATGATGCCCAATTGGCACTAAGGGGCCTAAAGTGTGCCAAGAAAACATCCCCCACACCATTACACCACCACCACCAGCCTGCACAGTGGTAACAAGGCATGATGGATCCATGTTCTCATTCTGTTTACGCCAAATTCTGACTCTACCATCTGAATGTCTCAACAGAAATCGAGACTCATCAGACCAGGCAACATTTTTCCAGTCTTCAACTGTCCAATTTTGGTGAGCTCGTGCAAATCCTCTTTTTCCTATTTGTAGTGGAGATGAGTGGTACCCGGTGGGGTCTTCTGTTGCTGTAGCCCATCCGCCTCAAGGTTGTGCGTGTTGTGGCTTCACAAATGCTTTGCTGCATACCTCGGTTGTAACGAGTGGTTATTTCAGTCAAAGTTGCTCTTCTATCAGCTTGAATCAGTCGGCCCATTCTCCTCTGACCTCTAGCATCAACAAGGCATTTTCGCCCACAGGACTGCCGCATACTGGATGTTTTTCCCTTTTCACACCATTCTTTGTAAACCCTAGAAATGGTTGTGCGTGAAAATCCCAGTAACTGAGCAGATTGTGAAATACTCAGAACAGCCCGTCTGGCACCAACAACCATGCCATGCTCAAAATTGCTTAAATCACATTTCTTTCCCATTCTGACATTCAGTTTGGAGTTCAGGAGATTGTCTTGACCAGGACCACACCCCTAAATGCATTGAAGCAGCTGCCATGTGATTGGTTGATTAGATAATTGCATTAATGAGAAATTGAACAGGTGTTCCTAATAATCCTTTAGGTGAGTGTGTGTATATATATATATATATATATATATATATATATATATATATATATATATATATATATATATTTATATTTATATTTATATTATCCTTCATTTCTTAACTGTGTCTTTGGGGTTTTAGCATGACGTAATGGTGCAGTGTTACTCCAATCTACTAATTTAAGTACAGTTATGATTGCAGTTATAACCAGGCATTAGGCCAGATTGAGTTTAAAGCAATGTCATAATTGAATTAATTCTCAACATTTCTACTTCTGTTCCACAGCATTCCACATATGTTCAAGCTTTGTTTGACTTTGACCCTCAAGAGGATGGAGAGCTGGGTTTCAGGCGTGGAGATTTCATCCAGGTCCTGGACAACTCGGATCCTAATTGGTGGAAGGGGGCTTGTCACGGACAGACAGGAATGTTTCCTCGCAATTATGTCACACCTGTCAATCAAAACATGTAACTTTCAGAGAAAATGTTTGCCTGCTTAAAGCACTTGTGGAGTTCCAGCTGGGTTGCCACGGAAACGGAAACCACAGAGGGGAGAGAAAAGGCTCCATTTGTGACATGGATGTTGATTGGCCGAAAAAAAAAAGACTGTGCTGTTTGGAGTGGTCGACATTTTATGAAGCAATATTGGCTGTGTGAGAAGAATGTTCCGGACTGATATTTCGTTCATGTACTTTGCATCACATCAGCTTAGCTTTATATGCAACTTTATTTCATGTTATATGACATCTGCTGTACTAAAAAAAAAAAAATTATGTGAAGGAAAGTCTTATGCCACAAATAAGAGGTTGATATCACTCAGCACACCACTGTGTTACAGTTTTGCACCAGGATTAATTAAAGCACCATGTTATGTTTTGTTAAAATGCATTGTGAGTTTTTCATTTTTGCTTTGTCTTTTGTCATGTTTTCATATGTAGTGTTGCCATGTTATTTGGTGTTGGGATGATCAAGCAGAATCTCATGCCATAGTAAAATTACATGTAGTCGTCTTTTTCTCTTAAAGGGACAGTTCACCCAAAAATGACCCTCTTTACAGACCCTTGTTTCGTTCCAAATGTATACAACTTTCTTCTGTAGAAAGCTCCACAGTAGAAAGTAAGTCATACAGGTTTGGAGCGTCATAAAATGTCAGAATTTTTCTTTTTGGTTGAACTATCCCTTGAAAATAATGTAATGGTGCCAAAGCGTCTGTAGCAGATCAATTATCAAATGTAACAAATTTGGAGCATTTCATGAATCTCTTTAAAATGGCTCTTGATGTGATTCCATTTGGGAACTTTATAGAGTATGTTGGATACTCTGGATGATTCCTGTATAAATTACACAGAATAAAGATATTTCCATTGAAACCCAATGCAATGCAATTTTTTTTTTTGTGATTTTTTATTTTATTTTATATATATGTTTAGTAGTGCCGTAGAATGATGCCATTATGACTGTGGTGTCAAAGGGCTGAACTTGCTCAGATTGATTACTAATAAGCAATATATATATATATATATTTTTTTTTTATGAAAGTTTATTACCCCAATTTTACAGGGGGCATTGAGGCATCCTCCTTTTGAAGCTGCAGGCTGTACTCAGTGTCTGATGTCATTTGAGATGTCTCTTTTTGAGTATTTTTATTTTTTTTAGTTTGTCATTATGTGGCCCAAGTTTAACTAAAAGAAATCCAACGTATACACTAACATATGTGTCATTTTTGATGCTGAATTTTTTACCTTTCAAGTTTGATAGACTTTTAGCCCTTCAGTTCATCTCTATTTGTCAAGGTAATTTGTTCTCTTGGTAGTAACTTCAATTATTTTAGTAATGTTCATTTGTCTCGCCCACTTAATTGAGACGTAAACCCAGCAAAAAATAAATAAAAATAAAAGAAGAAAAAATAACATCCTCTAACTTTCAACTGCTTTTATTTCCAGCACTGCAGTGCACCTCATCCTCATGGACTGAGCCAGATTTGCCAGTTCTTGCTGTGAGATGTTACTCCACTCTTCCACCAAGGCACTTGCAAGTTCTTGAACATGTCTGGGGGGACACATGGTTACATGTGGTTTGACACTGTGAGGACTATCAGCTTGTCCTTCCTGTCTCCCTGTAGCACTGTCTTAGCCGTCTTACATTATGGACATTGCGGTTTATTGCTCTGGCCACATCTGCAGTCCTTATGCCTCCCTCTTCACACAAGTGATCGAGGACCCTGGACATCTTTCTTCTGGTGTGTTTCACATGTCTCTTAAACGTCCTAACTTATTGGAACTGTGACCTTAATTGTCTACCGACTGTAAACTGTTAATGTCTTGAGGACTGTTCCACAGGTGCATGTGCAATAGTTGTTTATGGCTCACTGAACAAGCATGAACATTGTTTTACAATATATATTATACAGTATCCTGAAAAGGGACTTTTTTGGTCAGTTTAATGTTTTAGGTTTATACTCAAATTCCTTCAGCTGCAGTAAACCTCAACAATATAAATGCACATAAGGCATCAGTTTGCTGTCTGAAAAGTGCAGTTCCACAATGCTGGTGTTTATGTACACCTGCACAATGTAGATTATGAATGAAATTTCATAACACCCTGTAAGTGTTGCCTTTTATTTTGTGCGTTTTATTCTCAGTGATTATGTCCTGGGTATGGGTAATTTACATTACAGATAAATCTACTATTAAGTTGTGTATTATTAATAGTGTTTGCAATGCGTAATTTGGAGCTGAAGAGTGAAATGGTAGTGTGGTTGGAACATGAACTGCAATAAAAGAATAACCAATCATTCACATTTACCTTATTAAGAATACACAACATATCTGTCCTGTATACCAAGAAGAATAAAAAAATCAGGTGAAGGGAACTCTAAAGTCTCTCCACTGCGTATCTACATTATTTAAAAAGCATGATGGTTGCACAACTTAACTTTAATCCATTCATTTCTAAAATGCCTTGTCCCATGCAGGGTCACAGGGATACTGGGTCCAATAGCATCTTGGGCCATTTACAGGGAAACACCCTGGGTGCATGGCCAGCGACTTTAAAATGTATTTGAAAATAATTAGGAATATTTTGAGACTTTAAATGTGTATTTCACTCTATACATTACCTGCATGCTGCCATCTTTGCTCTTGGGAGCTCAGTTCAGGCCACATAAATGGCATGTGACTAATGTAGACTACTCTGGATGTGCTTTAAAATGACGCCAAGACAACGTTGATTGGGTGATTTTGTCAGAATACTGCTACTGGAGTTCTTTTTTGGTAGACAATGGAAAAGAACCGCTAACTAGCCAGCTAAATCTTGGGACAGACTATACATTTTCAGGTTAATCTTTAATCTGACAACTGCACATAAAATAAGTATTTATGAGCAACATTGTAACATAATAAAAATTCCGACAGACTTGTTTCACTTTTACCTGGGGTGATGAAATTGTCCATGGCGAAATTGTTTTCAGCTGTTTATCACTTTGACGGAGGGTTTTTTTTTTCTTCTTCTTCTTCTTCTTCTTCTTCTTCTTCTTCTTCTTCTTCTTCTTTGTTTTAAGGATTCGTTTTATCTGGATATCTGCGAGTCGGAGTAATAGCCTACTCTTTACTCTTTTAATTCCTTGTAGGCTATAGCCTAACTGTATCATATTTATATCTATTTTTTAATTCCTTTTATAACTGTTTTAATTTCCATTGATTTTATTTTGTGATTATTTTAATTCCTTTCTGTGTAAAGCAATTTGAATTACCATAATGTATGAAATGTGCTATATAAACTTGCCTTGCCTAATGCGTACCGACAGGTAACAACCTCTACCTGTTTCTACTTGTTATTTGTCTCCCCCTAGTGACATCTTGGTAAATAAAGTATTTTTTTCAGAACTGCAACCCAGATAACGAGTAATATTGTAGTAATTATTTAAATATTTAACAGAAACGGTGTAAATAATTCATAATACGCCAATATACATTAGTATATTTTAAGTGGATAATGATAAGATACTACATGCCATGGTGATGCACATGAGTGTTGAACCCGGAAGTGTGTCCAAACGCGCATGCGCACTGACCAGTCCACGCAATCAGGAAACAAACACGCGCGAGGATTCGCATTTGAAGTAAGAAAGTGATATTGAACATTTTGTGATTTCGCAATACTTTTTTTTAACGAATCTAGAATTTGTTCTGACTTGTAAACTACCAAACAATTCAGCACAGCGATGTCATCGAGATAAACAGTGCACGCGAGCGATCCCTGTCATGTTCTGAATTGTTGTCATGTAACGTTAATTCAATTGATTTATACATTTGATAAGTGAATGGTTTTGTCTGTGGTCGTTCCGTTGTTTTGATTACCTTGTATTATTGTTAAGTTCGAGCAGCATGGATTCCGCATGGACGGCTTTCGATACGGAAACTCAGACTATGCTTCAAACTGCGATGAACGGTAACGTTATGTAAACTTTACCTGACTTCTCTGATAATCCATTTAAAGTGATTTGGCTAAGTTAGGTTGTGAAGCATCTTGCCTTTAGCTTACCCTTGCAGGTTAAGAACTTTAAAAGAACAAGTGATTTCTTTCCTCTCAGATCCAAAGAGAGTTGATATGGACAAGCTATCTAACGCCATTGTAGAGCAGTCATTGAAAGACCTCTCGTTCTGTAAAGATGCTGGCCGCTTGTGTTATACTGTAGTTCAGGTAAGCCAGCCTTTCTTATGTTGCTCATTAACTTGTGACCTTTAATATATCCCTAACACAAAGCTGTTTTCATGAACCAACAACTGTCTGCATAACACAGGATGAAATCAAAATGAACCTCCATTGAAGCCATGTATTTTGTTTTATTACATTGCGAATAAACTTTTATACTAAATAGGCAGAGTCCCGGAAAGCTGCATCCAGTGTATTCAGGCGAAAGCTGTTGAATCGTCTACAGCAAGAGTTCACTGCCAGGGAGGAGATTCGAAAGCGCTCGGTGGAGGAGTGGGTGTGTGTGGTCACGTTTATATGCAGCGTATTTGATTATATCAAGGTAAAATATCTCAGTTGCAAGTAGGCAGTTTTAAATTTGTATCGGATGGTCTGTTTTTCCTCAACCAGGTTTGACTAACTTACTTGTTTTTAGGTAAACGATGCTCCTGTTGTGGCCCTTGTGGATCCAATATATGACTGCCTCTTTAGGTTGGCTCAGCCAGATGCCTTGATGAATGAGGAAGAGGTAAAAGGTTTGGCTCATAAACATTTGGAAGTATTGTTTATGATTTTGGGAAGGAATATATAAATATCCGTCAACATTATAATTTTTGACTGTCTGCTGCATTGATATCATAACCTTGTTTCAAATTAACAAGGAATGTCAGGATTGTAGGAATGTCGGAGGACAAAGTAGCTTTGTGCAATTTTGTGGAATATCCAAATTCCCAGTATTCATAAAAAAAAGAAATGGACGATTTAAGGCCCTGATGTACTCACTCTTTTTCGTTCTTCAAGGAAGTTCGAAAAACCTGCGTAACGATATACTGTTTTCAAACATTCAGATGCCGCCCACGCTGCAAACGTTGTTTAGTTGAATATTTAAATATGTTTAAATTTTAAGTATGTGCTGTGCATTATTCTCTCAATAATACAACAAATGCACAACAAAAATGACAGCGGTGAGAAGGGAGCTGTCAAGAAATCATCTGATCATAGGGAAGTAGATATGTTTACTCCAGGGGCCTCATTTATAAAACTGTGCGTAGGAACCTTACTAAAAGTGTACGTGCGCCCGAAAGCCAAAAATGGCGTACGGAAAAAAATATTCAGACTTATAAAACCGTGCGTACGCCAGAACCTGCGCAGAATTCACTTTATAAATCCCAGTCAGCGGAAGATTGTGCGTACATGTGTCTCCACCCGAAATAACCATATATGGAGCTTACAACGCCTAGTTTTACTATGCAGATCCTCATCTACATATCATTTGCATATGATTATTCATCCACGTGATAACTTAAACGTTATCACGTGGATGAATAATCATATGCAAATGATATAAACGGTACAAGAAACATTACATTAATACAAATCAAGTAGTTGTCTATCCTTGCCTTGTTTTTGAATAGCCTACATAAATCAAATAGTGTAAAATACATTTCAGAGAAAGTTTTTCTCAATCTTTTCCACTTGCCGAATTGTATTTTTAATTGATTTATATTTTTAATGGAAACAGATAGGCCTTGGGCATTATTTGCACGAAATTATTTTCTCAGACAATCTGATAAGCAATTATCTCTGTGGTTAAAACATTAAAGCACGCCACAGGAAAAGTGTTCAAAAACAATCGCATCCACAACAAATTTTTCTAATGATTGAATTTAAAATTTTTTTGTAACTTCAGTAATGATTTCATGTTTAAGTGTTTAACTCCATTAATTTGAATGGCATATTTAATATAAATGTTTATATCAGAAGTATTTTATTTATTTAAACTGTTATTTGCGTCAGTTTCACTAAACGGCTCAACACACTCGCTGCTGCAGACATTTAAGAAGGAATGGATATTTGCTTCAAGTGACAGGCTTGGTGATTGAAATTGTATTTGTATAATCTTTCTGTATATGTTTAATTTTCTTTAGATTTTCTGTATAAAAGTGACCAAAAATACATTTAACTCCAGCTCACCATCGGTGTCGCCAAAGTGCTCCATCTCCAAAACGTTCGTACGCATGGGTCAGAGTTTGCGTGCAGGTGCGCAAATTTTCCCGTCAAGTTTTTCTTTATAAATCCCACCTTTTGCGCAGGAACTGGCGTACGCATGTTTTCAGCCCCGTTTTGTGCGTACGCAAGCTTTATAAATGAGGCCCCTGATCTGCAATTCGGCACAGCATTTGTACTCCGCTTTATAAAATACACATTGGTTCAAAGCAGCTTAAGTAATAAACAGGAATAAATAGAATCCGTGTTGCCAAGTTCTTTAAATTTAGGAGTCAGTATTTAATTTGAAAGCAGCTCTCCAGTTTATTCTATCTGCCCTCGAAGCCCCAGAGCACACCCACCTTTAATGCAATTGTTACGGACTAATGGTAGTTCAAATGAAATATACATTTAGTGGTCAAGTTGTAATGCATACTATAGCATCAGTTGATTGTATAGGCAGTGTTTTCACCTTCACACATTATTACTGAATGCATTTGAGATTTATTGATTATATTTTTAAAGGTGATTAATCCATTAACTCCTTGATTAACAATTACTCATTGACATCCCTATGCCGAATGTAGCATGTGATTGTGTTCATGCTTTACAGAACGTGCTACTTTTTAATGGTTGTGAAGTTTTTTTGAAATGTAGTACATTCTCTGACATTACATGATTTCTGAAGTTGCAAAAGACTATTTGTATGGTCATTTGTAAAACATTTGACTTATTTTAAATCCATGAATTTATTTTGTGTTTCTAACAGGTGGACTGCCTGGTCTTACAGCTTCATCGTGTGGGCGAGCAGCTGGAGCAAACAAACTCTCAACGCATGAATCAGCTCTTTTACTTGCTGAGGGATGGTTTTCTCCTTCAGCAAGACCTCGGCTCCATGACGAGGCTCTTGCTGCTGGAGATCTTGGAGTTCAGGGCCAGTGGTTGGACCCTCACTGAAACTGCACACAAGTACTACTACAGTGAAGTAGCTGACTGAGGAGAGGATGAGGTTCCTTGTTCAGCATTCGGGTTTCAAGCGTTCAGTGTTCACGGAAGGCCTAAAGAGTACTTCATGGGAGAAAGAAGTGGAAACCCCATGTACTAGTACTGTGGAGCAGTATGGCGGAGCTCGTGTTCATGCATTTGCATGTGTTGTGTTCAGCGTTTGGGTTTAGCTCAGAATGGTCAGAATTTGTTCTATTTTGAGGTTAGTGTCTTAAATCTGCACTGGATGATGATGATTCCATGCAATAAGAAAAGCAATCGCTACCTGCCGCAAACCTGTGAGTCACCAGCAGTATACATGAATGGCAGTTGTCTTTTCTGTTTAGTTAAAGATTCATACAATGAACACTTTGTTTGTACAGTTTCATATTTTTTACAGTGAAGGGTTATTGCAATATCAGTGGAAGATGCTTTGACTTTTACCTGTGTTGTTAGCACATTAGGATACCTTGTAAACGCTTCTTAATTTTATATTAATTTTAAAATGGCATTGTTAAAGTTTCCGTTTGGGCCAATATGTATGAAAAAAATGTTCAGTCATGTTGGCTTCTGTAAGTTTATTTTTTCAAAATTTGAGAGCATTTCCATTGTTTTGTTTATATACTATAAAGTCTGCTGTTTTGAGTTGCATAAACAAGTGTCAAGTGCATAATCTCTCTTTATTGGCATGACAAAAAATTATTTTTTTTATTGCCAAAGCATTAAAACAACATAGAAAATGATTTAGAAAAGTAAAGCATGTGTACAGACAAAAATTAAACTAAATAAAAAAGACAATATTATATATATTCAAGGCTAGATATAGCAAAAATAATAAAGAATAATAATAATAATAAAAAGATTATAATACAGAAATCATGTAACAACTGAACTTAGTTACTTAAGAATGATTATAAATGGTGCCAGATTAGGATCAATTGGATATGACAAAACTATCAGCACACTGGCCCTAGTTGTAAAGATTTAGTTATAAGAAAAATCCCCAAATTTATTCAATTTATACAAACGTACAATGAAAATCAGAATTACTCAAATTATTCTGAACACATATAATCAGACTCGAGCAAATTGCTTGTTACTAATAGCATCACTTGAAAACTTAAATCGCATAAACGCCCACAAGCCAAAATCTTAAATTCACACACAGACCTGGTGACTTCACGAGTCGTGATTAATGTAAGTCACCAGGTCTGTGTGTGTGAATTTAAGATTCACGAGTAACTAAACTAATCCATTTTTTATTCCTATTGTTTTATACCTTAAATTATATCTTATATCATGAAATAAATGGGTTGAAAATATTTGGTTACAGGACTACTATAGGGGGAGGTAAATATATTTGTGAACATAATATTTCATCATTAACTATTTACATTAAAGAACTTCGCTTCCTTTCGGAAGACCACAGGCCACTGATTCACACAGAGGCACGAGAATGTCACATGACGGGCTTGTTGTGTAGTTCCCTCTCCTCTCGTCAGTTATGCATTTGTGTGATCATGGCGGATCCGGAAGGAGAGTCACTGGAGTCATGGCTAAGTGAGTTTTCATGCTAATACATTACCAGAATATGGTTTAATTTTACTCTGTAGAGTCTTTAAGAGACAGAAAACAGTCATATCCGGATGCTGTTTGTGACCAGTTGTTTTCTCATGTCTTAGCGTGTCTGTGATATTTACACTGACAGGTCATGAGGTTTGGTTGGATGGACTGACCCATCCTAGCCAGCATTTTAGGGTATCGTTGATGCGTTTAAAGTCGGCAGAATATTTGGTTCCAACGCGTTATGCCCCTAAATGAGGTTTTGAGACACGTACTAGGCAGTTGTGATTAGCAAACTCTTTTGTCTTTCACCAATCAATTAAACTCTTTTTGAACGGCTGTTGTCTAAACAGCTGTAACTTTGCACTTTACTGTTAGCTCTGAAACAGGTTCTGTTGTAAGTAGAAAACCAACCAGTTTGTCTTGAACTTCCCACGTTGCATAGTTTATAGTAGTCCCTGTAAAGGCAATTCAAAAGAAAAAAAAATATATCTAAACACATTATAAATGTTAGAATTGTAATGCTAAAACACATTACAAAGACTGTGAACTGTGAAGTACTGAATTCTGGAAAGTGCCTTGCCTATAGCATACTATCTGCCTTTTGAAGTTGTTTCATTAGCGATACTGACACATAGTGAGGTGAATTGAATCAATACTAAACTAAATTGAGCTAAATTTTGCTAAATTAAGTTGTTTTCTTGTTTATTACTGAGGCTAATTCAAATGTTTAGCAGAAGAAGAGTAAAAAATAAGAGAGAATTTATTGAATTTATTAGTTTGATTTTTCATGTTAGACAAAGCCACCAATCCGTCAAACAGACAGGAGGAATGGGAGTACATCATTGGGTTCTGTGACCAAATCAACAAGGAACTTGAAGGGTATGTTTTGTCTTTTTGAGCATCTACACTACGTGACATTTGCCCCCGGTTTACAGTCAGGAGAGGAGTTGATGTTAGTTGCTGAAAATCAGAGCCATTCCTTTAATGTACAATGCCCAGTTTTTCCTCTGTAACCATTTACAACATCTGCAAATGTATGATGTATGATCAAATCTGTTCAGATTTTCAAAAGGCTTTGTTCCAGGCTTGAGCAGATAAGATTGGATTCTAAGTTAGGATGATTCTGTAATAAAGAAACTATAAAGTTTGTGTTTGTTCTTACAAATCACTGATTTGAGAATTGTGTCTGTAACTTGCAGCCCACAGATATCGGTCAGATTATTGGCACATAAAATCCAGTCACCACAAGAATGGGAGTCATTACAAGCACTAACTGTGAGATTATCTCCTTCAGATCAAATATTATATGTTTAATAAAGTGACTGACTAACTAAATTCAGATTGTTCTTACAGGTTTTAGAAGCCTGCATGAAGAATTGTGGGAGGAGGTTTCATAATGAAGTTGGAAAATTTAGATTTTTAAATGAACTCATTAAAGTAGTTTCACCTAAGGTAAGTTAAAAGATTGTTTCTACAAAAAAATTAAAACTCTGTCATCGTTTACCCACCTTCAAGTTATTCAAATCCTGCATGATTTTTTTTTGTCCAACTTTTTAGGTACCATCCATTACAGACACAATACCTCCATAATAAGTTTGCCCTTTTTTATCCTGCAGTATTTGGGAGACAGAGTATCTGAACAAGTGAAGACTAAAGTAATAGAGTTGCTCTTCAGCTGGTCAATTGCTTTACCAGATGAGGCAAAGATCACAGAGGCCTATCAGATGCTAAAGATGCAAGGTTCTTTCGTCACAAATATAAACATTTGCATTTATAAGAATCTCACCTACTTATTTTCTGTCTTTCTATTTTTCTAGACTGTCTTGTTTAGTCTTTGTCACATTCTTTCTTAGGTATTGTAACAGAAGACCCAGAGGTTCCTGTGGACAAGACCCTTGTTCCCTCGCCAAAGCCCAAGAATCCAGTGTTTGACAATGAGGAAAAGAGTAAGGTGAAGAAACACATTACAGTATTAGAACTTAAAGAAAGATTCCAGGTTCAGTACAATTTAGGCTCAATTGACCGTATTTATTGTATAATATGGATTATCAGTTTGTCCCTTGTTTTCTTTATCTAAAAAAAGCAAAAGTTACACTGTCTAGGTTGAGTGAGGCACGCACAATGGAAGTGAATGGAGCGAATCCATAATGTAAATGTAAAATGCTAATTTTTTCAATTGTGTAGCCACAAGATATAAACAACGTGTTAATATGATTTTAGTGTAAGTTACTTACTAACCTTTTCTGTGAGAAGTTATATAAAATTGTATGATTGTGTTGGTGTGACTGATAACAGATTAATGCTAAACAAATTCAATGCGCATGTGCGACCTGCGCATACAAATTATACACAGTTACAAAAAATCGGCCAGTACAATTCTGGTGGCAATTCTTTCGTCACTGTATGCGGGCCCTCACGTACACACAAAAAACGATTTATACTTTGGGCTTTAAGGCCGTAAATCACCAAACCATAAAATGCTGATTTAAACAACTTAACAGCTCAAAAGCTTTTTTTAAAAGACATTTTAACAAGAATCAAAGGAAGTCCTTTTATGAAACTTAATCTCCTTTTAAGTCCAAATGCTGCTGACAGAGCTTTATTTGTATTGAACCTAGAATATTATTTTAAGGGTAATTGTTTTGTAAAATTGTAAAGCATTGTCTATCTATAAACATTTCCTTGCAGCGTCTTGCGGAACTTCTTAAGAGTAAAAAGCCTGAGGATCTTCAAGAAGCCAACCGAATTATCAAGAGCATGGTCAAAGAGGTAAGTGTTTGAATAATCTTGTGCTTTTTTTTATACAAATACTTCACTGACAAATAAGTAAATCCTTCAAATATCTTTGAAAAAAAACAGGAGCCAGTTTTTTAGGAATGTACTAATTGTATTCATGTTGTTTTGAAAAACACATTTAAAAAATAAAAAATGACTGTCATGTACACAGTAAAAAAAAAAGCATTATACATTTACAATATACAATAACATTTGCTTTCCGTCCTTTCTTTTAGTGTAATAATTTTTTGCAAACATTATATACTATTATGTTTTTGTAGATGCACCACATGACAATTTCATAAAACATTGTTATAAAAAGGTAAAATGATCTGATATTTTAAGAGACTTGATATTATTTAATTATTCAATATTAATCTGATATTATTTGTTGACCCTGACACACAGCGGTGAGGGTCTACTATGATGTGATATAATTCCAATTTTAACTTGGGGGTTTTTCTGCATGTTGATTGTGCGATTATTTTTAAGCAGGTTTATGCCGTTTTGTTAAAATATAGTTTTGTAAGAAATAATGGTAGCACTTTATTTTACAGTCCTGTTCCCCAAATACATACTATGTACTACTTATCATAGTCATTACAATAACTGGGTAATAACTAGGTACTAACCCTGAACCTAAACCTAACTTTAACCCATGTAGTTACCTTAACCAACTTATTAACCAGTACTTTCTTAGGTAAGTACACTTTAAGTGCATGTACAGTAAAATAAATTGCAACCGGAGTAGTAATAAAATATTATACCAAAAAGTATCAGTTTATTTTAATTCAGAAATTAAAAGCATGCTCATGGTAGAAGTGGTGTATTCAAGTCATTACCTTTTTGTTTACTCCCTTGATGGTTGTGCTTGCAATAATTAATATGCATTTTTTTAAATGGCTTACTGCCCTCTTACTTTGCTTTCAGGATGAGGCTATACAACAGAAAGCTTCCCATCGTGCCAGCACCCTAGAGGAGGTGAACAACAGTGTGAAGCTCCTAAATGAGATGCTAAGTCATTTCAAAAGAGATGAGTCGACACAAGCAGACAATGAACTTCTAACGGTGAGCCCTTTTATATCCAGTCACTGCTAGACTTGCATTTGTACGTAATTGACCATGTGCAACTGTATGTTCATAGGATCTTTATAATGACTGTGACAAACTTCGAACCGCTGTCTTCAGACTCGCCACCGAGACAGAGGATGATGACAGTGCCTTAGGTAATACACATTAGTAAAACTCATTTAGGTCTTAAGCCAATAATATATTAGAACCAAATAACTTCCTCTCCTTTACATGCACTTTGTGGTCTTTGGTGCAGGTGATATTTTACACGCTAGTGATGATCTCTCACGTGTAATCAACTCATATAAAAAGATTGTTGAAGGACAGACCATTGTGATTGACATACCAGGTTCAACAGCCTCAAAACGTATGTATTATGTACTAGAATTGTTACAATGTACACATTAAAATGTTTTTAAAAAGATTTAGCATACTGTATCTGAATTATCCAAAGAGCTTTGCATGGTTTATGAAACTACAAGTCTGAAAATGCATTTCAATGTGAGTTTGTTTTCTGTTTTTCTGAACAGACCCCAATGACGGAAGCTCTTCTGAGATTTTGATTGATTTGGACTCGGGGTCCCCTTCACCCCTCAAACATGTTTTGACTCCACCCCAGCACTCAGATTCCCTTCCTGCTGACCTCCTCACACTTGCAGCTCGGCCTTCCTCTTCCAACACGTCCTCTGGATCGTCAAGTTTCCAAATCAGTCCTCCATCAAGCCAGCTTCCCAGCAGTCTTTCTCTTCTGGATGAAGAACTTGGTTCATTAGGTAAAGATGGCAATGTATTTTGCAGTGTATGATGTGTATTTTATTTGGAATGTATTTAACCCTTTAAACCCGAAGTGTACCGAAGTGTACACCCCCCCCCCCCCTCACTCAAAAAAAATCATAATCAAATTACTAAGCAACCACTGAATGGAATAACAAAAAATAGGTATAATTTTAAAGCTTAGAAACTCAGCTTTTTAATGCTAATTTTGATAAACTCTTAACGAGTGCTGAGTAGTCCCTCTAAAACCGAGTGCACTGCCCGCCACCTAGCTAGGAAAAGATTAATAATCATATTTTTCTAAACTACTGCCTTGATCAACACAAAATAGGTGTCATTTGAAAGCTTAGAGTCTGAACTTTACAGTGCATATAGCATATTCGGTGCATATATGCATAACAGTGCATATTTTATTAACTCCTAAGTAATGCTGTTTGCTGATAAATAGAAAATAAATGTTTTCATAATTTATGAAATCATTTTTTGTACTATGTACTGCAATATGTCAAAAACATCATACAGTTCAGATAGTCATGTGTCATCTAAAAAGGTCTCACGGAGTAGAATACAACAAGCATAATTGTTTCGGGCTTTGACTAAACTTGAGCGAGTTTTTGTACGTGAAGACCCATATGTAAATAATATACGGATGCGGCATTCGTCGCGTTTTTGCTCGTAACTTCATAACTTCGTAACATGCTCCGATTGTGGAAAATGGCAAAGCATTATTTACAGCAGATTCTCACGATTAAAATCAACATAATACATTGCGTTGATCACAAGATATCCCTCATGGTGGAACAATTTTGAAAAATGCACTAAACAAGGCTACATTGGTTCCAAATGCTGTAACTTTTGATTACTTTATGCAATTCCCACAAAATGCAGATGCAGCTCACATGTAGAGGAACTTAAAAAGGGATTTTCCTCTTACCTTATTTTCTTCCTGAGTTATTGCATGTCAAATACGAAAGATATGTATTATCAGCAGTTTCTCAGCATGAGAATGTCCTAATGTAATTTATATTTTCTAAAAATTTAAAAAGTGTTCTATCAAACTATGCCTACCTTTTGACTCTCCTTGCTATAGTTTTGGAGTTATGAGTCTTTACGTTTGTGTATGTCACTCAGAAAAAACAACTCTTCAGGGCTTAAAGGGTTAATATAAAATTGAATACACCACTGTTCAAAAGTTTTAGGCCAATATTTCCACACTTTCCACATTAAGCAGCACAATCATTTTTTAATAGTAAGAGGAAGAATAAAAAGAAGAAGAGAGATAAGTATCTTGAGCACCAAATCAGCATATTAGAATGATTTTGTTTGGATCATGTAACCTTGAAGACTCATATAATGGCTGCTGAATATGGAGCTTTGTCTTTTTACAGATTTTTATTTTTTATTATTATTAAAACAGTTATTTTAAATTATAATAATATTTCACAAATTAAACTGTTAAACTGTAAATTAAACTGTTTTACTGTCAAATAATCAATTTTTTATTATCAAATAAATACAGCCTTTGTAAACAAAAATCGTACTAACCTCAAACCTTTGTACGGGAGTGTAAGTAATATGTATAATATAATATAAATTTCTATAGGAGTGGGTTCCTATTCAATAAGTAAGAGTCATCCATTTTAAGGCAATCTCATTGTTTAACACTCTTGGTGTTAACTGACTATTTTTCAGGCCTTGGTAGTCTGGACTCAAAATCAAAGAAGTCAGCAGAAAAGAATACAAAAGAAGCTCAAAGCAATCATTGGATTTCTTCACAAGTAAGATTACGGTGCTGTAGCCTATATATCATTTAAATGTATAATGAATTTAAAATGTGTGCCTAGAGGGTCTGCATTTTATGATGTTTGATATCTACCCATTAACATTTTGTTTTTTTGTTCTTTGTAATGACAGACTTCTAAACCAGTGATTGACCTCCTCTTCAGCTCTGCTCCATTAAATCCTCTAATCTCAACAGCGCCACCTACCTCTGAAGCTACCTCAGTCACAAGCTTTGAAAACTCCCTCCAGCAGAGCAGTAAAGACTTTGCCATGCTGGACCTGGACAAGGCTAATAGGTAGTGAGAGAATAAGTAGCAATTTCTTAAAAAAAAAAAAAACACAAAAAAACCATTTATTATTTTTATTTATTACATATTAGAATTACTTCTGACAGATTATGTGACACTGAAGTAATGGCTGCTGAAAATTAAGTTTTTTTCCAAATATATTCTAGAGAGGATTGATGCCATTGGTAAATGTTAGTTGTTCTGAGATTTTTAATAATAGCAGTTTAATAATAGCATTAAAACAGGGAAGGAAGGAAGGAAGGAAAGCGGCAGTATGTCCACACTCTATTATTAGAGCCTTTTATTGTGATCAGAGAACTGCTTGTGAATTGTCTCGTTCCATTTAAATACAACTAATTGTTTGTTCTTTCTATATTAAGCAGCCAGTCCAAATATTCAAGCTCGGGTGGCAGAGAACTTAGAGCTTGGGAAGAGAACATTCATCCTGCATTAACCACATTCAGTTTTCCTGCTGGAATAACACCAGTGCCTTCTGCTGTATCCTCTGCCAAACCTCAGAGCTTCGCCCCAGACAGCCCTCTCTTTAGATCCCTGTCTCCAACACTACCCACCAGTCACTCACCCTCGGGCTCAGACATCTCCCTAAACACTGTCTTTGTTCCACTGGAGGCCGTTAAACCAAGTAAGGCCTTTAAATGAATATGGATGCTGTGAGAGCTAAAGCAGTTATTCTAGACGTAATGACTTGCCTGTTATGGTAAGGCTTAGAACTGTGTGTTTTTCCCTTTATGTTTTCACAGGTAAGGAGGGTCCAGTGACAGCCTACGATAAGGATGGTGTTCGTGTGTTGTTGCACTTTGCTACTGACCATCCACCTGGTCGCCCTGATGTTCTGGTGATTGTGGTGTCCATGTTGAACACAGCACCACTGTTAGTGAGGAATGTAGTGCTTCAGGCAGCTGTGCCGAAGGTAATATTCTTCTGAAGTATATGGAAGCTAAAAATAGACTGTTATTGTTTTGTGATAGACAAGCATTTTTTATTTTATGGATTTTGCAGTTCTGAATTCCTTTTGGTTTCAGATGGTTTTGATTAATGCATTTTTGACTTTTACCTCTGTGATTTGTAATTGACAGTCTATGAGAGTGAAGCTGCAGCCCCCTTCTGGTACAGAAATGGTTCCCTTTAACCCCTTCATGCCCCCCAGTTCTATCACTCAGATCATGCTCCTGGCTAACCCACTGAAGGTGAAGTTACACATTTACACACATACACATTTAATTGTCTATCTAAATGAGGACATTCCATCCATCCATCCATCCATCCATCCATCCATCTTCTACCGCTTATCCGGGACCGGGTCGCGGGGGCAGCAGTCTAAGCAGGGATGCCCAGACTTCCCTCTCCCTAGACACTTCCTCCAGCTCTTCCGGGGGGACACCAGGCGTTCCCAGGCCAGCCGGGAGACATAGTCTCTCCAGCGTGTCCTAGGTCTTCCCCGGGGTCTCCTCCCGGTGGGACATGCCCGGAACACCTTCCCGGGAAGGCGTCCAGGAGGCATCCGGAAAAGATGCCCGAGCCACCTCAACTGACCCCTCGATGTGGAGGAGCAGCGGCTCTACTCTGAGCTCCTCCCGAGTGACCAAGCTTCTCACCCTATCTCTAAGGGATCGCCCAGCCACCCTGCGGAGAAAGCTCATTTCGGCCGCTTGTATCCGGGATCTTGTCCTTTCGGTCATGACCCACAGCTCATGACCATAGGTGAGAGTAGGAACGTAGATTGACCGGTAAATCGAGAGCTTCGGCTTGCGGCTCAGCTCCTTCTTCACCACGACAGACCGGTACAGGGACCGCATTACTGCAGAAGCTGCACCGATCCGCCTGTCAATCTCCCGTTCCATCCTTCCCTCACTCGTGAACAAGACCCCAAGATACTTGAACTCCTCCACTTGAGGCAGGAACTCTCCACCAACCTGAAGCGGGCAAACCACCCTTTTCCGACTGAGAACCATGGCCTCGGATTTGGAGGTGCTGATTCTCATCCCAGCCGCTTCACACTCGGCTGCAAACCGTCCCAGTGCATGCTGGAGGTCCTGGTTTGATGAGGCCAGCACGACAACATCATCTGCAAAGAGCAGAGATGAAATCGTGTGGTCCCCAAACCTGACCCCCTCCGGCCCCTGGCTGCGCCTAGAAATTCTGTCCATAAAAATTATGAACAGAACCGGCGACAAAGGGCAGCCCTGCCGGAGTCCAACATGCACCAGGAACAAGTCTGACTTACTGCCGGCAATGCGAACCAAGCTCCTGCTCCGGTCGTACAGGGACCGGATAGCCCTTAGCAAAGGGCCCCGAACCCCATACTCCCAGAGCATGCTCCACAAGATGCCGCGAGGGACACAGTCGAATGCCTTCTCCAAATCCACAAAGCACATGTGGATTGGTTGGGCAAACTCCCATGAGCCCTCCAGCACCCTGTAGAGGGTATAGAGCTGGTCCAGTGTTCCACGACCGGGACGAAAACCACACTGTTCCTCCTGAATCCGAGGTTCTATTATCGGCCAGATTCTCCTCTCCAGTACCCTGGCATAGACTTTCCCAGGGAGGCTGAGAAGTGTGATCCCCCTATAGTTGGAGCACACCCTCTGGTCCCCCTTCTTGAAAAGAGGGACCACCACCCCGGTCTGCCAGTCCAAAGGCACTGTCCCCGACCGCCACGCGATGCTGCAGAGGCGTGTCAGCCAAGACAGCCCCACAACATCCAGAGACTTGAGGTACTCAGGGCGGATCTCATCCACCCCCGGTGCCTTGCCACCGAGGAGTTCCTTGACTACCTCGGTGACTTCAGCTTGGGTGATGGACGAGTCCGCCTCCGAGCCCTCAGCCTCTGCTTCCTCAATGGAAGACGTGACGGCGGGATTGAGGAGATCCTCGAAGTATTCCTTCCACCGTCCGGTGATATCCCCAGTCGAGGTCAACAGCTGCCCACCTCCACTGTAAACAGCATTGGTAGGGCACTGCTTCCCCCTCCTGAGGCGCCGGACGGTTTGCCAGAATCTCTTCGAGGCCGACCGATAGTCCTGCTCCATGGCCTCACCGAACTCCTCCCAGGCCCGTGTTTTTGCCTCCACAACCACCCGGGCTGCAGTCCGCTTGGCCCGTCGGTACCCATCAGCTGCCTCAGGAGTCCCACAAGCCAGCCAGGCCCGATAGGACTCCTTCTTCAGCTTGACGGCATCCCTTACTTCCGGTGTCCACCACCGGGTTCGGGGATTGCCGCCTCGACAGGCACCGGAGACCTTACGGCCACAGCTCCGAGTGGCCGCATTGACAATGGAGGTGGAGAACATGGTCCACTCGGACTCAATATCTCCAGACTCCCTCGGGATCTGGTCAAAGCTCTGCCAGAGGTGGGAGTTGAAGATCTCTCTGACAGGAGATTCGGCCAAACGTTCCCAACAGACCCTCACAGTACGTTTGGGTCTGCCGAGTCTGTCCAGCTTCCTCCCCTGCCATCGGATCCAACTCACCACCAGGTGGTGATCAGTTGACAGCTCCGCCCCTCTCTTCACCCGAGTGTCCAAGACATACGGCCGGAGGTCGGATGAAACGACCACAAAGTCGATCATCGACCTCCGGCCTAGGGTGTCCTGGTGCCATGTGCACTGATGGACACCCTTATGCTTGAACATGGTGTTCGTTATGGACAAGCTGTAACTAGCACAGAAGTCCAATAACAGAACACCACTCGGGTTCAGATCAGGGGGGCCGTTCCTCCCAATCACGCCCCTCCAGGTGTCACTGTCGCTGCCCACGTGGGCGTTGAAGTCCCCCAGTAGAACGACGGAGTCCCCAGTCGGAGCACTTTCCAGCACCCCTCCCAGAGACTCCAAGAAGGCCGGGTACTCTGCACTGCCGTTCGGCCCGTAGGCACAAACGACAGTGAGAGACCTATCCCCGACCCGAAGGCGCAGGGAAGCGACCCTCTCGTTCACCGGGGTGAACTCCAACACATGGCGGCTGAGCTGGGGGGCTATAAGCAAACCCACACCAGCCCGCCGCCTCTCACCATGGGCAACTCCAGAGTGGTGAAGAGTCCATCCTCTCTCGAGGAGTGTAGTTCCAGAGCCCAAGCCGTGCGTAGAGGTGATCCCAACTATCTCTAGTCGGAATCTCTGAACCTCACGCACAACCTCAGGCTCCTTCCCCGCCAGAGAGGTGACGTTCCATGTCCCTAGAGCTAGATTCCGCGTCCAGGGATCGGGTTGTCTAGGCCCCCGCCTTCGACTGCCGCCCGATCCACTTAGCACCGGCCCCTTACTGTCCCTCCTGCAGGTGGTGGGTCCACGGGAGGGTGAGGACATTCCATAAACTTATATCATTTTTATAAACAGATAGTTATAAATACTATAACTTAACCTTAACCTTAAAAGAAAAAGAAAATCTGCTTTTTATAAATAGACATCCTCAAAAGTTAGTTTTGTTAGATTTAGCTCACTTCTGGGTGAACATTTGTCCAAAATATGGTTTGGTAGGTACATCACTAGACAATTGTACATCACTAGACAATAGACATTAACATCACATTTATAAAATACATTTATATTATTATTTATATTGTTTTGCTTTTTTTTTTTTTGCAAACTTGTTAGACTAATGCCTAACCTTGGAAAATAAATTGAATATTAAATAATAAATAACGTTCACAGTCATGTTTAGTTTTATTTGACATATTTTGAACAAGTAATTACTTCACAACCACTAAAAAAGTACATCTTTATAGTATGAATGTGTGTAATATGAATGTAATTTGGATGTACTGCATCCGCCATGCTGTCAGTATCATGTGACCTACCAGCGTTAGTTACGTGGCTTCACTGCCATTTATAAATCCTCTCTTGTGGCCTCATGGGATAGTAAAGTGTCCATCGTTTGCACACTTCAGAATCCCGCCGGAAGTAGGTCATCCAGGTACTTTTTTGCCTACTCTTCTACGAGTACTGTGAATTCATCAGTATTCCTTTTTTCACATACTCTTTTTGCCTACTATATAGTAGGGAAGTTAGCGATTTCGGATGCAGCCTCTGTTTCCATGGTTCAAAACTACGCACTTAGTTCTGTTAATTAGTTACCATTCCCTTGTGTAATTAAGCTCTGAGTTCTGTCGATTCCTGGTTGGGTGTTAATCGTCTATTATTTACGCAATTTGCGGTTCTCCTATGCTGTTCCTGTGATCCCCTGAGTATTTTGATTGTGAATAAAGACTGTCTTTTTGTTTCCTCTTCGTCAGTAACTGAGGACAAGGGTTTTTGGTTTTTTGTTGTGTTTTTTTATTGTACAAAACAATATAGAGTCACACCATTTTGTATCGCTGAAAACAGGTTAGGTTATAGAATGCTTTTGGATGGAATTTCTTGAATATTTGAAATGTTTCATCTCTGAAAAGTCAATTGTCATGTTTGTCACCATATTTTGAGAATTACTACGTTGCTAATCCCTGCAATATCCTGCATAATCCCTTCATATATTGTTTTACTTGTGGCCATTCAAAGAAATTATAAATATGTTTACATGATAAAATGTCTATGATAAACTCATGACTGCGTAAATAATTGTATGTGTGTGTTTTACAGGAGAAAGTGAGAATGAGGTACAAGCTGACATTGATCCTTGGAGATCGACAGGTCACAGAGTCTGGAGAGATAGACAAGTTCCCTCCAGTGGAAAGATGGGGTCATTTATAGCTGTGTAAGCACTATTACTCATGAAGAGAAATGGAAAACACGGTGTGCATCAGTGAGCCTTTGACTGTGTCTCAAAGATATGTTATGTCTGGGACTTTACCTTTGACACACTGGATGTTACATTTATAAATCCCAATCTGTGAGTAATCCCCCAGATGTCTTGATATGCTGGTTTTAGGTACTCATTAGGTTCTGTTGTCATTAACATAAGCATGTTGCTTATAGTAATGGGTCATTTTATTGTTAGCCACCACTTGACAATTCAGCTCATTCAGATCACTGGACAGGTTACAATTCTTCTATCCTTTAATCTCTGTTCCGTGATGTGATGCGCCAGTTGTGTTAGAGCTTATGTGAATTTTATTGATGTTATTTCTGAGTTTTACATATTTATTTCATTACTATTTATCAGATTCTTTGACATACTCTGTCTTGCGTCATTTAGCAGAAACTCAGCAGATAACAGTAATTCACACAGGGAAGTGTGGAGGGGAAAGGAGTGTGCAAAGCATACTTGACTTCTGTGTTTTTGGATGTAAAGTTTCACTTTATTTCCTTTTTTTACACAACTGGAAGAAATTGCCTATTTGCAGAGTTGTCCGATTTTCTTTATTTTTGTGTGTGTGTAATTGGACAGGAGGCTGGTTTTGATGTTTTACATTACATGTTTTACACTTCATTTTAGGGTTATTACAGATGCAATTATTTATATTATAAAATGTGACTTTTAAAAGATGTGTTTGCGAATTTTGTATGGCTTTTGATTTGTTTTGTTTTACAGCAGATGTCTCAGTATTATTTTGTTGTACTGGATGTGTCCAGGAGCCTATTATAATGATTATTAATTTGACTTGTAAATTATTTTGAAGAAGAGCTTCACAAATATTCCAATGATACTGTTCTTTTTAGACTCAGTTAAATCTACAATTTAACATTATGTATACTGTTTTAAAGACATAAATATATTGTTTTAAACAATGTGGTATACTATGTCTATCAGTATTGGTTGCTGTTGGTTTTGTCAAATCATTCACACTCAGCTTTGCTGCTTAAATGCAGCTGGGGATATTGCTGATTTGGTCAAATCAAGGGGAGGATGGGCATGGGGGTAATGGGATTCCGGAAGTGGGCCCTTTTAAATGTCGTCATTTCCGGCGGCATTACGCGCGTTCGTGAGAGGCAGAGGCAGTCATGGCAGACGAGAAGCCAAAGGTGCGTGTGCAAGACTCTTTATAAATGTTTTTATAAGCACGACAATTCTTTGTTATATGATTAATGGGTACTTTTCAGAGTTTATTTTCCTCTCATTTATTGTTCACTGATTCAATTTCTTTGTGAAATGGTGATGGTTTTCCATAAAGCTAACGCGCTAATTATCCAGTTCGCTAATGTGCCTCGCACCTCATACACACTGCAAGTGATAAGACAAAACTTGTAGTAAACAAAGCACTGTATTTTGGAAGCGTGCAGGGTCCACTGCAGTTTCTCGCGAGCTCGCTGACTGTTCGCGCGCAAAGCTCTGGACTCGCGAATTAGTACCGACAGTGCAGACTGCAGCGTGGATTTATAACAGACGCGTTGTAGGAGTCATAATTGTGTATTTAATCTTGTATCTTAAGACTTTTCTTTTTTTGACAATTTTTTTTTTTTTTTTTTTTTTTTTTTTTTTTTTTTTTTTAAAGTCGTGTGTTGTGCGAGCAGCCACTGCACATTTTTCGTGTCGCCCTCATCTAACACATCTAAAAATCAACTCATCAGCTCAGTAGTAGAGACTTGAATGAAGTATGAGTGATGAGCGAGATGTGCAAAATGTTCAGTGGTGGGTGGGGGTCCCTAAGACATGTTTGCGAAGTACTGCTCTACACGAATCACTTAATTTGAAATCTGTAATAAAAGAAAATGGCCACATTCATGTCTGTAGTGTGGTGTTAAATTTATTTTGTAGGTTTATTGTTATTCTGTTGTTCAATACATCAACCCTCGGTTCTCACAGACAAGGCTTAAGCCAAGTCCAAGACTAAAATGCATGTTTTAACTGAAAGCAACTTGTATATCTTAAAATATGTCAGTGCCATTGTTTTGTCTCAACCAGTAATGTTTTTTTTTCTCTCTTTTTTTTTTCTGAGGCACATTTATAATAGCTACTTAAATGTCTTAATTAAGATAAGGACTAATCCTGGCTTAATCTAAGCCCTGTCTGTGAAATCAGGCCATAATGTCTAATAGTTTAGACTTTGGAGGAGAGTATGTTATTTTAGATGGGTGAAAGAACCTGTTTTTTTTTTTAATTGTTTTTTACTTATTAGCTTTGTAAACCCTTTTATTGAACTGAATTTTTGTGTTCCTGTCATGATTCCAAGGTGCTACAATCTTGTACCATCCAATTATGTGCTCTACATAATTGTGGCCAAGCATGTATTTATTTAGCTTTTGATGTCTGTGTTTATGATAACTGTATTTTACTTTTCATTTCAGGAGGGTGTAAAAACAGAGAATGACCACATCAATCTGAAAGTGGCTGGGCAGGATGGCTCAGTGGTTCAGTTTAAAATCAAGAGGCACACACCCCTCAACAAACTGATGAAAGCATATTGTGAGAGACAGGTACAATTATTTTATTTTCATTCAACTGCATCATTTACCTTCCCTTACAGTAACAATCATCCTTCCTTTAAGTGCACAGGTTGTCCAAACTTGCCACTAAGAGATTGGTAAAGAAGATGTGAATGTCTGGAAATATTTGGTTATAAGTTGGATATAAATCTCATCTGTATAAGGGTGATGGAAACATAGCTATTGGTTGCAGATACATACTATATGTATTTGCAACCAATAGCTATGTTTCCATCAGCCTGGTTTTATGCGCATTTTGAAGTATTGCATCAGAAACAAGTGATGGAAACGCCAAATTCGCAAAAAAGTTTTTATGCTTGCTTGGTCTTTGCCTAGTGCGAAAAAGAGTTAATGAGAGATAGAAACGCATTGGCTGAATAAATTCTGTTGTAGTGAATATTAAACCCCCGTGACTAATCAACTGTTTCTGCTGATGGTGTTTTATTTAGTGTTGGTTACAAATACCACCGTCATCCGCTCAAACAACTAGATGGAAACGCACTAATTCACATTTTTCTTTTTTCTTTTTTTGCGAACTTTGAAAAGATTCGCTTCACGTTTGGATGGAAACCCAGTTAATGAGCTTCCTTGCACAACATTTAAATGGTTTGGTTCAGTATTTGCTGAAAGCTAGTCCAGTGTCGCATTATCAGAGTTCCTCTGAAATCTTGTCTAGATCTGCTCTGGGGAATATTATGTATGTATGTCTGTGTGTGTGTGTGTGTGTGTGCAGAAGCATGATTTACATGCTCACAGCTGCACATCTGTGCATTTCTCAGCAACAGCATGTGTAGTCCGCCAAGACCAAATACATCAACACGGTCATATCCTTTTATACAGAGTTTCTCAACTCGCGTCTTCAGGAACAACCTCCCAGAAGGTTTTAGATGTCGCTGTATTTAACACTCTAAGAAGCTGATGAGCTGAGAGATTTTAATTAGTGAGACATCTGAAACTTTTTGGTAGGTGGTTCCCAAGACTGCAGTTGAGAAATGCTAACATGTTACAACTACTCATTGCTAAACTTTGATATAAATAATTCTAAATGATAAAACTCATACAATGTGTTGTTAAACCTCCTATAAAACATAAGGCCCTTTCAAATGACTCTCATTAGGGCATCAATGCAATTGGGTTAATCCATCTCCATAATTCCAGCACAGGTTTTTTTTTTTAAGAGGGATTACTTCTATGTATTGCTATTGCAATAACAGTAGTATTTTTCTTTTCTTTGCCATGGTGGCAAATTTTGGCTCTATAGATTTTTACTGAAACTTTAAAATCTCAGCTCAGGATGGTCCTAGCTCCTGGAAACAAAAACTGATCTCTGAAGCACATAAAAGGGTACATCTATTAACATTTTCCACATTATAGTTCCTTAGTCTTAAATGCCAGAGCACGGGATAGTAGAAATATAGGGAAAGTCTGAATTCAGGTTGATCGGGACACTTTTACCCAGTCATCTCAATGGCAAGAAAGTATCCCAATCAACCTGAATTCGTCATTTGACAGGGCCTTTTCTTCACAGTATTCCACTTGTGTGTTATGTGTCTAAAGCATGCTTATCGAGAAGCCAAGTCAACATTTGATCTGTTCACAGGGGCTATCAATGCGTCAGATTCGGTTCCGTTTTGATGGGCAGCCAATTAATGAGACTGACACACCAGCTCAGGTACAGTCACTGATATGACCAGTTCTGGATGTCACCATGCTTAAAGTATTCATATCATTTATAGTCTTTCTTTTTTTTTCTTTTTTTTTTATCTATTTGCAGTTGGAAATGGAGGATGAGGATACAATTGATGTATTTCAGCAACAGACTGGGGGCCTGATGTGAATAACTACCTCTGCCCTCCATCACCATGTCCTCCTCTCTGTCCTCTGCATTTTTTTTTTTTTTAATAGGCTGACCTCCCTCCACCTTGCCAAAACTTGTGCTCTAAAATGCCCATCAGCTCTCCCAAATCAGATGAATGGCTTTCTTAAAATATTTGTGTAAACGCTGATATATTTCATCAGATGTTGACCTAAGAGTGTTAAGACTAAAATGCTTTTAATCAGTCATCAGATTTGGTATATAGAACTTTAGTCAGTGTCAGTTCTAAGGTACAGTCTTGTTTGCTCAGAGCCGTTGGACTTTTTATAAATATTTTATATATGTTGATGTATTTCTATTTTGTACTCAGGCTAATTTTATTTAGTGACTTGTGTTGTGAATTGAAATGTTGATAAGATTTTGTGTTGGAATAAAATTGTTTTACAAAACCACTTGAGGCTTTTTGTTTTCTTTTTTACCTGTTCATTATTACATTTAAAAGAAATAGCAACATGGTTAAATGGGGCATTGTGTTTCCACTATTCTTTTTAGATACAGTTGTGGTTTACATACACATTGTAGATCTACAAAATAACATCGAAAAAATGTTTTTAGTGCTCCCTGAATAAGCAATTTCACAAAACAAATGTTTACAAATTGTTGAGACAAGATAAAAAAGCGGAATAAGACTTCAAAGGTGTACATACGCAATTCTTAATATTTTAAACTTTTTTTTTTTTGTTCTTGTTTTTCAGAAGAATCTGGTACATTTGGTTTTCTAGCATCTTCTGCATATACAGGTGCTGGTCATATAATTAGAATATCATCAAAAAGTTGATTTATTTCAGTAATTCCATTAAAAAAGTGAAACTTGTGTATTATATAGACTCATTACATGCAAAGTGAGATATCTCAAGACTTTATTTGTTATAATTTTGATGATTATAGCTTACAGCTTGTGAAAACCACAAAATCAAAATCTCAGAAAATTAGAATATTACATGAAATCACACAGTAATTACACAGTAATCCCATGGTCATTGAACCAGGTTTTGGTTCTTTTGGCAGTGTGGGCAGGTGCAAATCCTGCTGGAAAATGAAGTCAGCATCTCCATAAAGCTTGTCTGCTGAAGGAAGCATGAAGTGCTCTGAACATGTCCTGGTAGACGGCTGCGTTGAGTGGACAGCACAGTGGACCAACACCAGCCGATGACATGGCTCCCCAAACCAACACAGACTGTGGAAACTTCACACTGGACTTCAAGCATCTTGGATTGTGTGCCTCTCCATTCTTCCTCCAGACTCTGGGACCTTGGTTTCCAAATGAGATGCAAAATTTGCTCTCATCAGAAAAGAGGACTTTGGTCCACTGTGCTTTATTAAATCCAGAGTCAACGCAGCCGTCTACCAGGACATTTTCAGAGCACTTCATGCTGACTTCATTTTCCAGCAGGATTTGCACCTGCCCACACTGCCAAAAGAACCAAAACCTGGTTCAATGACCATGGGATTACTGTGTAATTACTGTGTGATTTCTTGTAATTTTCTAATTTTCTGAGATTATGATTTTGTGGTTTTCACAAGCTGTAAGCCATAATCATCAAAATTATATCAAATAAAGGCTTGAGATATCTCACTTTGCATGTAATGAGTCTATATAATATACAACTTTTTAAACGGAATTACTGAAATAAATCAACTTTTTGATGATATTCTAATTATATGACCAGCACCTGTATAAACCCTTTCCAGCAGTGACCGTATGAGTTTGAGATCCATCTTTTCATTCAAGCCAATTGAGGGACTCATAACTATTCTAAAAGGTGTAAACACTTACAGATCCTCAAGAAAGCAACACAAATAGGAGATGGGGTGTACAGTTTTGAATAGGGTGCTAGTGTGAAATAAAAAAAGAAAAAGTTGAAATATTTAGTTTAAATTTCCTCTGGAAGCTTAAATATTTCACAGACAAAATATAAATAAAACCGGTACAATTTACCCTGATCACTGAGAATGAGTCAAGGTTTGCTTGCAACTTTTGTATAGTTTTGTATGAGTCCCTCAAACGTCGACAGGTTTTATTTTAAACTTATGACACCAACTGTATTTTTACACAACTATTTGCTCTCTGGCGCCGCTCCAGTGGCGGATCTGCAGAAATGCAGTATTAATCGCGTCTAATGGGCGTGTACCGAGCGCAGATTCAGCACTAGAGACTGATGACCTGAGCAGGAGACGCTCTTTGTGGCTTGATGACAATAATCTGTCGAATATTTTGTGGGAAAAGCCGTGAACAGAAGCTGTGAGTGTTCCAGATGACAACCACCACCACTTATCAAGGCATGGATCCTACTGGGAGGAGCAGCTCCAGGTGCTGATATATGATGTCTATAGGAAGATAACAATGCTCAAGCGGTTTAGGTTGTAGCAAACAGCAAATTATTTTAAGCTTTATAATGGCTAATGTATCAGGACGTTTATGAGATGTAATATCACTGACAAAAGACAAAATTATTCTCCAGCTGAACGATATTGGTTTAAAAACGGATGGCGATGCTGATGAGAATGAGCACCATCTTCGATACAAATATTGCGATTTGGGGATAAAATGGTACCCCGTAGCTCAAAGGCAAAGTGTATTGAATTTTAAAAAGACCTTTAAGGCAGGATTTTGGTTTATACATGCCTGTTTTATTGTACTAACAAGTGCATCCCTCTAGCAGTGTCTGAATCTTGTTAGCCTCTCTAGACAGCTTTTTTGGAGAGACACCAGAGGCGCGTGTAGCATTTTTGAGACATGCGGTCGCTTTCCAATTCTTATAAATGCATATAATTCTCCAAAATTCTGTCTAGGTAGGCAACTCGCTAGGCTTTGTGACACGGCCTCTGACTGCATCTTCAAAAGGACAGACACACAATTAATGACATTGTTGAGTAATTAAAACATCGTATTTACTGCACTGTGTCAGTCGTTCGTGCATTTGAAAAGAGTCCCTCACCACGCTTTCTGAGTACGAGAATGCACTCTGAGTACGAGGAGCGCGCGCGCGCGGTTAAGGTTGGGTGCGGTTCAGCTGCTGTAGTAAAGAATTATATCATGCTCCCTGTTGTATCCGTCTTATCGTTTCATTAACTGAATGCACTAATGACGTTTATCACTAATCACGTTTTCAGTCGGACTGGTGGAGGGATTTTGAGTGAGATTTATTTCACCATGCTTGCTGTCAGACGACAATATCTGCTCAGCTAATTGGCATGAATAAGAACAGTATGAAAAATATTTTCATTTAGGCTACAGAATATAATTGAAGTAAGATCAAAATCAAATCAAATTCAATCAAATAATAAATGTACATGTGCAATTAGGAATATTTACATCTTACATCTGCACAAATTCCTACATTTTCATAAAACAAATATCTTTATAAAGCCACAAGGTTTCTTTTTTCTTTAAAGGCAAACTCAACTTAATCACTTAATTTTACTCAACATTCTAAGTTGTTTTATTCTGTTTAATGTGACCCTCATGGGTCAGTCATTTTGGATTGATGTTGCCCACAACACCTTTTTGCGATTTGTTGGGGTATGTAGGCTACAGTGTGTGACAAAACAAACACTTAAGAAATCAAAAATAAAAGCTGAACTGTAATCCACCAAAAAACACACAAAAAATGAACTTTTAAAATATAAGTAAACAATGCGCATAAAGACAAGCCAATTAGTGATCGCTGATAAAAGTTGCATTTATGACAACATATTTTTAATGTTTCTTTGTTTTCCATCCCAGAGTACTGCGTCCACCAGGTGGAGGTTCAAACATCTGCTTTGGCAACGATGAAGACAAATCTGTGAAAAAACACAAAATGGCATCTAGTATATTTGCTGAACCCGAGGACCCACATGCCCATCGGAGGAACAATCCACCAGGTGACGATTTTTCTTAATAATGATTCATGTCTCGTCTTTTACTTTTTAATAGTATTCTAGCCAGTGTTATTCCCTTGCATTTGAGATGACTAAACCTTAGAGAAAATGATTAAAAAAAATATTTAAATTATGGTTTGATGAGTGTGCACTGCTTTAAATGTGATTTTTTGTTTCAGACATAAGTTGCTGGTGGAAGCAACAATAACTTTATGTGACTCACTTTAGCATGTGTGATAATGAGCAACCAAATGCTGAATGTGTTTAAGTTCCACATTTAAGAACTTGCTAAGTCTTGCTAATTCTTAAAGGTGCTGTGTGTAATTGTTTTGACCGTACTAAAGCATAAAAATACAGATATTTCGGAAACATGCTAAGTTGCTAACATACAAGATACTTGTTTCTCCGAAAAACAATAAATCAGCCAGTTATTCTACTTTGAAATGTGTGCTCCATGTCGGAATGTCCGTTTTTGTTTTGGTCTTTGTGATCCCGCGCGTTGCCAATTTACCCAATAGTATTTCGGCATCCGGGTTGCCAGTTTGGCGGAAAACACAACATATTGCAGCCATAGAAGACCGCAAATGAACTGGGTCAGAGATCGCAGAATCTACCCGACCTAAAAAGCCTCAGCATCCATCTAAAAAGATCTATGTCCCAGAGGACATATATTTATATTAAAACGCGGATTAATCAACTCATCAACTTACAGTGTGAGGCTTGTCGCCTTCAATTGTCAATTGCGCTCATTCCTGTTGTGTGTCCCTCAATCTGGCAATCCGCGCGAGCGTCGAGTCTTGAGGAGGAGGGGGCGGGAGAAACAACTCCCTCCATTGTTTTGAATTTGGACTGCAGTACCCATTTCAACCGCTAGCTGTCAACATTACATATTGCACCTTAAAACACTTTACAAATGATAACTAATGTCACTTCTTTACAGAACATTATTTTGTTCTTAAATCTCTTAAAATGCTTAATATGCTCTTAAATATATTTTTATGCATAACAAAGAATAAAATACAACTTGTATGTCTGGGCTGCAAGTATTCTCTATTGTTTATGAGATCAATGCACAGATACTTTTACAGTTCTTATTTGTTTGAAAGGTGGGAAGCCTACAGGTGTGTTGTGTGGAGAGCCGTCTGCCCCGCTCAGAAGATGTACTGCTCAACCAGTCAAACAAAGTAGCACCACACTCGACAATGTACCTGTGGTAAGATATAGAGACAAGTTCAGTCATTAATGAGTGAAAACAAACTTGTGACCTTGGATCGAAGTTCAGACTGACTTCAAAGTGGTTGCATAATTCTCAATGTTTTTTTTGTTTTGTTTTGTTTTTTAATCTATTACTGAGAATATGCTTTATTTTTGCACAGAATGGTGATGAAGACTCAGTCGATGTTGGTAAGTGTTCTAACCATTCATATAACGTTGCATCATTGACACTTTTTTTTTAAATTAAATAAAATGACGTGAACCTATTATGAGCATGTTTTTAATGTTTCATTTAGAGATTTTTTTGGAAGGCATAGAGTAAAAAATGTCTTGGTACAATCATATCACAATGTCATAAAGCTTTTGTCCAGCAAATCAAAGTTCTGGCCTTAAAATATCCAATAATTGAAGTCTTCATGGCAAGGTTAGTTCAGGTTGCAAAATGTCACGTGGTGCATGTGGTGTGGTGCATGTTACATACATATAAATAACATCTTAACTATAATATTACATAATATAATTATTTTAAAATAATTAATAAGATTACAGGTCTGCATATGTATTCAAGGTTTAAAGACATTTTTTAGAAACCTTTTTTTGTTTACCACATTTTTAGAGTCATTAAATCTAAACTTGAAAATATATAAAGGTTTTTCAAAACTATATGAAACCAGTATAATTAGAAAGAATAATTTGGCTTATGTGTTTTAAGCTAGATTTGATAAAAATCATGAAAATATTGATTTGTCATTGACACATTTGTCTCACTCTCACTGTCTCACAAGGGTGAGAGTAACTGGAAATGTGGCAAAAAATATAATAGAAAAAAAGAAGAACATTCTCTTTCCATTTAGTTTTATTGAAATGTTATAAAATGATCTGATAATTAATTAGTATTTCTTTTCATTGTTATGTTCACAGATAGCACAGAAGAACCTAAAGCTGTTCAGGAGCAGCATGACACACCAGCTCCACCTTGCCTCTCTGCAACAGAGCAGCCTGCAGCTGGGCTTCCTTCTGGCCGTAGAAACCCACCAGGGGGCAAATCTTCTCTCGTCTTAGGCTAAAGAGTTGCTGCACTTAAGGATAAGATCTGGGCCTATGTGAAACGAGCATCTCAGAGTAAATGTGCTGTTCTGTATTCAGTGCTCATCCTCTGCATAACTGTATTCATAAGCCACAATGAACTGATTCAGATCAGGGCAATTTAGTCAGAGAGGATTGTCACAAATCTCTGAGCTGTGATTCATTCAAAGAATGTCTTTGAATGTGTCGAGTGTTGGTCTCTCAGTCTTGCGTCGACTAAAGACCCCTTAGGAAAAACAAATCCTGTGTATGCACTGCTACTCTCAGATACTACAAACCATAGGCCAAAATTTGCCATCAAAGTTCTCACCATTACCATTTAGGAGGTTAAACTTCATTCACATAAGCCTAAGAAATGTCTCCCTGATTCAGTGTTTGTCTCCCTTTTTATGTATTAAGTTTTTGTCAGCACTTTATGAACTGTGGTGCCCAATTTGTGGTACCTCAGACCTGCTGGTTAAAACACAAATTTTCACATCCATCACTGCGAATGAAAAAAAAAAAAAAAAAAAAGCTGAAACATTTGAAGTTGTAAAGAAAAAAAAAAATTAACACTGATATACTGATCGCTGAAGAGATGTTTACAAAGAACAACAAAAACGCAATGAGGTTTAACAGTTACATATTAAATCATTGCCTGTACATTCAGGTGGTGTGGTTAGAGTTGACAGAGCAACGACATGAGAGTGCAATGAAATACTGTGTTACCTTCTAGTCACTAAAGTGACTTTTCTGTGCCAGAAAAGGTGCATGTGAGCAAGCTATTATTTATTTGTGTTTGCTACAAAACATATGTACAAAAAATATGTACAAAAATACAAACAACAGCCACAGTGTAAAGCCATTTTATCTAATCATTCATCAAGTATTCCATATTCACCAAAAGATTGAAAGTTATTGCCTTGTTATTTTTGACGTATGCCAAAAAGGTGCTGTATTGTTCTTTGACTTCTTGGCGGAAGTGTGTAATAGAGTGTTCTTTTTTTTTTTTTTTTGTATGTACATGAGCTTTTCTCAAATAAAAAAAATAAAAAAATGTCTATGTCTGTGTTGTCCTGAGAATAGATACAACTATTGTTTTATAATAGTGTAATATAATAGGCTATATATAATATAATAGTGTATTATTACCTGTACTATGAACAGGTGTGTTTACATAACAGTTATAGCTAAGTGAAAGTGAAAGCAGCACATCGTCACGAACACAATTACTGATCTATAAATGACTGGATTGCTTATTGCGTTCTAAACCATAGACATATAAAATACAATATAATATATTTATTGTATGTCTATGCGCTCAACGTCTCTAGAGAATACCTATAATGCACAGTGAGAGTTACTCTCTCAAGTAAATATGGGCTATTAGTTAGCCTAAGTAATGTACTCCTCCCTAGTATTTAGTTTTAGCATGTCATAGACTACTGCTATTGTTTGAGGGCAGATTTTGGCAGGTGTTTGTAGTGATGGAGTGTATTTGTAGATGTGAGTACTAAACTAACCACTAGGTGTCAGTAGCATTACACTTAACTGTGGAGACTTTTGAAATGTATGTTTTTCGTTCTCGTCTACAACAACAACAGGGAGAGACTTTTGACAGTTTCTTAATGAATGTAAAGTTGAAAGCAAGGACATGCAATTTCGGACTGTTGCAAGATTCTGTCGCGTTATTAAACAAAAGAGATCAGGCCCATTGAACGTGTTAACTCACTTGCCAATAGGCTTGCTATGGTTCGACTTGAACCCGCGGTGGAGCGGTGGACAGTGAATGACATCAAAATACCGCGAGAGCGATTAGAGAGCAGACGCTCCGTCTGTTTTACTTTACATTTGCCACAATACATGCAAAATAAGTAGGTAGTAACCTAGTGCATTAAGTCATATGTTTCAAATAATTTCATTTATTCAGTAATATATATATATATATATATATACAAAAGTTATGGGGTCAGTAAGATTTTTTAAATACTTTTGAAATAAATCCCTTCAGCTCATCAAAGCTGCATTTATTTGATAAATAGGCTACATTAAAAAAGAGAGTAATATTCTGAAATATTATTGCAACTTAAAATAAGTTTTCTGTTTTAATCTATTTTACAAAGTAATTTATTCCTGGGATGTTAAAACTGATTTTTCAGTAGCCAGCATCCAGTCGTCAGCATGTAAATCGTGAAAAAAAAAAAAAATTCAGGAATGTTTGAACTGTCAAAAGAGCAGCATTTATTTGAAATAGATTTTGAGTTTAAAAAAAAAAATCAAACATCACAACACATTACAGTTTTTTTTTCAATTGCTAACATCCTTTTGTCCAATCTGTAGTCACGTTTTCAAAACTCTAAACACAATTAGCACAACATCTGTCTGTTGTTGTGACCATACCATTAACACAATTCATGTTGTTTTCACACAAAATGCAGTCAATTAACACGTTTCTAGAATGCCTACATTTTCTTTACATAAACATACCCAATACCAAAATCATGGATCTTTATAGTCTTTTTTACAAATGCTTAAACGCTGCATGCCAGAAATGAAGACCTATTCTTCCAAACCATAGATACAGTATAAAGTACTGTAAGAAATAGCTGATTCCAATCTCAATCAGAGACATAGCCAGGTGTTGAAGACTTTCCATTACATGGACATACACAATAAAAAGGTAGTCTTTGGATTGGTTTTGTTCAAAGCAACACATAACAACACAGAGGAGCAAAAAAAAGAAAGAAAATGTCTGCACGAGGGAGAGGACTAGTTAGGGGAGAGGACAGATGAACCAGGGCAAGGGAGAAGGAGAGGTAGGGGGGGAGAGGAGTAAGAATGCGTGGTGCTGTTTAAAGGTGAGTAAGAGCTGTTGTCACGGATGAAATGAGAGCCACAATCATAGACCATGTGATAAACCATGGTCTATCATTGAGAGAGGCTGGTGAAAGAGTCCAGCCTAATCTCAGACGGTCAACCGTTGCTTCCATTATCCGGATTTTTCATGCATTTCAAGAGGGCTATCAGTGTAGTTGCTGGCCACCAGCAGTTACAAATACAAATGTTGTATTTTTTGTTCCTCTAAAGGACACAACGACTTCCTCGCTCTGGGGGAAGAAGAAAGCTTCTAAGTGAAGACCAAGAACATGCCATTGTGGGTCATTGCTGACAATGCAATAATTAAACTGAGAGAAATTCAGACCAGAATTGTAGAGGACAACCTGGTATTCCATAAAGTGGAAAGCATCAGCCTGGCTATATAGCTCGGACTCTGACCAAACACAGAATTCGAATTAAACAGTTGTACACGGTTCCCTTTGAGAGAAACAGTGATCGGGTCAAGGAACTCCGGCACCAATACGTCCAGGTATGGTGTCTATACACTATGTCTGATTCTACAGTGATCCACACCTCTTTTTTTCACTATTCTCTATAGCTACTCTAAAGCATTTATGTAATAATTGTGTTTGATTTTTCTCAAACTCAATTTATGGAGTTGGAGGCTAATCAGACACTGCACAAATTAATTTAAGGCAGGGTTTAACCTGGCAAAAACACATAGATGATGCAGAAATGTATTTGGGAAAAGGGCCACCGTTGATGTGCCAGGTCAGAGAGGAGCAAATATCACAATGTGTGCTGCAATCTCAAGTGCTGGTTTGGTCCTGCAGAAAAGCTAGATTGGCCCCTACAACACAGAGCGCCTTTTGTTTTTAGATGACCTCCACCAACAACTGGTACCAGAAGCAGAACAGGTGGGAGGAAACATGAGGACATTTGTGATTTACATGGGACAATGTAGCATTCCACCATTCACATGAAATCACAAACTGGTTTACAGCACATCCAAGAATGATTTCCCTTTTTCTTCCTCCGTACTCTCCTTTCCTCAACCCCATTGAGGAATTTTTTTTTGCTTGGAGGTGGAAAGTATATGATCATCGGCCACATGAACAAATGTCCGTCCTGGATGCCATGGATCCTGGTTGCAGAGACATCTCAGTTGAAGACTGTCAGGGGTGGATAAGGCATGCCGAGCATTTCTATCCAAGGTGTATAGCGAGAGAAAACATGTGATGTGATGTAGACGAGAACATGTGGCCAAATGCTGAAGATCGTATAGATTAGAAAAGGACTTGTTTTTTTTTCTTTTTTCTGGGCCTTCATTTTGTTTTATTTTTGCACACTTTAAACCAAAGGCCATGTATGTTTGTCTTTGTTTCGTTTTGTTGATCACTGACAGCAATTTCATATTGCTAATAAAGCCTTTACTGCAGCAATTCTGTTACTTTTTTTTCTTTTCAGTTGTACATTCTATAAAGTATTGATGACTCCTTCACATTTAGATATTTTGTACACATCATGAATTGTGCACCATGAATTCACACACACACAGTTGAATGAATAATAAAAAAATGGATTTCATACTGTATGTTCTATACAGATAGAACTGAAACATGAAAATTAAGTTTTTGTAATGCCACGAACTGTTAAAGGGGTCATATAATGCCATTTTTGTACAAGCTAATATGATTCTTTAGGGTCTAAATTAAAAGTTTGTAATATACTTTAATTAAAAATTCTCATTAGTATTGTAAGAAAACACTAATTTTACCTGGTCAAAAACAGCTCTGTTTTCAGCACGCCGTTTCAGTGCATGTGTCTTTAAATGATAATGAGCTTTGCTCACCCCGCCCCTCTGTTCTGTGGGTACACCGTATCTAACACAATAACCACGTGTTATTCGTTATAAACGTGTGATTATGAATTATATTGAGAACGTCGTACATAGAAAACATGCCGTAATGTACCCTGAGTGTAAACCTTAGACGCATTCATTGTGAAGCCTGCAGCAAGGTTTGCAAATTTCGCAAAGATTAATATAAATACTAATATAAAGGTTAATAAAACATTACACTCACATCTTCTGGAGGTTCAGCAGTAACACGTTGGTACCGATCCGTTTTTTCTCGTTTGTAAAGCTGTCTGGTGTGAAATGATTCGCGTAAACATGAAAGCATGGACGATCGTGGGGAATCCCCGTGAGGGAATCCCCGCGTCAATCCTTTGGGCATATCGCTTCAAAAACAAAACTCAGCCACTGCATCTTCAACGGCTCAGATTTAGGAACATCCAAATGACTGCTGTGTTCCTTATTACATCTAAGAACAGAACACCACAATCGCTTAGACGCCATTCTACTCCAGCATATCAACAATGGCGGACTACTATGACGACGGCTGTCACAGCTCGCTCAGGGCGGGTCTTGTGTTGAAACACGGCTGTCAATCACAATCGCGGGAGGGGCGTACGATCTTATGACGTCACAATATCGAACGGCTTGATTTCATAGATGGTCAAACATATATGGAGATTAAAACAAAACCACTGGATGGATTTTAATCATGATAGGATGGTACAGGCACTGCCAACAGACATTTCAGTGCAATCAACTTGTAAAAGTGCATGTACCATTATATGACCCCTTTAAAATTTTGACAGTCATTGCGCTATGATTGACTATGTATTCATGTTGGATAGAAAACGAGTGCTAAAGTTTTGACCGAATGATTCGATTTTGAAACGGGTTTGCAGTGTTTTGATAGAGTTAGTGTATATTGAAAAAGTTGTTTTTTTTTGCGTTGAAATGTAGAGTTTGTATTTGTGGAAAATGTGGTTTTGGGCAGAAAATTTACTATTTGGCTAATTGTGTGATGTAGGTGTGTTGCTGTCCCTGCTGAAAAATCCAGCTTAAACCAGCCTAAGATGGTCAGGCTGGTTTTGGCTGGTCTCCCAGCCTGGTCATAGCTGGTTTATCAGGCTGGTTTTAGAGGGGTTTTGAACACTTTTTTAGCTGGTCAGGCTGGTCTTAGCTGGTCATTGTTGGGCTTTGCTGGTTTTAGCTGGTCAGCCTGGCTGGTCTTAGCTGGTTTTAGCTGGTCAGGCTTGTCTTAGCTGGTCATTGTTGGGCTTAGCTGGTCATAGCTGGTCAGGCTGGTCTTAGCTGGTCATTGTTGGGCTTAGCTGGTTTTAGCTGGTCATTGTTGGGCTTAGCTGGTCAGGCTGGTCTTAGCTGGTTTTAGCTGGTCAGGCTGGTCTTAGCTGGTCATTGTTGGGCTTAGCTGGTTTTAGCTGGTCAAGCTGGTCTTAGCTGGTTTTAGCTGGTCTTAGCTGGTCATTGTTGGGCTTAGCTGGTTTTAGCTGGTCAGGCTGGTCTTAGCTGGTCAGGCTGGTCAGACTGGCTGACTCTATGTCTTCTCTATTTTTAAGACAAATAATGTAAACAATTCCAAGTATACTTAAAATAATCTTCAGGAGCACAGGCAACCATTCAAACAAATTCCTTTTATTTGATATTGCAGCCCCTTAAAACAACCCATTGATATGCTAACAGTAATGTACAAAATTATTAATTGAAATGATTGAAATGCTAAAAACTATAATAGTAACTAAAGGAGAACAATAACAGAATTATAGAGATACATTTTACATTACATTTTTCTTTTCTTTTTTTATGACATCTTGTATTTTTTGGGATATGTAATACCCCACTTGCTTCTCCCGCTTCTCTCTCTCCTTTTTCGGGTTCTTTTTGTTTGAGCCAGTCACTGAAGCAGACTTGAAAGATAAATAATTTAGATTATTAATTTGTCATTTTTCAACTAGTAAAACTTAGAAAGTTAATCAACTAATGTAAAACCCTTTTACTAAATTGGCTACGGCTACATAAAGTATATGAATGAATGAATGAAATAACAGATTACCTCTCAAAACTTGCAGCTTGGAGGGTGTCAGGGGAGGCTTTGCAGAATGTTTATTCGTGGGACACTCCTTTCCTGACACACTTCTGCTCTTTAAAGTGTTTGTCCCCCACAGTGCCACAGCTATCTCTTTAACATAGAGAGAATCTTTTGTAGATAAATTAATCTTCTCCCATGCCTCTTCTCTGATCCAAACTTTGTTTCCTATGTGGATCAAGACAAAACATAAATGAGCTTCAATTGTATGAAAGAAAAAAAAACACTCTTCAAAATATCTTCTTTTATGTTCTACAGAAAAAAGACACTTATACATAATATATTCCAGTTGGTAGCTATAAATGTTGTGACGTTACTCCTACTTTGGCTACCACATAAGAGCTGCATTTTTTTTTTACAGATCACAATATTACAAATAAGAAGCTGTATTTTTCTTCCTACAAAGATATCTAGTCATTTCAGTGAGATCTTAACAATTTGTGTGGAACCTTTCAGCATGTGTCAAGCAACTTTAGTCTGGGTAGATGCCTTATTTAATTCCAAGTGAATCAAAAATGAGGCTGTGTGGGATATGCATACAGTCAGTTAAAAAGGTTGTACCATCTAAATGTGCTGGATCTTTTTACTTCATCACCACCCATGTTTTCTAAAATTGATTTTTTTTCAACATTTCATCAACATAACAGTACATTTAACCGATTGTAAGTCTGTCTTTTACAGACAGTGTTAGCTGTAGCTTTGATTTAATTAAAAGTCACAATATGTGATGATCATTAGCTTCAATGCAGAACATTAATAACTATGATTGGGACTGCCATATATACATACATTATAATGAGCAAAATATTGCATTAAAAACGTTGTGAATTCTTTGGGTTTAGTTGCTGTGTTTCAGCGTGTTGTCCTAGGAGCGCATCCACAACAGGAGTTTCACTATGTAATAGTTGATTACTATTAATAATAGCTCAAGTTAATCTGTGCATGATTTTGTGCAAGTGTAAGTTGTAATATTGTGTTTATTTTGTATAAATATCTAATTTATCATATAGGGGTGTTCCTTCAGCTCTTTAGCTTTAGCGCACGCAGCTCAAACACAACGTTATTTGAAACAGAAATACTAAAGATGTTTAATATTACTGTAGTATTAAAATGTTTAATATTACTGCAATATTAAAGAGTTCAATATGTTTTCAAAAACACCCATTCCTTCTATCCTAGGAGACTCTTGTAGGTAAAAATAAATAAATATTTCAGCATCAAGCAATATCTAATGATTCATATCACAGTAAAATTTTCCAAGTTTTGATTTTAGATTGAGAGAAAACTCTGATTAATCATGTGTCCACTGCAGTGGACGTCATGCAACAATTTCTATATTTCAGCAACAATTCATAATTATAATGCGAATATTGTTTTTGAAATTTAAAACTTAACTTAATCTGCAGTGATTTTTTTTACTGTCAATAAATTTACTTGTATTATTAGAATGTAATTTTCATTGACATCAAAAAGTCATGTGATTACATATTGTATGACACTTGTAATGCATTACTTTACTTGTTAGATCAAAAAGTAATCTGATTTCGTAATGCATGTTATTGTAATGCGTTTCTTTACTCATAACATCAAAAAGTAATCTGATTATGTAATGTGCGTTATTGTAATGTGTTTCTTTACTCATAACATCACAAAGTAATCTGATTAGGTAATGCACATTACTTGTAGTTAATTACTTGTTAGATCAAAAAGTAATCTGATTAGGTAATGCACATTATTTGTAGTTAATTACTTGTTAGATCAAAAAGTAATATGATTAGGTAATGCACATTATTTGTAGTTAATTACTTGTTAGATCAAAAAGTAATCTGATTAGGTAATGCATGTTACTTGTAACACATTACTTTACTTGTAACATCAAAAAAGTAATCTGAATGTGTTATGCATGTTACTTGTAATGCATTACCCCCAACACTGATAATTTCAGATGAGATTGAAAAAAACGTATCACTAGGTTTTCTCAGAGGAGGGCTATGATAGAAATGTGCATGTCCATCTTGAACATAATCAGAATTATCAGCTAATAAGGGTAAATCTCCATACTCTGGTGCACTGGAGGGAGCATCTGAGTGGTTTCCACAGTTGTACCTTGACAGGCTGTAGAAAATTCTGATGGAATCACGTCCTCATGTTCTGATATCAAAGATACACTAAGTGTATCCTTCTAATTTATAGCATAAAATAAACATGAATGAACATAATAGGGAATGATGTTTTTACGCGAAAAGATGTCGGTACACTTCATTTTTCAAGTTTAAATCCTCCAATGTTAATCTACTAACTCTCCTGACTGCTTTGTCGGACAAAATGGCGGATTATGATTGGTCACATCGCCTGTCAATCATACTCCCTGTGAAGGGTTGATGATGCAAAAATAATAACGATTCCACTGAAATTATTTGAAACTAGGGGTCGACCGATTAATCGGTCGGACGATTAATCGGTCGGACGATTAATCGGCCGATTTTTTGCATTTTTTAACATAATCGGCATCGGCCAATATCCAGTATATCAAGCCGATTATTAGGCGGGCGCATCTGTGGGCAGCTAGTGTTGTTGTTGTTGTGGAACACGTTTTGGACGCACGCTGCGCCTAGAGTCATTCTCCAGCAGAGTGAGCAGACCTCATCCAGTGCCTAAGGAAGGAGCTAAGTTCCTTGGAGAAAACTCCTTTATATTTAATTAAAACCTTTTGATATGTTACTGCCAACTTCGAGAAAAAATATGAATAGGCGACATGACATTCGGCTACTTTGGATATTGATAGCGTAGTTGAGGTTGCATTAGCACAGCAGAAGGAATCATGTCACAATAAGCAAGAATTTTGCAATTACAGACAGAGAATCTGAGATTTTTATTTGTTCTGTTTTGTGTGTCTTATATTTGAGAGGGTTGTCACTCAATGCAGAGAAATAAGAAATAAAAAAGTCACCAACGCACTAAAGGACTGGGTTTGCTTATAGCGTCGTCGCTAGGTTTGGGTAGCTACAGACAGACAGACCCGGTGCTAATACGGCACTGGTGCCTTAACGACCGTTATTTACCGGACCGAATATGAATGCGGATTTATGTGCTTCATTTCAGTGCTACTGTTATGCCTGTGCTTCTCTTGGATGCTCTGACAACGGACGTTAGAAACGTGACGCTAGTCAGCAGTTAACTTTAGCATACCGTTAGCTAGTAGCTGGATTGAACACTGTTAAAATGCTGGCCAAACAGTGTAATGTGTGACTGTATTTCACTGTAGACTAGGGGTGGAACGGTACATCTATTCGTATTGAACCGAAACGGTACGGGCGTCACGGTTCGTGTGTATACATTTACACGGAGAATACATGGTATAAAAATAAATAAAACTCGCGTGCAAATTAATTCATGTAATGCGGAACTACTGTTAGATACGCGGGTTCTTTGGGGACACCTTGCAATGCTGGAATATGGTGTGTGTGAGAGAGAGAGAGAGAGGGAGAAGGAGAGAGGGGCGCGGGCACGATCGAAAAGTCGCGTGTGTTTAAAGTCGCAAAGTGTTTACTTATATTTGTGTGTGTGTGTGTGTGTGTGTGTGTGTGTGTGTGTGTGTGTGTGTGTGTGTGTGTGTGGCGCAGATGCGATCGAACAGTGAAAACATACACCGTCATTTTGTTTATACAAGACATCATTCAAACTGCAAAGTGTTTAAGTTACTGTCAATTAAAATTAAGGAAAACAAATATATTTATCTGAAATGTAGCAAATTAATTTTCAGTTCATTCAGGTACAATTACCAAACATATCTCAAGGTCTTTTTGTCTTTTGTACAAGTGCAGATTGGTCAAGTGTTCAATAAATGTTTTTGTTGAGAAATCTTGTCTATCTTAAGTAATTATTTGTGTTACATTTTATCTTTCAAATAGAGGTTAAAAACAAGCACATAATCGGCCAAATATCGGCCAATATAAATCGGCAGCATTAATCAGCCATCGGCCTACCCAGATTTCAAAAGATTGGCATCGTCATTGGCCTGAAAAAACCCATATCGGTCGACCTCTATTTGAAACTAAAGTAACGAGCCAATTTTTTAGAATAAAAAAAGTAGAAAGTACCGATATTCATGTTAAAATGTAAGGAGTAAAAGTAAAAAGTCGGCACAAAAATAAATAGTAAAGTAAAGTAAAAATATCTAAAAAATCTACTTGAGTACAGTAACGAAGTATTTGTACTTCGTTACTTCCCATCTCTGCATATAGCCTATAACACGCTCTCACATGTTTATTTTTTAATAAACCATATTCAACAACATATAAAAATGAAATAATCTTTAGAGTAATTTGACAAAAGCCGCAGCCATCATTACCAAGCGCGAACCATTGACAGTGAATGAAACGATTCTTTGATTTAGATATCTGCATCTGATCATCACATTACAATTATTCAATTAAGCATGATAATATGGTAACATATCACACTGAAGTAGGCTGATTTAAAATTAACATTTATTTAAATTAAAAGTTCTTCTTTTGGCAAGCTTACATTTCCTTTATAGCCTAAACAGAGGCTTTGCTCCCTTTAAACTTAAATTGTCAATGTTTCATTTTTGAAAACACTCTTATCGGAATAATTTTTGTACCTTTATAAAGAGCATTTTCCCCTAATTTTATTTAATGTATGCTCTAAATTTCATTTCAAATTCTTACATTTTATCAATACATTCAATTAAAATAATAAGACACTAGGCTGTTACCAATCAAATTAAATAATTTACATTGAAAAATTATAACTGTATTAAATGAGATTATGAGATTGTTTTAAATATTTTTTGAATATACAAATAAGGAATGTTGAAAAGAATGCTACTTTATGAAACTAAACCACCAGTAGGAGGCGGCAGGTGGCCGTCTTAATGAGCGAGTCATTGAGTCATTCATTTAAACGATTCGTTCAAACGGCTGATTTATTCAGAATGAGGCGGTTTAACCCCTTAAACTCTTTGGGTAATTTTGGAATTCCGCATGAAATTGGACATACCCAAATCTGATGGCTCCCCTTACCCACATACAGTGAAGTAAATGCAAAATATTGGTGTCATTTTATAGGAAACCATTTAAACAAACAAAATCAAGTGTCAAATGTAATAAAAACTATTGTGTGTTTAAAATATCAGAAGAAACACACAAAAAAGTAGGCGCTTTTGTGTGTTTTTTTCATTGAATCTTTCTTTGAAAGTGTATAACTGTGGTATTGTGTGCAACAGCTACCTATTATAAGTTCCATTTGATTCCACTAGATGTCGCCAAACACTGAAAAAAATATTATATGTCTAACATTTTGTGAATGAGTGCGAGAGTGAGCACTGTAATGCGTGCACGACTCTAAATGCGTCCAAACTGCGCGCCGCAGAATATAGGTAAAATTGCGCGCTGAATATCTCAGACTCTGGTTGGTTTAGAGGAAAGGTGTGTTCACGACATGTTCACGTAATGGTGAGATCATTAGCTTTCCAATGATGCGTAGTTCGTCATCATCCGTCGACGATAACGTATATCATGTGGACATATCATGTGGATCGACTGCCATTTTCATAAGGATCGACTTATTTCCTGCATTACTGGACTAAATGAGACATAACGATGGATTATTTCTCAAGCGAAACTCACATAAAGGTGAAAATGGACTCATTTTGAAGAAAACAGTCTAAGGTGAAAGTCTATATATCTTTTTGACTACTTTTAGCTCAGACATGCTGTAATTGGAGATGAAATGCAACGTTTCTCCTAGTTTGTTTACAAAGATCAAAGATGTACTTCGCGACTCATTCTGCAATCATTTGATCTGTTGTATTATGTCAACTAAATAAACCATATAGCAAAAATCCTGAGAAAGAAAGCTTTTGTTTGGTATATGACTTGCCTTTGTTCATCAAATTTGACTAATGCCATCAATATTCAAATTCATAATCACACTTATTTTTGATCGGTATTTCGGTTGCGGGTGGAGGAATTTAAACATTTAAATGATGCGATATGTAAAATGAATGAAAAAATGATGGTTTTGTGTGAAAATTAGAGGGTCTAAGCTTTGTAATGATATCACATATGACTGTTAATGTTTCATCAGGACCTTTAAATATTAAAGGACGATCGTAATAACGATCTTAATAACGCAATTCCAACCCGGTACCGGGTTTACGGGTTTAACAGGTTAATAATGGGTAATTGAATCTTTGACTCGAGTGATTAGTTCAAAACGCTGAATCATTCAGTAATGAATCATAGATGCGTGTTGCTGTGAGATGCGCTATGGTTCTGTTGTTTGGAACTATTTTCGCTGCTGAAACAGAACAAAAACAGTCATTGCGTCTAAAAATGTAAGTAACTTAATTTTAACTATTTGTTTATTGAACTGTTATGAAATCAATATCTCGGTTTCAATCGTGATGGCATTCAGGAAAACAGCACTCTGGTCGTGTGTAGCCTACATAACGTTATTGTTTCTTAACTATAATTAATATGTTATAAATAACGGCGCGAACCTCAACAGCGCTGTTACCGTCCGTACATTAGGTAAGTTACCATGATGGGAGTTCCGTGTCTTTATTACACTCAACACATTAGATTTATCTGTCTTCCACCCTTGATTGAATGGAATGTTGTTATTACTTGGCCCGCTCGACCCGCGGATTATGATCCGTGCAGCACTATGGACACAAGCGGGAACCGCAACAGAACCGTCACGGTGGAAAAAGTGTATATGAGCACGTGACTGTCTGTCCGAGTTTTGTCGAGAGGCGGAGGCGGCACGAAATTTGACGGAGGCAGCCGCCTCATAATTGTCTATGCAGGAAAAACCCTGTTTATATATAATATAAACTATATAAATATATATACAGTTGTAACAACATTGGCTATCGAATCATTCGTCGTTGGTTTGAATTAACAAATTCAAATACTCTGTGTTGCTAAAAACATTTCTTCCTGAATACAAAAGCTGGTGCACTTTGAACTCGTGAGTGCAAATCAGGCTTTGGCTCCAGCTAGTCGGCGACCAATTGACTTTTACGACACTAATTTCACCTCAGAGACATTCCGAACCCCCCCTTTCCCCTCTCTGGACCACAGAGAGATAACGAAACTTGAAACTTTCTACACACAGACACACACACACACACACACACAAACATCCTCCTATAGAAATATAGTTTTAATGTATGTAACTCAGATTTGGGTTTGACCTTCCTGTATGCATGTTTTAGTAATTTGTTTGATCATATAATTATGATTTTCTAGAGGTGTGGTTTTGAAATGTGTTCTTTAATCAATAGTGTTTTAGTTAGAGAAGGTTCACTAACATTCTCTGGCAATCCCTTCCCCCCTGTGTTGAACTGTGTTTTATTGCCTAATGGAATGTCCTGCAACAGACATTTTAGGAGTGGAGCAGAGTTAGTGTTAATCTTTAACCCTACTTAAATCCTACATTTTCTATATGTATAACCATTGAAGAAATATGTAAACCTGAATGTAATTTCTCTTTTCCACGATTGTTCTTCTCTGTGATGGGTTTTTGTATTCTTGTAAACCTTAAAGGAATAATGTTTCAGATGTGCACCCTGTTGCAATCATAGATATGCCATGTGGATCTTTTTAAAAGTCCAATTTTCATTTCCATTTGTAAATGTACATCACATTTTGGGTTAATCTTATTCCTAGATTGTTAGTAGAACTCTTAATGCTTATTTTACAGAATAAGAAGTCATTTCTATGCCGTAGCGTTTAAACATACCAAATGTGGTCTTGAATTGAACCTCCATATACCCGTAGGAAAGATATGGGTACCAAATTATGTTAAAATGCATTTTACTGCAGTTATAATTGTTTAAAGTAGAAATGGCATGATCCTAAGACTGTCATAAAACATGCAAATCGAACTCCTAAGTGAGACAAAGGAAATTTCTCCCGCCTGGAATTTCGCGTTCCAATTGGCCCAAGCGCCAGGGAGGAGGAATTTTTCGCTACCCTAGAAAAGCGGAACACTCCGCGTTCCGTTCAGTTGAGTCCGGTATTTTCTTTCGTCTTGTTTGTTCCTGCTTGTTCGAACCCTCCTCATCAGGGAGACCATCAATGGCTCCCGTTTAGGGGGCTTTATATTTTATTTTCTTTAAGTCTTTTAGTTTTGTTTCGTCTTCGAACTTCAGCCGACAACTTCAACTCAAAGGAAAAGACTCTGTTGAAAATCCCGCGGCGCGCGCTCCTCTTCATTGAGGACGTGCACGAGCACTGCGTCTGAGGAAATTCCTGGCTCCATGGGACCTAGTCCTCATCTCCGTTTTATTTTCTTTACTAAGTTTTATTTTCATATTCGTTACTCCCTCCACAAAAGGGAACTGAACTCTGAATCATGTTTCTGGCCACTTCACGTTTCAGTGAACCTTTAAACTGCGCGCGAGTCTGCTCGCCCCGAAGACACGAGGAAACACGCCCCGCTCTTAAAGGAGCTCTTCTTCAGCAAATACAAAGAGAACCATGTGCCATGCAAGTATCGATTATTGAATTGAACTTACAATGTGATTTCTTTGTTGTCTCTTACGGGTTACTGTCTGTGATTTTGCCATGCTGAGATCATCTCGGTGATCTCTCTCGTCCTGAAACTTTAGTTTCACTTTCTCCCTTCCTCTCCCTCTCTCATCTGTTATCCGTTTAGTCTTGTATTTTGTTTACGTGTCCTGTACATACATATTTACTCGTGTAAATTGTAGAACTTGTATTCCTTAGTTCGATGTAGTATTAGTCCAATTATTAAATTCCATATGCCCTTGACTGACTCTGATTTAATTGCCCATGCTACTTAGTCCCTGAAATGTTCGATCTTAGCTATATGCTTTATCTTGGTAGGCTACGATTTAAGTAACCTAATTTTAGTCTACAAACACCGAGAGTGTCTTTTCAAGGCCTGGAAAAGATACTCTTTCTCGTGTTTGTAAGAAGGATAATTTTCCTTGAGAGTTAAGTTAATCTTACGTATGTTTGCTGGACAAACAGATTGTTTGATAACTAAATTAATTCCATTAAAGTTATCCCATAACTTCGAGCTGAAATAAGAACAATTGATGTATTAATGACGAACCATAACCCGTTATGGTAATCGTTCATATATCAATCTAGTTCAGCTGCGATAAATTAATGTAACTGTAACATACAAAATATTAATCATATTCATGATTAATTATTAAAATTCCCTATAGATCATTTGAGCTAATATTAATATTAATGTACAACCCATTGTTGCTACACAGTATATGTATGCAAATATTTCTTAAATATATACAAGCATGTGTGTGTATTTATATATACAAAATAATTATACACAGTACACACACATATATTATGTAAACACAAGCTTTTATTTTGGATGCGATTAATCGCGATTAATCTTTTGACAGCCCTATTAATAACTAATATTATTTTTATTGCATTTGTATTAGTTGTTTGAAGAGTTAAAAGAAAAATCGGTTGGTCTTAACACAAGTTTACAACCGGCAAGTCGGTCGGACTAAAAGGGAAAAATAAATAAATAATTGGGTCGGTACTAAATTGACAGGGTCGGTCGGGTTACGGCAAACAAATATTTTAAGATTTTAAAAAATTTTAAGGATGGCGTGAAATACAATTTGCAAGACAATGTATTTAATAAATAGTGTGTGTAATTTCTTCAGTACCGTCAGCAGAACTGATAACGTCCAAGCTTATCGATACTGCGGTCATCCATAATTTGGCCCCAGGGCCCATTTAATACTGGGTTTCAGTACCCATGCCTACATATGGGTGTGTGCATATGGATGAAAGCCTGTTGTGTTCGGTCTCTTGATTTGTGGTAGTAGCAGCTATTGTGAAACTCACCTTCTTCATCTACTGAGTGTGGATGGCATCAAGGTCTTGTCCTGAAGAATCACAGGGCCAAACGCTAGGGATAATATCTCATCTGATAACAAGAGCATAGCCATAAGTTTAAGAACTCTAATGATATCTTTAGCCCCTGATATTGCATTGGGGATATCAATTCAAACATTTTAAAGGCTAAGAGTATGAGCCATGAGTAAGCTGGCCAGATATCTGTGAAAAATAACTTGCATGCCTGAATCACATTTAGCATTTAAAAGTAAAAAAACAAATTCAGTATTTATCAGTAAAAAATATATACAAATAAATAAATACCCCTGAGTATGGTGTCTGTCTCACTGGCCAACATAACTCAAAACAGACCTAGAGAAATAAAATAAAATATACCAATGACCATGATATCCTGTTATCATAATAGTTAAATAAATTATTATAACTACGACCATTATACCATTATATTTGTCGCCTATTATTTAGCCTACAGGCTTCTCAAGGACAATCACACTGAAAAAACCTGGGGTTAATGCTTTTAAAATGTGAGACTTCTTTCAAAAGCATAAATCTTACAGACCCCAAATTTTTGGACAGTAGTGCATTGTATGTTTGAGGTGGTTTTGCTTACTAGTCATATGGTTCATAGCCGTGGAGATTTTCTTGGACGGGGGTGCAGCAGGCCTTCAGCATGATGATCTACAGTAGGAACATAACATGCAATTTCACAGAGCCAACAATGTTACATAGGATTTACAATAGGGTTTATTACAAGAAACCAAGCTAGAGCAGAGGTGAACTGCAGAAAAGAGAAAGAATTATATATATATATATTTCTTAAGATAATATATTAATTAATATAATAAATAATTAATTATATATTAATATAAATAGATGCATATGAAATTAATAAAATGATTAGAAGTAAGCTAATTTATTTAACCTAAAAGAATGCACTGCACTGTTAGTAAGTGACGTCACTGATTAACAGTGCAGTGCATTCTTTTAGGTTAAATAAATTAGCTTCCTTCCAATCACCCATTGACAAATTACCAGCAGAACAAAACTATCAAAAACTGTTATCTACACAAAGATGTGGTTAAAACCCCTAACTTTCATAAACAAGAGCTCCAGTCAGGTCTAACTTAGCCTACCTCTTCTGAAAATGGTTGAGATGCTAACGGACTTTTTCGAAGACACAAAACCATTTCTATAAAGTAAATATTCAACAGGAGCGTGTCTATAAAACTTCGAATTTACACAAATTAATTACAACAGGCTGAATTACCTGTCGAGAAGAAAGCAGGCAACCTCGGCGTCCGTTTTAAAATCTTTTCTCCTCATGAGCTCTTTCCATCTGGGAAAATTTACTCCAATATTGACTATGGTCTTGCTGATTTGTCTGTCGCGTTGATGTTTTAATTCTCTCTTTCAAATGTGAGTACGCACGCACGCACACACACACACACCACACTATCTTTCAAATCTGCCGGCACTCGCGAGCTCGCGAGTAATCTCCCCCTCACATTCGTCACGGTGTCACTGAGTGAAAAACGCAAAAGGCAAAGCTTGAATTTACAGGTATGTCCCTCTTTGGCTAATGTAGTTTCAAGATGGAGGGGCAACATGGCGACCGGCATTCGAACCCCTCACCCGTATGTACTTTCAATGGCAGATTATAAACTTAAGAGAATACTTTATTACTTGAAAGAAGTAAATATACATTAATGAGCACATACATTTTTGAAAGAACGAAGTGTTTTTTGCTAAGAATCAACTAAAAAAGTTACACAGTGTAGCTTTAAAATAAATCAATCCCCTCGGATACCAGATCTTTGCCAGATCTCCAGTCTTCTTGTTCTTCTGCTCCATCCACTATCCCAGTCTCTTATGTTGTGTTTTCCCAAGGGTTAGGACATTTCCACCTCAGGGAACAAAGAATCTTTTGAGAACCTCTAGATGCGCTTTGACTGGAGAAACCTGAGAATAATTTGAGTTCCGGAAAAATGTGCAATTCTGCAATCAGGATTAGATGGCAATGAATACTGAAAAGAGAGAGGACAAATAACATTTTAATGTTATAGGCTAAACCCAGTTTAAAACTTTTATTCATGAATATGTACAATAACATCTGAGAATGTGCTAACACCACTGTACTGACAAATACAGTATTTGTTAAGTAGGTGAGGATCATCTCATTTAAAAAAAAAAAAAAAAAATTATACCCAAAATATTAACAGATACCATAAGAAAAATGTTTATGAAAATACAATTATATGGTGCAAAGAACGTTTTTGTAAATGTCTATGACAAATCTATAATGCAAAAAACTCAGAATGTGTCAGACAGTGATTCCAATAGAATACTTACAGAGCAGTACCACTTATCTGATTACACACAAGGAAAGGAGAGTTCACGAGTTCACACTTACAAATAAGTCAGATATAATAAATGCGTATTTGGCGTGCTGTCCGAAGAAAGGGCTCATCTGTATGGACAAAGGTTCTGATGAAATACATTTAAGAGAATAGTAAAGAAATTTAGAAATTGCTCTTTCAATGCGCATGCTCATAATCCATTATACACTGATTTTTAAGTATTAATTAGTCAGTTTGAATGTATTTATAAAGATGTAACCTGCAGTGCTATAATGTTATTTATGAATGTATTAATATATACGTGCTGTGATTTATTGGCATGTTTGCTGGGGAGTGCCCCTCCTCCTTTGTTTGTTCAATAGTTTATGGGACTATTTCAGCACATGGTTTGGTGTTTGCCATGGGGACAAGATTATGTCTGTTCCTTCTGATGGTGGCTTGAAACCTACTCTCTCCGTGTCAGGGTTCTGTCATCTCTGTTTGGTTTATATCTGGTTTGGTGACAGAGCTCTGACATTCCCGGTTTGTCATCTGTTTGTGTTTAGTCTGGTTTGTTGTGAGCACATGGCTTGTCTTGTATTCCTTGTGCCAGGTGCTCTTTTGTCAGTTGTCTGGCCCCTCCCATCTTGTTACCTATTGATTAATTTGCCACACCTGCCTTGTTCGTTACCTCCTTTTGTTTGCTTCCTATTTAGTCTCCCTGTGTTTGCAGTCCTGTGCTGGTTTGTTGTCTGTTTCCCTTGTGTTATGTTCATGACTGATGCCTGTCTCGTTTTTCCTCCCATGGGGAGGTTTTTGTTTGTAGGTTTGTTTATTTATTTAATATATCCTTATCTGCATTTGAATCCTTGCTTCACTTTTTGACCTGCCGTGACACTCCGCTGCGAAGCTTGTAAAAATCTGGCTGGAAAATTGAGGTCCAAACTCTGGAATTCCATGCCGTTAAAACATAGATAATTGCTTCCATGCATCGAAAATAAATCTGCACCCAGCTAAGCCACGGTCTGACTGGGAAATCAGAGGGATTTAAAACCTGGGTTGGATTGATTAGTTCTTTTTAAGAATCAAGATCGATCTCAAATCTTAAGGTCCGATGTGGTGACACTTAAACTTATATTTGTACCGTTTATATGTGTCTATTAAACACTGATTTAATAGTGTTACCAAAAAGATTTTTTTTTTTGATTTTCCCACACTTTTCTGAGAGCCTTTTTTCTCCCCTCCCACAAACGCTTGGATTCGCTGCTGGATGGAGTGTTCACGTTCACGTTCATGTCTGAAAGTCACAGAAACCACTTAGACTAGAGTGAATGATGTGTTTTCATGTTATCATACTTTCGGTGATGTGTTTATGTTCCGGTGCATGGCACATAGCATTACCTGACACACGCCCACCTAACTGCGGCTCTCTGTGCGCCGCTGTTGCCTGGAAAAGGTAGCGGTGTCAGCAGCATGAAGGTCCCCTGTGACCGCTGGGAGACGATATAGAACGACCTTATCTGTAGTTTTATAAAATGATGCATTTCTCATGGCCGGTTTTCAGGGACGACTTAACTCCAGACATGACTCCCGCTTCTTCTCGGATTCGAGAAAGGGGGTGGGGCTAGGTCGAGTTTTGGAACACGACACCCATTGGTTATCCGGGTTCTACGTAGCAAAATACATCAAATTCTAACTGGCCCATTTAGCTGGGAGGCGGTCTAGTTTTGTGGGGGGTGGAGAAATGGCGGCAGTGAGCGATTTCACATTTTCACAGCTTTTAATTTACACCCCCGAGCCTATATGACACTCTAGCTGTGTCCCAATGTGAAGGCTGCATTGCGTCACAGCGGCGTGATGAAGGACGTCCCAATTCAAAGGCTGCATCCTTGGAAGGTTGCATTTGAAGGCCGATTGCGTCACTGCGGAGCGATGAAGGCTGTCCCAATTCAATTCTGCATCCTTCGAAGGCCGATTGCGTCATCGCGACACAACGATGGCTACCCTGATTCAAAAGCGATGCCAAATGCACCCTTCGTTTCCCCGTGAAAGGAAGGATACATAAAAGGATCCTAAGCGGCCTATCCTACCCCATAAGTCATTGCGCACCGGTGACGACAGTATTTTTATTTAATTTTAAAGGCGGACGAGACTAGAGTTCGGTGGTGGACAGCAAATTCACATTTAAATATAAGTATTATGTTTTCATTTACTCAAATAGCTAGCGAAATGAGAGTTAAAGTTTCTTATAAACTTCATCTTAACTCCTTCGTCACCATTGCGTGGCTTCATTTGTCAGGTAGTTTGAGGCAAAACTTTTGCTAATATTAGTTTAACTACCTATTTGTAATATTTGCACTAGTCTATCTCACTTATGTATTATAAGAAATATCACTCACCCTATAAAGCCCACAACAATAAGAAAAGCATTAGATAAGGCAATGGGGTTTCACTTTTGTGTTTTTGTAGTGCTGTCATGAAAGCTATGTCTACAAAGGTTTGAGTTTCCAGAAATATTATTTCTTAAGTATTTTGTATGCATGTCTTGATGTCATATTTTGCAGTGTTAACAATGCACTTAAGATTGCACCCCTGTTAAGAACCCTTTTCTGCTTTTTTAGAGCAATTCAGGAAAAAAAAAATACAATAAGAAAATTAATACACACATATTTGCTGAAATGTATTGTGCTGTTGTTGTTAACAAGCCATGGTTCATTTGCTCTGCCCTTAGGATTGCAAGTGTCCTGGGACAGGTGAGGGTGTGAGTGGGAAACCCACTGCTGAAACTTGGCCCTGGTTTGTCCTCATGGATGAGGTGTTGGGACAGAGGCATTGCACCAACCCCTCTGTTGTCAATCCCTGAGGACACACCAGGGCAGAGTTCAGCAGTGGGTGCCCACGGTGAGGAGGAGCCAGGGGCAGCACCAGCACGAAGGCGGCGAGACAAAGGGCAACTAGAGAGGGAGGCAGAGGCGAGGAGAGAGCACAGGAGAGGATGGACAGGCTGTTTTCTCTTCTTGAGAGAATGTTTGAAAATTATATATTTTTTCTACATATTCTTGTTTAACTTTTTTTCAGTTTTATTTTTTAAAAGGAAAGAAAAAATCTGTACATTATTTTTATGCAACTTTAAATGTGTAAATAAAATATAATGAATTGTTCTGGACATTGTTTATTTTTGTAATGTCATAATTTCTACATGAAACAAATTCTTGAAAAAATTCATCAAAAAATTTTTTTTTTTTTTTTCAAATAAAATTGGTAAATGAAAATCATTTGTTCTACGGGCTACATTAAAGTACTTTTTCCAAATATTAACAACATACGTTAAACATCAAAATCAACATAAACATTTAAATTTACAGTACATAAAATAAGAAAAAAATGATGTAGACTTTTATTCAGCTGAGTGGGAGACCCTGGTGGTGCTGCTGGACTGGGACGGGCTGCCACAATAGAGACCCTGGTAAGGCCTCTGCTGGTGGAACATCATCTGGGATGGTCTCCAGAGTGTTTGACTGTATATTTACACTATCCACTAAGTTGTCTACCAACAGGTTTGCAGGGCTGACTCAATTGACGGCTGCCATGTCACTGAGGGGTTTTTTTCTCCAAAAAGAGTATATTTCTGAAAAAAGTACTTTTAATAACTACTAATACTGCATTGGGGAAAAACTACTAAAACCTTAGTTAAGCAAAATTATCTTGCATACTCTAATGTACTTAAAGTATCAAGAGTAAAACTAGAGGTATGTATTCTGCAGTGGAAAAAAAAACCTCCTTGTCAGGGTTTTTATGATAGTTTTGCATTTATATTATGCTACTACTGCATTTTACTTCTGAATATTTTCAAGGTTGTTACATTTAAACTATATATATACTTCTGTGTAGTTTAATGTAAAATCATATGTGAGGGAAAAAATGTACTTCAGTAGGTTACTTCACATTTGTACGTGAATACTTAACGAAATATGCAGTTCCGAAAATTAAACAAAATGTAGGTCTATTGTCACAATATTAACAAATTGTTGACCCATATCAAAGGGCGCATCTGAAGCATTCAGACCGGTTTAGCCTATGGAGGATTTTTCCTGTCGCCTAGCAACTGTGACAGCTGCCGATGACGAGCGCGAGAAATACTGGACTTTTTTATATTCAATTGGGTATTATATTCAAACAGGGCTAAACCGAAAATACATGATCCGGCAGCGCCGGGGCTGGAACATCCTCACCATGTCCTCCAGTAAAATATAAAACATAAAAATGACAATAGCCAATTCTGGCTCCATAGCTGTTTACTCAATTATATCAAATGAATTATCAGGATGGCAGCTGTCCTCTGGCACCGTTGCTTGGCGCCAGGAGCGGTGATCAGAAACACCTGGTTGCGCAATTAGGAAATCCTACGAAGGATTATGCGTCCTTCGAAGGATGCAGCCTTTACATTGGGACACAGCTACAGAATCCCATAAAAACCCATTTTCACCATATGGGACCTTTAAGTTAGAATGCCAGTTGACCGTTCGCAAGGAACCGCCACCTTTAGTTACTGTTGCTATGTCCAACAAGCCACACTGCTCTCACGCCACACCATGTTCTCACTGACAATGCGCTGACAGACAGGACAGAGCAGGTTACTTTTGATATGAAACAAAGTCTCAGCTATCAAATTTGGTCAATTTTTAACGAAATTTAAACAATAAATACCATTTTGTGGCTATTTGTAATTCCTCCTTTTCCCAGCTAACAAAAATATGTTCTAAGAACGTTGTGGGAACGTTGACTTGAAACGTTCTTAAAATGTTGAAATGTCCAGTTTGCATAACGTTGCTGGAATGGTATTTTAATGTTAGAAAAACATTGCTGGAACGTTAGGATAATGTTGCTGGAACGTTATCTTAAGGTTAGCATAACGTTGCCGGAATGTTAGCATAACGTTGCTGGAACATTGTCTTAAGGTTTACATAACGTTGCTGGAACGTTATCTTAAGGTTAGCATAACGTTGCTGGAACGTTAGCACAACATTGCTGGAACATTATCTTAAGGTTTGCATAACGTTGCTGGAATGTTATCTTAAGGTTAGCACAACATTGCTGGAACATTATCTTAAGGTTTGCATAACGTTGCTGGAACGTTATCTTAAGGTTAGCATAACGTTGCTGGAACGTTATCTTAAGGTTAGCATAACGTTGCTGGAACGTTAGCACAACATTGCTGGAACATTCTCAAGGTTAGCATAACGTTCATGGAATGTTATCTTAAGGTTAGCATAACGTTCATGGAACGTTATCTTAAGATTAGAATAACGTTAATGGAACGTTATCTTAAGGTTAGCATAACGTTCATGGAACGTTATCTTAAGGTTAGCATAATATTCATGGAACGTTATCTTAAGGTTAGCTAACATTGCTGGAACGTTAGCACAACATTGCTGGAACATTCTTAAGGTTAGCATAACGTTCATGGAATGTTATCTTAAGGTTAGCATAACGTTCATGGAACGTTATCTTAAGGTTAGCATAATGTTCATGGAAAGTTATCTTAAGGTTTGCATAATGTTGCTGGAACATTATCTTAAGGTTAGCATAACGTTGCTGGAACATTAGCACAACATTACTGGAACATTCTTAAGGTTAGCATTACGTTCATGGAATGTTATCTTAAGGTTAGCATAACGTTCATGGAACGTTATCTTAAGGTTAGCATAATGTTCATGCAACGTTACCTTGAGGTTAGCATAACGTTCATGCAACGTTATCTTAAGACTAGTATAACATTGCCAGAACATTGGCATAACGTTGCTGGAACATCATCTTAAGGTAAGCATAACATTCCTGAAACGTTCTTTCCCCCAAAATGTTATTAACAATACAACATTCAAAGAACATTAAAATGTCCACTTTCTTTCAAGTTAAAATGTTATTTTAAGGTTAGAAAAAAAATTCTGCAGAATTTGTACAACTTTATTTTTTATTAACACAACCATGTGAATTATAAGTGCACACTTTTACAGCACATCAAAAAGTAGAACATTTCATATGATTATCATACATTTTTAAACGCTACATTATAGCTTAAAAAAACAACAACACATATTTTCATATAAGCATTTAAATGTAATGAAAACGGTGTTTAAGGGTTAGTTCACCAAAAAATTCTGTCAGTAATCACTCACCCTCATGTTATTCCAACCCCGTAAGACTCTTCAGAACACAAATTAAGATATTTTTGATGAAATCTGAGATCTGGCTCACTCCTCAATAGGCTTCTAGGCAATTTTATTCTGGCGAGTTTATCAAGTGACGACAATAATTTTTATGCAAAAAAAAACAAAATAAAGACTTTATTCAACTATTCATTTTCTTCCGTATTGGCTTCTGAGTGACTTCACTAGTGCTGGGAGAAAAAATCGATTCACCTAGGTATCGTGTTGTTGTTTTTTAAACGTTCTTAAAATGGATTATTTCTTTATTACAGAATCGATATTAATTGAAATTCAAGTTAGAGACGAGGTTGACCGAAGTAAGTCTCTTCGTTCCAACAAAGGATGAAATGTGTTGTTAAATTTCGAGTGTCGAGTAACTTAATATCCCTTTCAATTGGACACGTAAAAGCGGCGTGAGATTGAATGCATTGATAAGCCATCACGCTACTCATATACTGGGAGAGAGATAAGACAATAGAGCTGCACGATTCATCTTTAAAAAAATGTGATCTCGATTCAAACACCCACACAATCTGCTTCCATTTCGTCTGTCTATTAAACCCTTGACAAAATCATATCGCAACATTTAAAGCTGTGCTGACCCGGAGAGAGTCGTCATGAAACAGCTTCACAATCAGTCTTTTCAACCTCATAGTATCATTATTTCTGTGATGCAATAGGCTAGTTCAAATTATCATAGAAGTACTAGGATAAAAGTTTAAATTTCAAATATAAACACTGATGTTTATGATAGCAATCAAGATAGAGTAAAGCCCCAATCACACCTAACACGTTTTTCCGGTTCGAAAACGCGAGGCACACAGCACTGCCCCAATCACACAGAACAAGCAGTGAACTGTGTTTTTTGTTGCTAGGCGAACACAGAAACAGCTGTCCTGTCAGTCAAGTAAATGTCAAATCAGACTTTTATTAACTTTGTTTATTTTCTGTTAACATTGTGATAGTTACGATTCGTGAAGTCGTTAAGCTCCTGGTAACCCGCAAGAGCACCACAAGTTTATCTTCCATCATCGCACTCTCTGGCGTCCAAAACAACTGTAGCTTTCATCACTACAATGGAAGACCCGCCTCTCTATTCATTCGGTTCGAGTTGATTTTTTTTTCAACTCAATCATATATTAAAGAGAATGTAGTACTAACTGTATGATGCTTCTGAAATAAGTCAGAAAGATGAGATGAATTGTTTTTGTAAATATTACTCATCTTATACATCATGTAGCCTATACAGTCTGTAAAAGTGTGATTTAACATTTTCTGATGGTCTAGTGTTAAAAATAAAATAAAAATCGCAATATCGAATCGCAATTCTTAAAAAAATATTGTAATACCAGCAGTATCAGCACCCAAGTATCGTGATAGTATCGAATCGGGAGATAGTTGTATCGTCCCAGCCCTAGAGTTCACGAGAGCAGCGAGAACTGAGAAGATGACGCAGATGGGACTCGATGTAAATTTCACTTTTGTGAACTCACTCAGAGGCTCACACATAAGAAAATGAATAGTTGAATAAAGTTGTTATTTTTGCACACAAAAATAATTGTCGTCGCTTGATGAACTTAAGGTTGAGCCAGTCACTTGGACTATTTTAACAATGTCTTTACTAACTTTCTGGGCAGAATGAAATTGCCTAGAAGCCTTTGGAGGAGTGAGCCAGCTCTCATATTTCATCAAAAATATCTTAATTTGTGTTCTGAAGATGAACGGAAGTCTTGAAGGATAATTCTGGTATTTAGCACTTTGAGTCTCTTTTCTGGTTTGTTTTGGATGAACTAGAGTGGTGGACACAGAAATGTTGACGATGGGTCCTGTCTCGACTTTTTGACTCGTTTAGAATCGCCTTTGAGCGCTTCAGAGTGGCTGTCTATGGGCATGCACGAACATGTCCTAAAAACAACCCTTAACGTTCGTTTTCAAAACTGTGCAACTCACCGAGTGGTTAGTGGTGTTCGTTGATGATTAAAAACAAGTAGCGTAGCAAAATACAGTTTCTGTTGTGTTTTATTTGCCATTTTGTAAAATCCCATTAATTTCTGTTGGAGGACTCATTGCTCGTTGATATTACTGCGCTACCGGGAACGGAAAAGATGCTTCAGACTCAAATATCGAGCGGAAGTTTATACTTTGTTGTGAGCTATCTGAAAAAATAGTATATTAGTAAATATATAGCAAATAACACGGATTGAAATCATACATTGTGCCGATATATTTGTTTTTAATCATCAACGAACACCACTAACCACTCGGTGAGTTGCACAGTTTTGAAAACGAAAGTTATTAGGTTTGTTTTTAGGACATGTTCGTGCATGCCCATAGACAGACACTCTGAAGCCGTCAAAGGCGATTCTAAACAAGTCTAAAAGTCGAGACAGGACCCATCGTCAACATTTCTGTGTCCACCACTCTAGTTCATCCAAAACAAACCAGAAAAGAGACTCAAAGTGCTAAATACCAGAATTATCCTTTAAAGGGACACTCCACCTCTGGAAAGATGAATGTGTATTTAAATTGGGTCATTTATGTAGAAGAAATGTGAAATAGGGCTGTGCCGGTAAACTTGACAACTGCACCACCGCGGTTGTAAAGCGCCACCGCGGTGGCTGAGGAGTACCGGCGGTGGTTTGCCAAAAAAAAAAAAGTTTGTATGTAAATGCTGTTTTACATTAATATTATGACACACAAAGCTTTGTTTACAAAATAAATAATAGGTTAGCAATTAAATGTTATATCGCAGCCATGGAAAAGTTTGAATTCATGAGAGAGTTGTGCGTGAGTCCATAAATTTAAACTTTGTCGGCTTTGAATTCTGGTTTGCGATCTTCACCCGATAATCAGTGAATTTAAAAATATTCCATTAGTTATTCCATATAAAAAGTTGAATTGTCTACTTTTAAACAAAACAATTCAAAACGAAAATAAACCGACTAGCATGTTTATGTAGTCCGTAGTGTGCAATTCTCTAGGCGCGTTCACTGCGAAGATGACAAGTGAGCAATGTCAACTTCATCTTTGCAGCCCGACACTGACACACAAAAAAAAACACTTTATTAATAAACAATTCAAATGTCTCCTTGCTATATTTGACACGTTCATAATCATTACGGTTTGTGACAGCTGTTATGTGCGTTATTGGCAGCGTCACACACATGAACGCGTCAACCGCATCAGCACCAGAACATGGAGATTTTATTTTAGAGAATGATCACACAACAGACATTAGAACATAATCGAATATAACTCATAACGTTGCTGGAACGTTAGCACAACATTGCTGGAACATTCTCAAGGTTAGCATAACGTTCATGGAATGTTATCTTAAGGTTAGCATAATGTTCATGGAACGTTATCTTAAGGTTAGCATAACGTTCATGGAACGTTATTTTAAGGTTAGAATAACGTTAATGGAACGTTATCTTAAGGTTAGCATAACGTTCATGGAACGTTATCTTAAGGTTAGCATAATATTCATGGAACATAATAATCAGTGAATTTAAAAATATTCCATTAGTTATTCCATATAAAAAGTTGAATTGTCTACTTTTAAACAAAACAATTCAAAACGAAAATAAACCGACTAGCATGTTTATGTAGTCCGTAGTGTGCAATTCTCTAGGCGCGTTCACTGCGAAGATGACAAGTGAGCAATGTCAACTTCATCTTTGCAGCCCGACACTGTCACACAAAAAAAACACTTTATTAATAAACAATTCAAATGTCTCCTTGCTATATTTGACACGTTCATAATCATTACGGTTTGTGACAGCTGTTATGTGCGTTATTGGCAGCGTCACACACATGAACGCGTCAACCGCATCAGCACCAGAACATGGAGATTTTATTTTAGAGAATGATCACACAACAGACATTAGAACATAATCGAATATTCAAAAATCGTGACTCATCCCTGCATGGAATCTCTTTTTACTTTTCCCATACTTTCACTCGTGTCTCACCCATTTCCAAAGGGGATTATAAACGTTTCTTCCTTTGTTCGCTTTTAGGTCGATTATTTTCGTATTCTTTACTGTGCAGGCTAAAGTAGAAAAACCGCTGTAGGACAGATATAGCCTACATTTTTTACATGAACGTCAAATTCTTTTCAACACAGTTTGTGCTTGTTATTAGACATATTGGTATAGGCGCGTCAAGTTCATTTGTAAAGCGCGTTTCACAAGGACGGGTGATTTTAGTTTGGCTTTCTCTGGCAGCGCGCAAACATAACTTAAATGTCTTATCCATGTGGAAAATAAAATAATCTCCTCATACCTTTTACAAGTAGAAAACCTGAAGATATCAGAAAAGAGATCGATGGTCTCTTTCCTGCTCGTGTCCCATATCCCTCTCAAAGCGCAGAGCGGTAGGCTATATCACGCGTCTTTGTGTGGAAATAGTAGTTAGCAGACTAATAGTAGTTAGCAGACTAACTTTTTTTTTATGCATGCAATGGGATTAATCATAGCATGCTGATGAATGATGTATAATAATAATAATTAATCTGCATTCCCTAGTTTTGCACTGATGTAACAAGACTGACAGTGACACAATAAGACCTCATGTTAGCAAAATGTCTTAATCTTTTAACTCTTAAAAAAAAAACTATTAAAAAACATGTATGTTCTTTAATGTTTGATTATAATTTTACTGTATTCACATAGGGATGGGATTTGATAAGATTTTATCAATAATAATGCCACTGACGATTCTGATTATCAATCCAATTCGTTAAAGGAGAAGTTCACTTTTAAAATGAAAATTCTGTCATCATGTACTCACCCTCATGTTGTTTCAAACCTGTATGAATTTCTTTCTTCTGCTGAACAGAAAGGAAGATATTTAGAAGAATGTCAGTAACCAGACAGTTTTTGGGTCCCATTGACTTCCATAGTATATTTTTTTTCCTACTATGGAAGTCAATGGGACCCAAAAACTGTCTGGTTACCGGTACTGACATTTTTCCAAATATCTTCCTTTGTGTTCAGCAGAAGAAAGAAATTCATACAGGTTTGAAACAACATGAGGGTGAGTACATGATGACAGAATTTTCATTTAAAAGTGAACTTCTCCTTTAACGATTCTCTTATCGATTCTTGATAGCACTGTGTGGAAAAATGTTTAAAATGCTTTAAAAAAAAGTGGTTTTATTTATTTTAAAGTTTAAGCTTGAGTTAGCAAACTGTACTTTTTATATAATTTATGTAATAAATAAAACCTAAAGTGTTACTGATTAGTTATACACCGATTCAGACGTCTCCTGAGTTCATTAAAATGAATCGGTTCAAAGGAGTCATTAGTTCGCGAATTGGACGTGTCGTGCGCGTTGTGTGATTATCCCAGCAGTTAGGACATGGAAATCCAAGATTTGTGTCAACACAGAAAACATTTCATCACTGTATAGTTTTATTTCGTTTAATTAAAGTGTTGTTTTATGTCAGCTGAATGTCCGGAACGCGAGAAGATAAGGAAACTTATTTAGCACAATTCACACCCAGCAGTATAATTCAGGGAAAAAAAAACCTCCGAATGCTCCACACGAAACTTTGGTCTTCCGACATTTTACCACCGTGTCGATTTATTTTGATTAATATGTGCGAGGGAGAGAGAGCAAGGGCAGCGCTTATGGAGACGGTGAAGTCGTTTACACAGAGAGTGCGCGCGCGCGCGACCGGCTCTCTCTCTCTCTCGTCGTTCTTTTAGTTAAAACATACGCCCTGTCACAAACGCAGCCGTTCATCTACATTACTCACCGATCAAATAAGACTTTGGCAGGACAAAAAATCACTTTGGCGGGCGCTAAAACAAGTTCAATGCTGGAAAATTCCTGCGTGAGTTTCCATGGTTTCCATTAGACTCGCACGGTAGCCAGAGGCGTCTCATCAAATCGCGAGCTCAGCTGTTGTTGACGCTGTGCGTGTGCTTCAAGATTATAAAAAGTGCTAAGATCCCGATTGGCCCAGAGAAATGTCAATTATAAGAATTATCCAATAATGTTTCGCAATTCTAGCCTGCATGGCAGTTTACTGTGAGAAACAATACACCCCCAAAAAAAAACCTCTCCGGTTCTACGCGATTCACATAAATGACACAATTGACCAAGAAAACGGCGATTTTCGGCGAAAAGCGACAAGTTTGCAGGTATGTAAACAAAAGTTTTTTTTTTGTTAAATAGATTAAGATTTTTCTTAAATAGAATAGATTTATTATATTATGTAAGTTACCAGTATTTACTTATATTTATAGCAATGCTTTACAGGCTTTATTGTGTCGTTTCTTTGTTTTTATTTATTTATTTCAAAACAACCACCCAAACACCGCAACACCGCCGGTATTTGGGTCCATTACCACCGCGGTGGTAAAAAACTGCCACCGTCACAGCCCTAATGTGAAATTATTTTTTTAGTTTGGAGCTTTCTAGACTAAGAAAAGCCAGAAAATGTATTTTTGGCTTATGTGGATGAAAGACAACAACTCCCAGAATGCACTTGCTTCGCTGCTCTACGAGGCCACTCTCAAGCCACACCTACCGGTTAGAGAGCAGTTGTAAATAATAAAGCTAAGCTAAGCTAAGTTACTAGTCTCTGTGAGTATGCCCGGGCACAAAATGTCCGGGATTCGACTTTTGGGTTCTACAGTCGCCATTTATTGTGTTTACTGTGACGAGCAGGACGAGACTAGGGCCACAGGAGAACGACGCGAGGCCGGTGGCGTGATTACTGATGACCGACACCTGTGAGGCACTGGCTCGTATCTCTCACGGAGGAGCGGGAATTTTCTTAGCAGTGGTAAAACGCACATCAACCGATCACGCCACCGGCCTCGCGTCTTTCTCCCGCGGCCCTAGCCTCGTCCTGCTCGCCACAGTAAACATGATGAATGGCGACTGTAGAATGCAAAAGCGGTGGCATGATTACTGATGAGCGGCGCCTGTGAGACGCACCGGTCTCTGGGCTATCTCTCACGGAGGAGCGAGTATTTTCTTAGCAATGGTAAAACGCACATCAACCGATCACATGTTTAGCGTTAATGTAAACACTACATTCAGATTCACCAATCGGAATGAATTCAGTTAGATTGAAACAAAAGGTGTGCATGTAAACAATGAATGGCGACCGTAGAAAGCAAAGCCGAATCCCGGACATTTTGGACGATCTCGACGGCCGGACATGCAGGTTTCTGCCGGTGAAATCAAACGCACTGGCACTGATCTGTGATAGGTCTGTTAGCATATTAGCTCCAACCCCCTATGGGCGGGTTTGAAAGGGTGGGAACTAGTGCTTGTAGTCTCAACAGAAATCCCCCCCCTCTTACACTTCCTCCTACAATGACGCAAAATGACGATTTTTGCATCATTGTAGGAGGAAGTGTAAAGAGGTAAATACAGATTTCTCCCGTCTCAGGGGAAAATGAGAAAATGTTGCACGACCATTCAATAGTATGACTGGGTTTCTAACATTGCAAAGCTTAATGCAAATGGGTGGAGTGTTCCTTTAAAGGGATAGTTCACTTTGAAATTAAATTTTGGTGTTTTAGCTTACCTGAAGGGCATCCAAGATGTAGGTGTCTTTTTTTCCACAGTAGTTTCAATTTTGATATTTTTAGGTCAAACCGTTCTTGTCTGTCAGTCATATAATGCAGGTCTATGGTCACTGTCTCAAAGAGCATGCACAGAGTCCAAATTAAACAATTCCCCATCGTAAGTACACATTGACGGCCTAAGACACGAAACGAGCGGTTTTTGTGAGAAAACGAACAGTATTTATATCGTTTTTACCTCTTATAAAACAACCACGTCAAAGTGATCTGAGGGCACGGGCGCTTCCTGCTGTGTGACGTGTGCGCATAGATGTATATACACTAGATGTTAGGGCTGCTCGATTATGGAAAAAATCATAATCACGATTATTTTGGTCAATATTGAAATCACGATTATGTAACACGATTATTTCACATGACTGGGAACGTGTTGCATTTATTAAAAAGACACGGTAACGCTTTACAATAATGTTAATTAGTTAACATTAGTTAAAGTATTAACTAACATGAACTAACAATGAGAAAAACATTTGTTACAGTATTTATTAATCTTTTTTAATGCTAGTTAATAAAAATACAGCTGTTCATTGTTTGTTCATGTTAGTTTACACTGCATTAAGTAAGGGTTAATGCCCGACGAGGTGTCCATTATCAGGTTTTAATGGACGACGGCGAGGTGTGAACCTCCGCTGAAGTCCATTAATACCTGATAATGGACACCTCGAAGGGCATTAACCCGCTTATACCATGGTCACTTACTAAAGTTTAATGTGTTTTAGAGTAAAAATCGTGAGGGTTTTTATTTATTAAGTCGAGCGCACTATTTAATAGTATACAGGCGTTGCCAAGCAACGTGGCCACAGCGAGCTGACCGCAGCAGTTGATCAGTGAGTTTGAACCAGCGCATCATTTAAAACTGTCATCAGTTCCTAGGTGTACATTATCACTTTTTAATGGACACCCTGCAGCCAATCAGAATCGAGTATTCACCCAGACCATGGTATAACTAATGTTAACAAATACAACATTTCATTTTAATAACGTATTAGTAAATGGTGAAATTAATATTAACTAAGATGCTATAGAAATATTGTTAATTATTAGTTTATCTTAAGGTAAGTTAGTTATAATGCTAATTAATGAACCTTATTGTTAAGTGTTACCAAAGACACCTTTCAACAATTCTTAAAAAATCAAAATTTGAACATTGATTGTACTTTTTGAACTATTAAAATAAATAATGTATCAGATAATACTTCAATGAGTATTTAATTCCCGCAGGTCTACCACTTATAATGCGGGAAATCCCCCCGCAAACATTGATTCACTTTAGCATGTAGATTGTATGAGTATCTTAAATGAATCCACACAGATTATAAAATCAAATCAATAATTTTAAAACTTTCTCCAAGATACAATTTCACAAACCGCGTGAGTGTTCAGCGGTGATGCGTCTTCTCTCTCTCTCTCCGTCTCTCAAAATGCGCTGGACTGGACAAGGCAAGCGTCAAATTCAATTAATTGCACAGCCCTACTAGATGTCGCATTAAAGACATTCGTTCCAATGAACTGCCGTAGCCAAGGCGACATCTAGTGTATATACATCTATGCGCACACGTCACACAGCAGGAAGCGCCCACGCCCTCAGATCATTTGGACGTGGCTGTGTTATAAGAGGTAAAAACGATATAAATACCGTTCGTTTTCTCACACAAACCGCTCGTTTCGTGTCTTAGGCCATCAATGTGTACTTACGATGGGGAATTGATTAATTTGGACGATGGGGAATTGTTTTAATTTGGACTCTGTGCATACTCTTTGAGACAGAATCCATATTCCTGCATGAAATGACTGACAGACAAGAACGGTTTGACCTAAAAATATCAAAATTAAAACTACTGCGGGAAAAAAGACACCTACATCTTGGATGCCCTTCAGGTAAGCTAAAACATAGCAAAATTTAATTTCAAAGTGAACTATCCCTTTAAAGGGGTGGTTCGGGATTTTTGACATCGGACCTCATTTTTAAGTCAGCCTGGTTGTTATTCATCAGTGGAGACATTTTTTTTTTTTTTTTTTTTTATTTCTTATATTTGGATAGTTAGCCGATGCTAGGCTAGCGCGAGTCAAGGGTATATGTTAGCCAGCCATTAAAAAAACGTTTTACCCACTCCACAGTGCACCAAACGCAAATAAATTATAACACTAGACTATCGATGAAAATGTCCGTTGAGAGAATAATGTTAGAAATCAAACATTACCTTTCATCTCAATGATCCCAAAGGAACTAGTTTCTCAGCAGCTGCGGAATTTTACTTTGCTCCGGTTAGTAATGCGGCAAAAAGTAAACACAGTGTGCCAGCGGCAGGTAATTATGCCGGTACTCTTGCATCATGTGTGGACCGGCTCACTCGGTTGCCTAGGTAATCAATATCACTCCGCTGCTGCTGTAGACAAGGCTTATGATTACAGGGAACAAATTATAACTAATGCAATGTGATGAAAGGTAAGTTTGATTTCTAACATTATTCCCTCAACGGACATATACATCGATAGTCTAGTGTTATAACTGATTTGCGTTTGGTGCACTGTGGAGTGGGTAAAACGGTTTTTAATGGCTGGCTAACATATTGTGGGAATATGTTTAATTTATGTTCATGTGAGGCATAGATGATGACAGTTTAATTTATGTTCATGTGAGTTGACAGTTCAAAGAAGATTAAGTCAAGCAACCCAGTCATCGGACATTAACCTTTGTATCTGTGTACACCTCCTGAACAGTGACATGACTCCAAGTTTTGTCTATTATCATGTGAAGGTATGGGTGATGCTATCAGGCTGATTGGATCATTTGAATGATAGTGTTATGCTTATTCTTGATTGAATCAAGAATCATCCCTCTGCTTTGTTTGACTTGTCTCCACCTCCAAAAGTCCCACCTCCTTGTAAATGTATAAAAACTATACTGTATAGAACTCAGACAGACTTTGGTGACTGCAGCTACCGACAGCTCGCGTTCTAGGGGTTGGAACAACATGACGGTGTATAATTACTGACAGAATATACATATTTGGGTGAACTAACCCTTAAATATAAGTAGTGTGGGGGTGCCAAACTAGCACTGTGGTCCAGTCTGTTCATGATGTGATCCAGTCTGTGGTCCAGTCTCTTCATGCCCTGTCTGTAAAGTGAACAGATTGACTGATGTTACTAATGGTGATTTATTATTTCATAAACATTTAATAATAACAACAGTGTGACTACTCTATAAATGTTAACCCTTAAGTTATTTAGGCTGTGCTTTGAGTACTATAAATATTAAACACACAAGATTAAAATGTAGGTTACAAATGTTATACAATGGAAAGGTTTAATAACACATTGTAAACGATTAGCTACACCTGAAAATGAAAACTTCCATCATTGAGGGGAAAATAAGATAACGTGCATCAAAATTATGTACCTGCTAAACTTTTCTAATTTGTACTAATTTGCCATACTATGGAAGTAATACTTTCATTGTATGACAATAGCAGCATTGAGAAAGGTTTTCTTAAGCTTTTATAATAAAATTATAAAAATGTATAAACAAGGGCTTGGCATTAACCATAGACTGTAAAAAAATATGGACGTAGTGTCCGTGACGTCACCCGTAGGTTTCTGAAGAGCATTTTTGAAGCCTAAAGTGGGCGTAGCCGTCCGTCGCCATCTTTGCCTTGCGTCACTCCCGGATAACAGAAAATAGGCAAACAGGCGGGGCGTGAGTGGAGCTGAGCAGCCTGGCTATCTGAAATCACCTAGCTCGACGTGATCGAGTTAGCTGATAATGTAAAACCAATTAAACATTCCTATTTTTGCCCTTCGAAATATTATAATAGTTAAAAGACGTGGCTACAAGTTAGACTGTGTATTACTTCCGAGAGTGTTTGTGTGTGACAGTGATTTATGTGCATAACGTTACATGTCCGTCACTCTTTCATGGTCCGTCAGCGCGGCATCGCTTAAGTTCGTAGAGAGCTTTATTCAGTCCATTTTAAATTCTGATTTTGGCCGTCTCTCAAATGGGTTAAACCATAGATTACCTTTGAAGTGCAAGTAAATGCGCTAGAAAATCCGCGCTCATTCATGTGCATTTATTGCACGGACGGAGAAAGCGCCGACGCCTGCATGATTTCATCTGACGGTACATAAGCATATTATAATCCATCTGTTCGGTGAGAGCAGAACGAACGAGCATTTATTGACGTTTTAAATTTGAAAACCCCAAAAAGCAACGAAATTGTCAGACATCCATTAGTGCATGTTCACAGAGGAAAACAACTGAAATACAGCGCTGGTTGTTCTCTCGAACGATAACGACGGAATCCAAAGACGTGGGCTTTGTACCCAAGTATTAAATTGTATGAAATAATCCCGGAAAAAAGCACAAACACTGCAGAGATGGCAAGTTCAGCAGCTAACATTTGCTGAGGTGAAGTGTGACGACTAGTAACAGCAGACAAACGGCTAGCACTGACAGCGGCAATCCACCTGTCACTCAAGTGGCCACTGGCCACACCCTTAAATTTAAATATTAATCAACTAAACGGACGAGTTATAAAATAATTCACCCCCCTCACAGTTGTTATGAAGGGCAAAATTAGCTGTATAGACCAAAGCCACATAGAGATCCAGGCTGTAAACATGTTTTTTTCTGCTGTAAAGTTGGTAATTTTAACATGAGGGAGATACAGATTTGACTCACTCCTGCAGCCAGGCCAAGCGGCCAGTTAATGAATTGCAGTTTAACTCACTTCCGTGTTGGTTTCAAGAGAGAGACGGGGAGGTTGCCGCTTGGCATTAAAGGAGAACTCCGGTCAATTTTAACATTGAGCTCATTTTTTTGTACATTTGGAGTGCTGTCAATACAGAGAACAATGACAAAAATCGGTCTTGCCTTCACCGAGTTATTCTATTTTTAAAATTTGCACCCTGTTGACTTCAATGGGGCAAGTACTAAACCTGCTTTTAGCCTCTTAACATCCTTGATGTGTCATTACAAGTGCACAGAAAATGTGAGTGATTCCTTCTGAGTGAACACGAGTGAGTCTGACTGCAGTAGATGTGAAAGAAATGTATAAAAATGATGTTATTTAAGCCAGCGCAAATACCTTTGTTTACATCCTGTTTTTCGGTTGAAGTCCAAAGTAGTCGATTGCAGAGTTCACACGCATAGGTTTAATACCTATGATCACGCGCGTGAACTCGGCAATCGACTACTTTGGACTTCAACCGAAAAACAGGATGTAAACAAAGGTATTTGCCTGGCTTAAATAACATCATTTTTATACATTTCTTTCACATCTACTGCAGTCAGACTCACTCGTGTTCACTCAGAAGGAATCACTCACATTTTCTGTGCACTTGTAATGACACATCAAGGATGTTAAGAGGCTAAAAGCAGGTTTAGTACTTGCCCCATTGAAGTCAACAGGGTGCAAATTTTAAAAAGAGGATAACTCGGTGTAGGCAACACCAATTTTTGTCGTTGTTCTCTGTATTGACAGCACTCCAAATGTACAAAAAAATGAGCTCAATGTTAAAATTGACCGGAGTTCTCCTTTAACCCTGGTCTTGTAACTTGTCCTTTGGACAAATAAATCGTTCATTCACTTGTAAAAAAAGTAGCATTTTTTTGAAGCAAGGTTATTAATCTGTGTGTAACGTTAACGTATGTGTGTGTGTGTGCGGCTGTAAGTTATGCTTAAATTAAAAGAGCACATTAATATAAAACGGTGATTCAACTGACTTACCTTCGAATTAAGCGGTTGCGTGACATTCATGTTAATACTAGGCATGATGGCATTATAAAACCCCAATTTGCCCTCCAGGTGGGCATTCCGTCACGTGAAAACTATGAATTAACCATCCAGAATACTTTTTAGTTTACATCCATTCACATTGAAAAATTGCCAGCAAAACTTTTACAAAACCTCAAATCAACACATAAGATTAAAAGCCTAAAGCCTAAACTTACAGCTAAAGTCTAATCAACCTAACCTCACCTCTATCGTTAGTTAACGTTAGCCTAAAATTTGAGATGCTAACGGACTCTTCCCAAAGACACTAAACCATTTCTATAAAGTAAATATTCAACGGAAGGGTGTCATTTACATGAAAGAATGTGTCAGAAACATTTGTATGTACTATTTGTGTAATGTTGGTGACAAAACTCACCAAACTTACCTGAAATTAGCGAATGCATCAGTGAAAGACGGAGTTCCTGCTTGTCGTCAGTTAGTTGAGCTCCCCGCCCGTTTCCATGGTAACTCAGTTCAAATCTGGTTCAAATGTAACTCGAGTGCGCGCGCCAATTAAAAGACGTAACGTTAGAAGTCACGCAGAATTTACATAAAAGAAGAATTGATGGAGGGAATTATTTGGTAATCATTTAAAATATCCTGAAATGTGAGGTTAACATTTTTAAGTGTATAGGCTAGTGGTCATCACCAAACTGTAACAGAATGATGAAGCACGAGTGTATGTTTACAAAATCATAGGTTATAATAGGCTATAATATAATGTAATGTGTAATAGCCTATAATATTATAAAAAGCTTTATAAATGGTTAATGTGGTGTAGAAATAAAATTGCAAAAACATTTATTAAAAACTAAACATGATATAGGCTAAGGCATGAATATATTTTGTGAAATATATCCAGGTAAACATATTTACAGATGTAACATGAGGAACAATTTAAAAGATGTATGTTCAATGTATTTTTGAAATAATATATTTTCAAAATGTATTTCAATATATTTAACAGTGCTTCACATATGTGGATAGCATATCTATCCATACATCTATCTATAAATTATAGGAAGGTCTGTCAGTCTGTCTATGTGTCTGTATGTCTGTCTGTTAACAACAACATTTTCAAACTTGACAGGTTTTTTGCTACAGGCACAAGTGAGTGCAGTGTAAAGTTTGACGTTGTTTGGATTAGAAATACAAAAGATATTGTTAAATATATTAGTAAAAGAAGGTAATTGTTTAAACATTCTGGCATAAACACTCTGTCAGCAACTGCTACACTGTTTACTTCTGAATATTGTATTTTATTCACAGCTTTTCTCTGAGTTCACTGTGTAGCCTGCTCTCTGAATCGTGTAGTTAAATTTTCCTTGGTGCTTTCTTCCATGCATAAATAAAAATGTCACTGAACTTTTGCTGTGTAATTGTAACAATGAGCACTCAAACACACCAAAACAAAAATTATTAAAAACACACACAAAAAAACGATTTTGCACGGGCAGTTTGCCATCATTTGTAGTATCACACTGTTTGCTCAAGCGTAGCGTTTTCTCTGAGTTCACCGTGTAGCCTGCTCCCTGAATCATCACGCTTACTCATTTGTGCATGTTAACCGAATCTGTAAGTCAGCTATGCTGTTTACTTCTGAATATATTTCATTCTGGTGCTTAACATTATCACTACTAATAGTAATAGTAGCATGCTATTAACCAACAAAACATATCCTATTCAATGCGTTTACAATCTCTTTCACGGGCATCATTTGTAGTAGCCTATTCACAAACTGTTTTTACTCAAGCGTAGCATTTTCTCTGAGTTCACTGTGTAGTCTGCTCCCTGCATCGTGTAGTTCAATTTTCCACATTTATTTTATGTCATTATTTCAGGATCAGTATTTGCTTTCTACTGTACACAAAATAAAAATGTCACTAAACTTTGGCTGTGTAATTGTAACAATGAGCACTCAAACACCAAACCAACAATTACTAAAAAAACACACACAAAAACTGATTTTGCACAGGCATTTTGCACTAGTTAATATTAATTTATTAATAGGCTATATAGTGCTGGTTTATTGGGGTGGTGTTATAAACTACTGTGATGTTTAAAATGTTTATATGGATATATATAGTCATATTATACAAATCTAGTGATTGTAAACTGTTAAGAAGCAAACAACATGTTCCCAGAACGTTTTATGATAGCCTAAATATAACATTCAGAAAATACTAATAACGTCATAAAGACATTCCAAGAACGTTGTTCTAAGAACGTTTTCTATCAACGTTATGAGAACTTTCATCAGTCACAAATAATGTCATAAAGACGTTCCAAGAACCTTGTTCTAAGAACGTTTTCTATCAACGTTATGAGAACTTTCATCAATCACAAAATAACGTCAAAAAGACGTTCCAAGAACTTTGTTCTAAGAACGTTTTCTATCAACGTTATGAGAACTTTCATCAATCACAAAATAACGTCAAAAAGACGTTCCAAGAACTTTGTTCTAAGAACGTTTTCTATCAACGTTATGAGAACTTTCATCAATCACAAAATAACGTCAAAAAGACGTTCCAAGAACTTTGTTCTAAGAACGTTTTCTATCAACGTTATGAGAACTTTCATCAATCACAAAATAACGTCATAAAGACGTTCCAAGAATGTTGTTCTAAAAATGTTTTCTATCAACGTTATGAGAACTTTCATCAATCACAAAATAACGTCAAAAAGACATTCCAAGAACTTTGTTCTAAGAACGTTTTCTATCAACGTTATGAGAACTTTCATCAATCACAAATAACGCCATAAAGACGTTCCAAGTACGTTGTTCTAAGAACGTTTTCTATCAACGTTATGAGAACTTTCATCAATCACAAAATAACATCAAAAAGACGTTCTAAGAATGTTGTTCTAAAAATGTTTTCTATCAACGTTATGAGAACGTTCATCAATCAGAAATAACGTCAAAAAGATGTTCCAAGAACCTTGTTCTAAGAGCGTTTTCTATCAACGTTATGACAACTTTCATCAATCACAAAATAACGTCAAAAAGACGTTCCAAGAACGTTGTTCTAAGAATGTTTTCTATCAACGTTATGATAACTTTCATCAATTACAAAATAACGTCAAAAAGACGTTCCAAGAATGTTGTTCTAAAAACGTTTACTATCAACGTTATGAGAACTTTCATCAATCAGAAATACCGTCATAAAGACGTTCCAAGAACCTTGTTCTAAGAACGTTTTCTATCAACGTTATGAGAACTTTCATCAATCACAAAATAACGTCATAAAGACGTTCCAAGAACCTTGTTCTAGGAACGTTTACTATCAATGTTATGAGAACGTTCATCAATCAGAAATAACGTCAAAAAGACGTTCCAAGAACCTTGTTCTAAGAACGTTTTCTATCAACGTTATGAGAACTTTCTTCAATCAGAAATAACGTCAAAAAGACGTTCCAAGAACCTTGTTCTAAGAACGTTTTCTATCAACGTTATGAGAACTTTCATCAATCACAAATAACGTCAAAAAGACGTTCCAAGAACGTTGTTCTAAGAACGTTTTCTATCAACGTTATGAGAACTTTCATCAATCACAAATAATGTCATAAAGACGTTCCAAGAACCTTGTTCTAAGAACGTTTTCTATCAACGTTATGAGAACTTTCATCAATCACAAAATAACGTCAAAAAGACGTTCCAAGAACTTTGTTCTAAGAACGTTTTCTATCAACGTTATGAGAACTTTCATCAATCACAAAATAACGTCAAAAAGACATTCCAAGAACTTTGTTCTAAGAACGTTTTCTATCAACGTTATGAGAACTTTCATCAATCACAAAATAACGTCATAAAGACGTTCCAAGAATGTTGTTCTAAAAACGTTTTCTATCAACGTTATGAGAACTTTCATCAATCACAAATAACGCCATAAAGACGTTCCAAGAACGTTGTTCTAAGAACATTTTCTATCAACGTTATGAGAACTTTCATCAATCACAAAATAACATCAAAAAGACGTTCTAAGAATGTTGTTCTAAAAATGTTTTCTATCAACGTTATGAGAACGTTCATCAATCAGAAATAACGTCAAAAAGATGTTCCAAGAACCTTGTTCTAAGAGCGTTTTCTATCAACGTTATGAGAACTTTCATCAATCACAAAATAACGTCAAAAAGACGTTCCAAGAACGTTGTTCTAAGAATGTTTTCTATCAACGTTATGATAACTTTCATCAATTACAAAATAACGTCAAAAAGACGTTCCAAGAATGTTGTTCTAAAAACGTTTACTATCAACGTTATGAGAACTTTCATCAATCAGAAATACCGTCATAAAGACGTTCCAAGAACCTTGTTCTAAGAACGTTTTCTATCAACGTTATGAGAACTTTCATCAATCACAAAATAACGTCATAAAGACGTTCCAAGAACCTTGTTCTAAGAACGTTTTCTATCAACGTTATGAGAACGTTCATCAATCAGAAATAACGTCATAAAGATGTTCCAAGAACCTTGTTCTAATAACGTTTTCTATCAACGTTATGAGAACGTTCATCAATCAGAAATAACGTCATAAAGACGTTCCAAGAACCTTGTTCTAAGAACGTTTTCTATCAACGTTATGAGAACGTTCATCAATCAGAAATAACGTCATAAAGACGTTCCAAGAACCTTGTTCTAAGAACGTTTTATATCAACGTTATGAGAACGTTCATCAATCAGAAATAACGCCATAAAGACGTTCCAAGAACCTTGTTCTAAGAACGTTTTATATCAACGTTATGAGAACGTTCATCAATCAGAAATAACGTCATAAAGATGTTCCAAGAACCTTGTTCTAAGAACGTTTTATATCAACGTTATGAGAACGTTCATCAATCAGAAATAACGCCATAAAGACGTTCCAAGAACCTTGTTCTAAGAACGTTTTCTATCAACGTTATGAGAACGTTCATCAATCAGAAATAACGTCAAAAAGATGTTCCAAGAACCTTGTTCTAAGAACGTTTTCTATCAACGTTATAAGAACGTTCATCAATCAGAAATAACGTCAAAAAGACGTTCCAAGAACCTTGTTCTAAGAACGTTTTTTATTAAACGTTATGAGAACGTTCATCAATTAGGAATAACGTCATAAAGACGTTCCAAGAACGTTGTTCTAAGAACGTTTTTTACTCAACGTTACAAGAACGTTAATAACGTTGTATGAACGTTCCGAAAACATTATTTTAGTAACGTTTTGTGCTAACATTTACACAACTTTTAAGGAACGTTAGTGAAAGTTCTGGGAACGTTCCCTGTTAGCTGGGTTGACTCTTACTAATGCTTTCTGTACACCTAAAGACTTTGAAAAGATTTAGAAAAGACTTTATAAGATTATCAGCTCACATCTAAAGACTTGGGGTTCACAGTTTTTAGTCTCAGACTAAAGATTTTACAAACATTGAATCTTGTAGTGACACTATTTACAAGACTACAACTAGATTATATTAGCTTTTTATTCCCACCAAATTCCTCCTATCATGCTCAGCAGTGATTTAACAAAAATGGAGGAGAAGCAGCTAAAGTTAGATATCATAATGTATCACATTATGTTGCATGATCCAAAATATTTCTGAAGGTAGGCCAGTGGTGGTATATCAGATAAGATCTCTCCTTCACACATTTGGGGTGAAGGAGTATATCGCTAAAGGAGCTGCTCAGTGCAGTGATGGTGTTCTGCAGGGGGTGGGAGTCACTGTCCAAATTATGTGATTATCATCATTAAATAATAATTAAAATAATAATAATATTAATAATAAATTATCATTATTATTAAATTATATAAAGGCAACCATACAGTCATGTGAAAAAAATAGGACACCACGAAAGCCTGTCTATTTTTCAACATATGGACATGTAATAACAATTTGAACAATACTGAAGGACCCAGTGATTTAACTAAACTATTTAAAAATAAGGAAGGCCTTTTTAAGACTCTCTGTGAAATGTAATTTTAAAAGAATGCAATTTTTGAGGAGGAATAAATTAGGACAAATAATAAAGTTGAGGGTACATAACCCCCATATATTTCCCCCACACTGCTTATGAGTGTGGAAAAGGATTTAAAAAGATATCAAAGGACTTTGACATCAGCCATTCCACAATTTTACCTCACTGAAGTAATTTCAACAACATCAGTTATTAGGGGTCCTAATTTTTTCCTCCATTAAAATAGGCATTTTTATGCATATTTTTAGTTTGATGAGTAAAAATATGTAATTTATATTGTTTAATTACAATAAATCGCTTTCTTTTCCAGGAATGAAAAAAAAATCTAATTAGACATTGTTATGTGAACATTTCTTAATAAAGAGTTGACTATTTAATGGTATGACCTAACTTTTTCACATGACTGTATATGGGGGTTATGAATCTATATCATTATATGATGAGAACAATAGTTTGAACTAAATATCTTGAAAGGGTATAATTTTAAATGCTGTGTTGAAATTATGAACAAGTGTTTCACAGTGAATATTCGAGGGTACATAATACAAGAAAAGATAGCCTACATATCTACTATAGAATACAGAGAATGGACAATACTCACAGCAAAGGTAGCGAATTTATTGGTTGTTGATTGTTTTACGTCACTATGACTACGCTAAGACTTGCGATAATATCAAACATGTTTGATATGAAAGACTAGAGAAAGACTGGCATAAATCGGGTCGCCGACTGCAGATTATCACCTCACATTTAACGATCGAGACGACGGGAGCGCGCCGAGACTCCAGTAAGATTCCTAAAAAATGCCGGTCTTTAGTCTGGGACTGTGAAAATCCTTTGGTGTACGCCCGGCATAACTCTGGATGGCGGATTATGATTGGTCAGATCGCCTGTCAAGCAAACTCCCTGCGAAGGGTCAATTGGTTATTGGTCATTTTTATAATAGTTTAGCAGCACATTTGATTATTCTATTTAACTCTACTCTTATTATTCTCGTTCACTCGGGTGCCAAAGTCGCACTGGCCATTAATTTTTATGCGGGCCCACGATCATAAACTCATCAGTTTTTGGTCACTAAAAAGAGGTAATTGGCTAAATATCTTAAACGGTTGCATTCACGCTTACTCAATCTAAGATATTTTTGTATAGCCCCCGTGGTCTGTACACTTGAATTAAAGTAACGTTTACTTAAAGGCAGGGTAGGCAGGATTTTTCTAAAAAACTTTCCCAAATTTGTTTAAACTGTCTTTATATCCACCTTATTCTGCTCAGTCTAAACAAAGCGCGCTGCCATGACGACGACTCCGGTTGCCTACTTCCGGTTCGTAGCTTGACCTGTACTAGCAGCGAGAGAATGAGTTCAAGCTCCTCATGTGCTGTTGTTGTTTGTTTTAACAATTCAAAGAAGATTTCAAACTTTTTAGAAACTGAGTGTTTCGAGCATAAGATAAGAAGGAGATACGAATTTATTTTTTAAAGAGCCGTGAGTCAAAAGAACCGGCTGTTTTCAGTGAGCTGAGTCAAACGAGCCAAAATGTTTTTCACATCACATCCTTTTAAAAATAAAAACAGTACAGTATACAGTAGTCATAACTTAGAATTTTATTATAATTGTATTTCATATAATATACAATAATGTAATTTTTACTTGTCCATAACAACCCGAAAACTTGCCTGGATCTAATTAATGGGCAAAGTTTTCCGACTTTTTTTCTTATGCTTCAGTTTTAAGTTAACGCTAACCACTCTAAACGTTTACTTTATTGAATGTATCTGATACGGAACCGGACATGGGCATTATCTCCTTCTTATCTTATGCTCGAAACACTCAGTTTCTAAAAAGTTTGAAATCTTCTTTGAATTGTTAAAACAACCAACAACTGCACATGAGGAGCTTGAACTCATTCTCTCGCTGCTAGTACAGGTCAAGCGCTACGAACCGGAAGTAGGCAACCGGAGTCGTCGTTATGGCAGCGCACATTGTTTAGAGCAGAATAAGGTGGATACCAATACATAATTAAAATGTAAGTAAAATATAGATAAATGACATATTGAATGGCCAGCCGAGAAAAGAGGCGCTCATCCCAAAAGCAAATTAGACGAGCGCTTCTTAACATCTAATGTTTCACCTCCACCACGAGGCCTTCCATTTTTCCCCGATCTTCATAGTGAGCTATCTAGATCGTGGAATAAGCCATATTCATCCCGTCTTTTCAGCCCTCAAGTACATGTATATTCACAAATAAGGGGGTTGAAAGAGTATGGTTATGGGTCGATGCCCCGGGCAGAACAGACGCTTGCGAGCTATCTGTCTCCTGGTACAGCATCGTCCCTGAAGGCCTCAGCTTTGCACACAAAGCCATTAAAAAAAACTTCTAATTTAGTGGGCAAAGCATATACGGCAGCAGGTCAAGCCGGAGCCTGCCTTCATACTATGGCAGTGCTCCAAGCATGTCAGGCTGATCTGCTGGGAGATTTGGACAAAAGTGAGGGGGTGGGGCCTGACGAAATTCGAGAGCTTCGTCGGGCCACAGACTTATCTTTAAGGGCTACTAAAGAGACCGCCAGAGCAATTGGGCAGTCTATGGCAGCACTTGTAGTCACTGAGAGACACCTCTGGCTTAATCTGGCAGATTTCAAAGAAAAAGACAGATCTTTTTTTGCCGGATGCGCCTGTTGATCCGTCTGGCCTTTTCGGCGATCCTGTTAATTCAGTAGTTGAGAGGTTTCAGGAAACTAAAAAGCAGGCAGAAGTGTTTAAAAAGTTTCTCCCTCACCGTGTCCAACTCACAGCAGCCCCAGCCGTCTAGCTCCTCATATCGCGCACAGCAAAAAGACAGTGTTGCGTCTCGTGCACCTCCACAAAAATACTGGAAACAGATGCAACATTCTCAGCCGAAGCCTTCTAAGCAGAAGACTGATCTGAGGGTCGTCCTTCAGGCTAAGAAGGCTTCGGCTCAAAAGAAAAAGTCCTGACGCCACTGGCGTCAGACCAGTGAGGGTAGCCCCAGCCGAGATGGAATGGTGTACACCTCAGTATACGGTGCCCGTTCCATCTCGGTGCCCTCAGGGGGCCGTTCTGCCAATCCCGCCACCCTCTGTGTTTCGGGGCGCAGCGGCCTCCAGCGAGTTTCTGCCGCAGTGTCAACTCTAAATTGCGCCAGACTCGCACCTTCTGAGGGAGGTCCAAAAACAGTCAGTTCAGGTGTTTCCTGCCAGTACTCTTCAGGTCCCTGAACTGACTGTCTCAATAACACCAGAGGCCAGCCTCGAGAGGCTGGTTCCCTTAGTAGATTTTCTGGCGGAATGGAAGAATCTGCCAAACATATCTCAATGGGTCCTGTAGATTGTAGAAAGAGGTTACAGAATCCAGTTCGGTTCTCGTCCACCACGGTACAACGGGGTGTTGCTCACGTTAGTACAGCCAGAGCAGGCTCTGGTAATGGAGCAAGAGGTGAAAGCTCTGTTAGCAAAGGAGGCTATAGAGCAGGTGTATTCTCCTGACAGAGAATCGGGTTTTTACAGCCGTTATTTCATTGTTCCAAAAAATGATGGAGGGTTGCGTCCCTTACTAGATCTTCGTCGTTTGAATCGTACAGTTCAGAAACTCAAGTTCAAGATGCTGACAGTCAAACAGATTGTGACTCAAATCAGATCCGAGGACTGGTTTGTCACGATAGATCTGAAAGACGCATACTTCCATGTCTCTATCCTCCCTCAGCACCAGGGTTATTATAGTTTTGCATTTTTCATTAGTTTTTATTTTTATTTCGTTTTGACTTTTTGTTTTCAAATTCAGTTTAGTTTTAATTAGTTTTTAAAGTAGGTTTGCTAGTTTAGTTTAGTTTTTATTTTTTGAAAATGCTTAGTTTTAGTTTAGTTTTTATTAGTTTTAGTGTTAGTTTTAGTCTTTTTTTGTAATTTGGGTTATTTGTCAGGGGCAAGATTCAAAAAAGTCGGAAAAAGTATTGTGTAATAATAAAAACATAATACAATTTTAGAAAAAAATTCACACCCCATTGAAATTCCTTTACCTCTTACAAAATCCACACGCTGTACCAAAAATCTACACATCTTCTATACAGAATTCACACCCTATACAAATACCACAGCTGTACAATTTTCACACCCTATACTAAATTTACCCTATGGGGAGAGTGGGGTGATTTGTGCCAGGGGGGGGAAGTAGTTTCACCCCTTGTTTCTGGAAAACCATAGAAGAAATTGGTCATGTGACCACATAATTTTGAAAAGCAATCACTTTTACTCATCCTCCAAAGAAGAGAGACACATGGCATGAGAGTTAAGCACATTTTAGTGCAAAAAAACAGTTTTTTCCCTTTCAAAGTAAAATTTCTATGATTAAGGTTTTTTGATTGTAGTGTCTGAAAAATTATAGACAAGTTTGAAAACATTTCACACATGTTTTAGTGCTTTAGTAGGCTACACAATGAGTCTATACAGTTAGCATGATGTTAGCTCTTAACTGCTGGATCATGCTAGTTTTTCAAACTTGTGGGTCCGGGGTGATTTGTGCCAAAGGGCCTGGGTTAAGTTGTGCCAGATCCAGACCACCTAGACCTACATACTCACAGGGGATAATCTTGAGAAGTGAGGAGATGGGCATGCCTCATCATTGTTTGACTTAGGCCTTCCTGCTATTTGTTTAATTTAGCTAACACTGATTTCAGTTTTGAGTTTGCACTACATTATTAAAGAGAAGTTTTATTCCGTTTTTAAGTGGCCTATGTCACAATAGTATGTTTAGAAATTAGCCTAGTCACTTTATTCTTATATGTTACATAATTGACAGACAGCGCTATGTCAACAGGCATCTACTGCCAAAGCCTTTTTGCCTGAAATGAGTCACAAATATCATATATTGTGTTGCTATGGTGCTCTAAATGGTTGCTAGGGCGTAGCTTGATAGCTTCACAATGATCCTGAGAGACTGATTGGTCGTCTGAGTAAAATGAGCCCGCCCCCTTGTCTCTATGACACTGTGATCCAGAGTTATGTTCAATACAAAATCCCTATGCAATTGACCATAGTAGGAAAAACGCATGCTATGGTTTTCCAGGGTGACAATATCTAAAATAAACCTTAAATGAGTAATTTTGTATTGAATTTGTCTTGCTTTCATATAGCATTACAGTTCATAACATTAAAATGTTCTGTTTTACTTCAGAAATCACTGGCACAATTTACCCCAATGTATTCCCCTAAAGGCACAACTTACCCCGCACCAGGGGCAAGTTGTGCCATGAGACCACTTTTTCCCCAAAAGCTATATTTCTGAAACTATTTATTTCAGATCCAAAGTTATTGTTCTCAGGGATGCACCACATCCTGAAATATATGTACATCGTTAAGTTGAAGGAATTACTGCCATGGCCTCACTTTAAAGTCACTTTGAGTAAAAACTGGCACAACTCACCCCACTTTCCCTACAGTCAATAGCCTACTCATCTGGATTGAAGCAGCAAACATTAAGTGTAAAAGTAAAAAAATGACATAACATTATTTAATATTTGAATCAAAGCTTATATAGTGTTTTGACATCGACAACCACAACCAAAAAGTGCATTTTACCTCAAACTTGCGACTAGTTAACTTTCTAAAAAAAGGCGCAATCGCTTCTCGGGTCGACATTAACACACTGACAAAATTATATTCAGAATTTAAAATATTTTGATACCACTTTTTAATGTGTGATTGTAAGGTGTTCACGAGATACAGATACTAACCTTTAGCGAACTTGCTTTCAACATCGAACGAACACTCGACTCGTTCTCATGGAGACGGTGTGCACGGAGGGGCTGTGTGTGTGTGTGTGTGTGTGAGTGTGTGTGCGCGCGCGCATGTGAGAGACGCATGAGTGACAGAGACGGAGGGAGAGCAGGGAAAGGAAATGCAGCTGAACGAATACGCTGCGTGTTTTAAATAGCGTTAAAAAATGAAAGACCTTGACAAAGACGAAAACTAAGGACATTTACTCTATAATTTTATTTTATTTTAGTTAGTTTTGCCAAACACACATTACAGTTTTAGTTAGTTATCGTTTTTTTGTAATGCCTCGTTTTTATTTTTATTTCAGTTAACGACAATGTTTTTTCCCACCTAGTTTTCGTTTTTTCGTTAGTTTTCGTTAACGATTATAACCTTGCTCAGCACAGGAAGTTCCTGAGGTTTTCTTTCGGGGGCAAAGAATACCAATATCGGGTGCTTCCATTTGGTCTAGCTCTATCACCCCGCACATTCACGAAGTGCGTAGATGCAGCTCTGGCCCCGCTCAGGCTGCAGGGCATACGCATTCTGAATTACATAGACGACTGGCTGATTCTAGCGGAGTCAGAACAGTTGGCGGTTCGGCATCGAGATGTCGTCCTCGCTCATATGTAGAAATTTGGGTTGAGGCTCAACGCCAAGAAGAGTGTGCTTTCTCCAGTACAGAGGACCATTTTTCTTGGTGTGGTCTGGGATTCGGTCACGATGCGAGCCGTTCTATCGCCCGCTCGTGTAGCTGCTATCCTTACAGCCACAAAAGAGCTAAAGCTAGGCCAGTCACGCACTGTGAAACAGTTCGAGAGACTGTTGGGCCTCATGGCAGCAGCGTCCAATGTGATACCCTTTGGCCTGCTGTACATGAGACCTTTGCAGTGGTGGCTCAGGACCAGAGGGTTCTCCCCGAGGGGAAACCCACTCCGTATGATCAAGATCACGCGGCGGTGTCTCTGCGCCTTGCTTATTTGGAGGAAACATTGGTTCCTGTCCCAGGGTCCGGTGTTTGGAGTTCTTTGCCATCGAGTTGCTATCTCGACAGATGCTTCCCTCACCGGCTGGGGAGCGGTAATGGAAGGCCGTTCAGCTCAGGGTCTGTGGAGGAGTCATCATCTCTCTTGGCACATAAATTGCCTGGAGATGATGGCCGTCTTCAATGCGTTGAGACATTTCGTTCCAGACCTGAGGGGCCATCATGTGCTAGTTCGGACAGACAACACATCGGTGGTCTCTTATCTAAATCGCCAGGGGGGGTCTGCGTTCGCGTCCACTATGCAAACTGGCGCACCAGATCCTCCTATGGTCGTTGGGGAAAATACTCTCTCTGAGGGCAGTATATATTCCAGGGGACCAGAATATAGGAGCAGACACCCTGTCGAGACAGGGGCTGAGGCCAGGGGACTGGAGACTCCACCCCGAGGCGGTGGAGCAGATTTGGGAATTTTACGGATTCCGAGCAGAAGTGGATCTGTTTGCATCTCAGCACACGACGCACTGTCCACTGTGGTTCTCCCTTACTCACCCAGCCCCCCTGGGGCTGGATGCTTTGGTACAGACGTGGCTGAGGCTACGTCTGTATGCCTTTCCCCCTGTTGCTCTGCTCCCAGGAGTTTTGGAGAGAGTTTGTCAGGACGGGACAAGCTACTGCTTGTAGCACCATGCTGGCCGAGTCGAATTTGGTTTGCGGACCTAATTCATCTCCTAGACAGACCTCCCTTGGAGATCCTGATCAGGAGAGACCATCTGTCTCAGGCAGGGGGCACAATATTTCACCCCCGGCCAGAGATTTGGAAACTATGGTTTTGGACTCTGAGGGGGCCCAACTTATAGAGAGTGGTCTCTCAACAAAGGCTGTTGAGACCATTTTAAGCTCCAGAGCTCCTGCTACGAGGAAACTTTATGCACTAAAGTGGAGAGTTTTCACTTCTTGGTGTCACCAGCGTCAGTGGGACCCGGTCAACTGTTCAGTTAATACAGTACTTGAGTTTTTACAAGATCGCTTTGTGTCAGGTTTATGTGCTTCCACACTTAAGGTTTACGTGGCGGCCATTGCGGCTTTCCACGCCCCAGTGGGTAATACATCTTTGGGTCGAGACCCCCTGATCACTCGTTTCCTTCGTGGCACCTTGAGGCTGAGGCCCGCAATTCGCACAAGGGTGCCGGCTTGGGACCTCTCAATAGTTCTAGAAGGCCTGTCTGGGGCTCCCTTTGAGCCCTTAGATTCGGTTTCAGAAAAGTATCTTACATTCAAGACCATCTTTCTGCTAGCTATTTCGTCCCTCAAAAGAGTCGGAGACCTTCACCCTCAAAAGAGTCGGAGACCTTCAGGCCCTTTCGGTATCTCCCACCTGCCTTGAGTTTGCACCCGGGATGGTTAAGGCTTTCTTATACCCTAAACAGGGATATGTTCCTAAAGTTCCTACCAATATTCCGAGGCCTATTGTGTTGCAGGCTTTCTGTCCTCCTCCGTTTACCTCTTCGGACCAGGAAAAGCGGAACCTTTTGTGTCCAGTGCGAGCACTGGACACTTATGTTCATCGGACTTCTTCGTGGAGAAACTCCGATCAGTTATTTGTTTGCTTTGGATCACCCAAAATAGGTCTTCCAGCTTCTAAGCAGACAGTTAGCAAGTGGATAGTTGAGGCTATTTCTCTTGCTTATGAGTCCTCTGACCAGCCGTGCCCTTTGGTGGTCAGAGCTCATTCCACTAGGAGTATGGCGGCTTCTAAAGCCCTTTTATCTGGGGTTTCTCTCCATGATGTTTGTGATGCGGCGGGTTGGTCCTCACCGCTCACATTCGTGAGGTTTTACAGCCTGGACCTGGATGCTGCCCCAGGGTCTCAGGTACTTAGTGCTTAAGTGTTAGTTCTGACAACATGCTGACACTCAGGTATTTGTAAGTTTGGCGATTTGGGTATTCTCGTTCCCAAAGCATCATCGACGCATCGCGAGTTCCCTCGAAAGGGAATGTCTCAAGGTTATGACTGTAACCCTAGTTCCCTGAGTAGGGAACGAGACGATGCGTCACTCTGCCATACTTCCTACATCCCTGTGATCGACTTGCTTCGGCAATTTCTAAGCTAATGCTGGTTGCACCGGATGCGCTTTTATCTCTTCCTGGTCATGACGGCACCCGCCCGTGATGTTCATTCTTTCCATTGGACTAGTTGACATAGATGCTTCAGACGCAATCACATTAGGGGCGTTCCTAAAGCGTCATCGACGCATCGTCTCGTTCCCTACTCAGGGAACTAGGGTTACAGTCGTAACCTTGAGATGTTCTCTCTTGTAACCGGTCCTTGTCTTGATTACTTTCAGGCATGTCTTGTTTAGGCATTAGTCAATGTGTATTTATAGCCCTCATAGTCTCTTCTCTAGCTTTGTTGTTGTAACCCACTCTAGGTGAGTTTTGTTTAGTCAGGTCTATGCTCAAGTCTCTTTGTTAATGTCCAAGTCAAAGTCAAGTCCCCTTGTTAATGTCATCGTTTATTTCTTCTGTTTGTTTTATTTGTTTTATGTTTTGTAAATAAAACTGCAAGTGTTCGCAACTCGCCTTGATTTTAGTGTACTTATGTTACAAATGCACACAAGCACACTTATGGTTGTAAATATCTTCGTTCTGCTGAAATCATGCTTTTTGGTCTCATGTTAACTAGTTATTTCAATCGACTCGGTTACTAATGTAACCTTCATATTGACGAGTGAGATTTGTATGCCGAGCCACTCCTACCCAGACATACGGGTATATAAGCCGGCCGGAAACTCACTCCTATTATGCTGAGGAGCCGAGACAGGGATCCCAGCTATTAAGCAATGGTGCAGGGTTGCGGCAGTAGAGACGTAACGTCTCCGTTCCCTCTTTCAGGGAACGAGGGTTACATCAGTAACCGAGACGTTCCCAGTCAGTCACGTTCAACATTATGCCGATACTGATGTATTGTGGTCCCAATGGAAAGCGCCACGTCCACTGAACTGTGTTAAGAGTGTTGGAGACACAGATTTTGGCAAGCTGTAGAGTGTCATTTTGGCAACTGCCATCACACACTTTTAACCTACCCAGCACCCCACGTATGCCAAAAGAAGGCTCTGCTTTGAGAAGTGGTGGCAAGATGGGCAATAGCAGAGGGGACTCATACCTTGGTTCAGTGAGAGCATGAACCTTCCATGAAATGAAAGCTTTAGCGTAAGTTCTGCCAGGAAGACTCAATTGTTACATCACGTATTACCTTCTCATCTATCCAATCGTGTTCTAATACTCGTAGTATAAAGATCGGTACTTACACATGTCTGAGTTTGCAGATGCTGACGCCAACATTCACCTCCATTTTCCCACGACCATCAGAATGGTCCCTGCCCATACCTCCCAAGGGGTCGGCTGCGCCCTGCCTTTGTCTTCAGGCAAGAAATGCAGATTCTGTTACCCTCGGATTTCGAGCTATGGACGGGGCCTACGCCAAAGAACTTTATAAATTTGCTTGCTGGGCTGTTAATACACACCGTTGGTGTATGAATGAGTGAGTGAATGGGTGAATGTGAGGCTATGTAAAGCGCTTTGGTGGCCATAGGTCTGTGAAAGCGCTATATAAATGCAGTCCATTTACCATTTAATACATTTATGCTTTGTTTCGTCATTTTGCCTCCCAAGTCTTTTTGGTAGAACGCTCTCTCAGCATGCTTACGGTCCAGACATGTGAGAGAGTAATCATGGCCATTAGATGAAGACAGGAATCGACCGTATCCCAAAACATAAGAATGGAAAGATATCTTTAAAAAGACGCTTGCTGCCCTTGCTTGCTTTTTTTGAGAAATCTACTCTTTTGCGCCGAAGTGCAAAGGGGTGAATCGCTTCACTTAAAGGTGCCATATGGTGATTCTCTGCAGAAATAATTTTTTGTTATGCTGGTTGAAAGTCTCCTCATATCCTAATAGCAATCTCTCTGTTAAGTGGTCTAAATGTATTTTTATAAATATATGTTGTCTGTGGAAGGCGTAGGACCATGAAATGTTCGTTCAGTCGTTGCGGTTGGTCCAAATGGCCCTATAGCATGTGTTCCCTGTCGGTCAATGTGTGTTTGCATACCACTGCGCAGGCTGTTCACACAGACATAATAAGTCATCAGCCCGTTCTTGTATGCTGTACGGACAGAGCGAGAATGGCAGGCAAGCGGCAACAACCTAACTTTCCTTCTGAACCGACAGCAAGTGGCACTGGCAAAGGATCTATGATCTATATATCTTCATCGGAGCCAAGCAGACTCTCATCGTGGAAACCCTGTCATGCAAGAAATATTATTACACACTGACAAGTTTTGCTAGCTAAACAAACCGAAAACGTGCTGCATCTAATTCTGTTTTTAAGAATTTGTTTATGTTTGGTATTGTAGTGTTACTATAAAGTTTTCTCACCGGTGAATGACACAAGAGAGTCATTGTCACAGGAGTCATTAGACAAGACTGGAAAAACAAGAACAAAATGTAAACACGATCAACAAAGACCTCAGTAGGTTTAACTAAACTTTAAAATGCAGAACCCAGAAATTAAATATAATTTTGACAAAGGAAACATTAAGCTAGACATTAGATTATTAATTACTTTAGCTTTGATTGAAGTTAACTATGTATATTTGTTTAATGTATACTTTCATCTTTTACAAAAATGGGTGGACTCTTCAGTGTCAAGTGTTTCAATCTGCATATATTTAAAAAATTATTTAATAAACAGAAACAGGCTCCCATGATAGCAACTTTTATGTTCTCACTTCAAAATTTGTTTGCTGATCTAAGAGCAGTTCAATAACTTGATCCCGATTTAACTTTAGCCTATTTTCTGTCTTCACTAAAGAACAAAAATACAGATTTGAATGGTTCTTCTTTTTTATTATAGACCTATTTTATTATAGATTTTTTAATATAAGAATTATATTATAGAGGTTTAATGTCAACATACAGTTGGAATCCCTGTTCAGACAAGTTATCAGATGGCTTACATGATAGCAAAACAGGATAAGCTAACCTTACACGATTCAGTACCTGAGTTTTATTTGTTACATCTTCACTAAAGAACAGAACAAAAACAGATTTGAATGGTCCTACTTTTTTATTATAGACCTATTCAACAAACATTTTGGAGGTTCCCTGTTCAGACAAGTTATCAGATGGCTAACCACAAACATTATTTGAATAGTGTCAGATTACATGAAAGCAAAACAGGATAAGCTAACCTTACATGATTCAGTACCGAAGTTTTATTTGTTACATCTTCACTAAAGAACAGAACAAAAACAGATTTGAATGGTCCTACTTTTTTATTATAGACCTATTCAACAAACATTTTGAAGGTTCCCTGTTCAGACAAGTTATTAGATGGATTACCAAAAACATTATTTGATTACATGATGGTAAAACAGGATAAGCCAACTTTATATAAGTAGATTCAATACCTCAGTTTTATTTTTTACATCTTCACATCACTAAATATATTGCTTCTTTTTTCTTTTCTTTTTTAAACAGTTTTTTAATGTGTATATGTGTTTAAATAAATTCTATAATTAACATTTTCTAAAGGATACAAAAATCTATCTTAGCTAGTGCTGTAAACTATATGGGGAGCCCTAAATTACACATTACTATAATGTTAAAGGTCACAATTAACAACAGAGCCCACTGACTGGCCCTGACTGGCCCTCGGTTGGCTGAGGATGATGTTGTGTTTTTGCATGTGTGTAGTAGAGTTCTCAACGGGTCGGGTCGGCCCGACAAACCCGACGGGACCCGTGGGTTCGGGTCGAAAATATAAGCAAATGACTCGGGTCGGGTCGGACCTCGGGCTTAATCTTTTCCTGTTACAAACTGCTCCGAGACACAAAGGTAGAGATCCAAATGCAGCTTTATTAAGGGGTAATCCAGAGACAAAATCCAATTAACAGGCAGTGGGTCAAAACACAGGTAGGCAGTCCAAACAAACCAACAAAGAAACAAACAAAACAGGCAGGGACCAGAGGCAAAAGAGTAATCCAGGGAACAGGGCAAGAAATCCAAATAAACCAAAAGACAAGAAACCAGGGAAAACGCTCAGAATTGCAGTGTAACACTAAAAAAGACTTCGCCGTGAGTGAATGAATGAACATGGTATAAATAGACTGAGACTAACATGATAAAGAGACACAGGTGAATGCAATCAGTGAATGAGGTACAGGTGAATGTGATCAGTGATAAGTTATGATGAGTCCGGGCAGTGAGTATGGGAAATGTAGTTTGTGAGTGATAATAGTCTTATGTGGAGTGCCCTCTGGTGGCTCTCAAGGGCACTCCAGCTGGTGACCGTTACATTTCCGCTCAGTGAAAAACAAATTTTATTTTTTATTTTTTATTAATCATCGCTGCTGTTCACCATAAAGGAAGTCTGGCTTCTGCGTGCAACGTGCATCATGGAGAGGGGCGGGGGCAGACCTGACGCCGCTGCGTGCACGCCTTTAGCCTGGAGAAGAAGATGGAGTTGGTGAAAAGTAAACTTGCCGCAGGTGAATTCACCGTCGCTACTACAGGAGTGGGAAAATCAGAGGTCTGGAAAGTGTTTATTGTTTGTATTGTTAAAAGGCGTGAACATTAAAGGTTGATTTGAATTCCCATCTGCTGGTCCTGATAATACGTGTATGAGAAAAACAAAAAAAACAAAACCGATGCCACGGGCCGGGTTCGGGCAGATAATTCATGTTGATGTGTCGGGTTACATCGGGTCCGGGCTTTAAAAGCCACGGGCCGGGTCGGGTCGGGTTGTAATTTTCAAGCCCGTTGAGAACTCTAGTGTGTAGGTGGATTGCGTGTATGTTTCGCAGCTTTAGTGTGTGCACAGGGATGGCTTGGGATGATTTGGCAGGCAGTGTTAGACCAGACGTTCCAAAGCGGCCTGCTGGCTCCCGGGTTTCTCTTAGCTGGTGCCTTTTTTGCTTTTTCCTGGCAACACAAGCTCAGAGGCTTTAGTATCTGCCTTAAGGTCATGGTTCACTCTGCTGGAAAGTTCACTTTGCGTTAGGAGCTAGTTTGCGTTCACACGGCTGTTTGGCCGCCACACCATCCCTGTTCCCTTTTCACAGGTACATTCACAATTGGTCTTCCTTACACGTGACTCATGTAGAACACTTAGATTTAGCACAACTTTACTGGTTTGATTAACTTTTTTTGTATTCTGTCCAAGCTCAGTTCTTGATGATTAGTCCAGAAACATGGTTTGAACTGCCTTCAAATTCAGTTTTTGCTGTATTTTAGAAGATTTTCATTCTAAATTTATATTTAGATCTTCAGGAAATAGAGCATTTTGATCTTTCAACACAGGATGGCTTAGTATTGAGTATAAATCTGTTAGTTTAGTATGTGATTCTTTGGTGTCCCTCTCTTCTGCCTTTGTGGAGCTGATAATTTCCAAGAATTCATTCTGCACCATTGTTATATTCTCACTCTGATAGTGATCAGGTGTGTGTGTGTGTGTTTGTGCATGCCTTTTGCAAAAAAAACAACAACCCACATTATTCTTCCTTTCAATCATGTAATATTTATCAAGGTTTTTCTTTTTATCCAATAAGACTACATACTCTCTGTGACGTTTTTAATGCTAAAGTGTGTATGTATGTCTGTCTCCGTGAACATTCTCCTAAACTGTTTTACCGTTTGGACAGTGTTGGTCAAACCATCGGAGACCTCTTGAATTTACAGCCCATGATGTCGTATTAGAGATGCCTGTTCTTCTCTTCATTATATCTATATGATCAGCTCTTTCATAAATTCAGTATATTCACATGTGATAGTAAATTTGCTCACTCTCTCTCTCTCTCATTCATATCAGTTTTGAAAAAATGTGCACTCTAAATACTGTGACAAGCATCTGTCTGGTGCCTTCCTCTTCTGTAGGTTTCTAGATGGCCGAAGCCATGCTTCTCGTAGGTCTCTGATATCAAGGCACTAAATTGTTGCACTTACCTTGTTTTTCATTTGTTTTTGTACACTTAATAAAGAATGTGCTTGGCTCTGACAAAAAAAAACCCAAAATAAACAACAGAGCCCATATTATTATGTTGCTATATTTATTTTTAGATATAATAAGCAACACTCAAAAATAATAAATAATAAAATAATAATGTACAGAGGCCTGTAAGCTTTAAACTTCTTGTTCTCACTTAAGAGATTCCCGCTGCAAGTTCGGAATTGTCACAGAGTCAACCACACCGTCACAGCCCCAATCATCACTCAATCACCAGGACCCCCCCATCTGTCTGATCGATCCAGATAGCCTGTCTTCGTGTTCACTCGTCACCTGCACAGAGAATCCACTTCAGTCATCGCCAGCTAAGTCACCATCATCATTCTACAAGTCACCATTCTCTCACCATCATCTGGTTCCTGTTGTTCCACCACACTGCTTTTAATAAACACTGTGTGCACCTATACCTGTCTGTCTCCTCCTGTGTTTGTGACAGAAGACCAGACCATCATGCAGAGTCCTGTTGGAATCAGCGGGGAGCGTCCACCGCATCAGTTTGCCGAACCTGTGCAGGTGGTTCAGCAAACTCTCCCCTCTGCACCACCCGCATCTTCGCCACCTGCCTCTGCCAGTCCCATGGCCCGACCAGAGACATACAACGGTGAGGCGGAGGAATGCAGCGGGTTCCTTCTACAATGCTCACTATATTTTGAAACGCAACCACAGCTTTTCTCCACCGAACGGGCGGGTATCGCCTTCATGATTTCCCTGCTATCTGGACACGAACTCCAATGGGCCCAATTCATCAGGCACTCCAACAGACCGGTCACGACTTAATTGGCATCCTTCATCAGTCACTTCAAGGAAGTCTTCGGTCAAACCACATCAGAATTATCCGTCCATGATCAGCTGTTCAACCTCCGCCAAGGTAATGCTTCTATAAATGCTTTTGCTCTGCAGTTCCACACGTTGGCAGCATCTAGCAGCTGGAATGAAACGGCCCTGTTGACAGCCTTTCACCAGGGTCTGAACCCGGAAGCACGCCACCAGATGGTCATTTATGACGACTCCGTCGGTTTGGAGAGTTTCATTCGGAAAGCTGTGCGTATCTCTCAGCGTCTTTTAGCCCACTCATTGGATCAACTCGCTTCGCATCCTCCACCCATCTCTCCATCTGTCGCCCTTCCAGCACCAGAACCCATGCAGGTAGACACTTACCATCTGTCCAACGCTGAGCGTCAAAGAAGACTAGCACCTAGTGGTGCCAATTGAAATGATCTTTCTCTTAATGATTATAGGCCTGTTGCACTTACTACTTTGGTTATTAAATCTTTTGAGAAAATTGTAAGGAAGGAGATTTTAGCCTTTACACAATCAGCATTTGATCCTATGGATTTTGCATATAGATCAGGTAGAGGAGTGGATGATGCCACCCCCTCTGCTTTTAATTGTGTTCAGCCTCATATTTTGGCAAAGAAACTGATTGATAATTTTAATTTAGACTTAAACATTGTGTGTTGGTAGGTGGATTTTTTGTTTTGTTTTGTTTTTTTACTCTTTGGGAACTAATAGATCCCATATTCTCTCCTCACTGAGTTTGAGTCAGATCCTGGTCCAGTGGTAGATCATTATATTCAATGGTGTGATGCTTCATTTTTAAATATTAATGCTTCAAAAACAAAAGAGATGTCCATTTATTTCCATGAGAAGAGCTCTGTACCTGTGTTGCCTTCTGTCATAAATGGACATCAGGTAGAAGTGGTCAAACAGTATAAAAATTTAGGGACTGTATTTGATGATAAACTAAAATTTGAGGCAAACACCATTATTAGAGGAAAAGCTCTTCAGCATATGTATTTAAAGCTGGGGTAGGTAGGAATGGTCTAAAAAACTTATTTTTCAAATTTGTTTAAACTTTATGTATATATCAATACATAATTAAAATGTAAGTACTCTGAAAAAGAAAGTATAAAAATCGAGTGTATGTAGACCTCTAACGACTGTTTTAAAGACAGCTCATTATTTCCATTCAGTCCACCCCTTCCAGTTCTGGGCTCCTTCCAAAGCCACGCCCCCAAAACACATGAACGCGCAACTCCGACCGCTGAGCTGGGGTGGGTTTCCCAAAAGCATCGTTGGCCAACTATGGTCGCAAGTTCCGTCGTTACCAATAGAGTTCAATGGACATTGCGATGAACATGCGACCATAGTTGGCCAACGATGCTTTCGGGAAACGCACCCCAGGATGGCTGGAAAACGCATTATTTACCTGAGACGAGCGGAGAGGAAGGAGCGCAGTGCATGTAGTGACATCATGTCAGAATCACATGTAATAAAAAAATCTAACTTTATCATTATGAATATAAACAAATAAGATGTATTTTAGTAGCCTACTCACTATCAAGCTAGCATATCGATATTGGTAAAGTTTAAAATATATATTTTTTGATTCGCTAACGAGTTATAACTATAAGGCAAAGCTAAAAACAGGTTGCATTGATACACGTTTTTCCATTTCCATTAGTTGCACTGTGATGAAGATGAATTTCGTGTAAGATTCATAACATATAATGTTAGGCCTACTAACTGTTAGCTGTTAAACATGTATTTTGTTATGTAAAGTTCCCCCCACAGCGGAGCCTGCCGTGAGCGCGCAGTCTAGTAAACATGCAGGGTCACCGATGGCGGCGGATAAACAGTTATGGCACATTCACTGGTAGGGACGAAATGCTTTACATTGACTGGCCTGCCCATACTTTGACTACAAACTTGGTCCTCAAATCATTACGTATTATGCAATACATGTAATGTAACTTTATAACGTTGCACTCTTTCTATGAGTTATAAATAGCTAGTAAGATAATATAACGGTAACTAACGTTGCAGTAGGCTATGTAAATAATTATTCTAGCGATATGTAATGCTAAATAAGGTTTGCTAGTACATTATTTCAGCAACATGACAAGCCAGTGAATTAGCAGGTTTCAATTGTTGCTTTGCACAGTGCGTGACATTTTATCTGTATGTTATGCGGCTAGAGTTTTAACACTGAGTCAATGGGCTCCGACGGGCTTGTTTATCGTCATCAGTCTATTTCCGTTTACCTGTCTTTGTTGTATGAGCAGGTTCCACTCGAGAAATTGGCAGTTTTGGTTGTTTGTCCGCCATTAGCACAGCTGCTTGGCACACCGGCAATCTTGATTTTGAATGACGGTATGCGCTGTGCAAGAGAGGGGTGTGATCAGCGCGTACGCGAACTTGATTGACACTGCTAAGACACTCCTCCTGGCTCTGATTGGTTGTTTCTGACCGGGAGCGGTGTATTTCTGCAAATGGCAATAGGACCACTGGGAGGAGCTTTATTATCTGTCTCATATTCTACTGTCAGTACATAATGACAGTTTTAACAAATATGTAAAAAAATAATTTTTACAAAAGTTACCTACCCCAGCTTTAAGGAAACTTCGAACTTTTAATATGGATGCTTCCATTATGAAAATGTTTTATACTACTGGTTTGTTGAATCTGTCTTAAGTTTTTCCATTATTTGTTGGTATGGCAATCTTAATGTCAAGAATAGGAGGAAGTTGACTAGTAAAGCGACAATATGCAGCAATATAGTGGGGACTGACTTAAGGACTATCACACAAATTTATGAGCATAGGAAGAGCCAGTTAGTCCTTTCAGATGTCACTCACCCATTGTGTACTGAACTTCAACTGCTTCCTTCAGGACAGAGACTTAAACTCCCCTTGTACAAATCAAATAGATATAAGAATTCCTTTAAACCTGCTGCAATTAAATGATTTATTGTAAATGTGTGCTTTTTTTTGTGTGTGTTGCTATGTTGACTCCGCGTCTGCAGGGAACTTCATCTATCATCAACTTCTCCAAAGACTCAACCTCCAGAAGAAAATGCTGCTCACAAGAATGAACTATTCACACTATCCTTGGCAAGCTGCCGGGCCGTGGTCATGTCCGCCACTTCTCCCCCACAGTCATGCTGCGTTTCGGCTGCCTGCATGAGGAGAAGATCTCGTTCTTGGTGCTGGAAGGATCCATGAGGGTAAAATCTCGTTTTTGGTGCTGGAAGGATCCACCACTGACATCATCCTGGGACGCCCCTGGATGACTCAGCACAAGTCCACCATCAAATGGAACTCTGGAGAGGTTTTACAATGGAGTGATTCCTGCTCCCATAACTGTCTGTCATCTGTTATCAAACCATCTACACGTCGGAACTATCGACATCTCTCAATCTTCATCCAGTCTCCAGTTGAACTCTTCCTCCGAAAGCCCAGAGACTGAGAGTAAAACTGAAATCCCTCAAGAGTACCGGGTGTTCCAGGATGTATTAAGCAAACGGTTGGTGACCCGTCTACCACCTCATCGGCCATGGGACTGCACCTTTGACCTGCTGCCTAGGGCGACGCCACTTAAGGGTAAAGTCTACCCACTGTCCATCCCGGAACAGAAGGCTATGGAGGAGTACATTCTGGAGGCTCCCAAACAACATTTCATCTGTCCATCGATATCCCCTGCCGCATCCAGCTTCTTCTTCGTGGCCAAGAAGAACGGAGGCTTACGGCCAGGTATCGACTACCGGGCCCTTAACGCACAGACTGTTAAATAGTTATCCTCTTCCTCTGGTCCCTGCCGCGTTGGAACAGCTCTGTGGGGCTCGCATCTTCTCCAAGCTGGACCTGCAGAGCGCCTATAACTCACTCCAACTCTATGGCCTCTCCAACTCACCCTCCATATTCCAAGGCTACATGAATGAGGTGTTCCAGCCAGGAGTACCTTCATCGACGGGAACCTGGCCAAACATCGCCACCACGTGACGCAGGTCCTCAAGAAGCTGAGAGAACACCACCTCTATTTAAAGTTGGAGATGTGCGAGTTCCACACACCATTTGTCCAGTTCCGCGGGTACATCATTGACCAACAAGGTATCCAGATGGACCAGAGGAAGGTTGACACCATCCACAACTGGCCCCAACCTGTCACCATCAAGGACCTCCAACGCTTCCTAGGCTTCACAAAACTTCTATCGCAGATTCATCCAGAATTACAGTCTCCTCAGCTCACCTCACTCATTAGGAACTGGCCCAAGTCTCTGTCCTGGAACCCCTTGGCTACCGAAGCCTTCCAACACCTGAAGGATGCCTTCACGACCGCTCCAATCCTGGTGCACCCCAATCCAGAACTCCCATTCGTGGTTGAAGTCGATGCGTCTACCACCGTGGTTGGAGCGGTGCTGTCCCAATGGCAGGGTGAGCCTCCTAGACTCCATCCATGCACCTTCTATTCCATGAAGCTTTCCCCGGCGGAGCAGAACTAAGACATCAGAAATCGTGAGCTGCTCGCCATCAAGCTCACCTTAAAGGAATGGAGACACTGGCTGGAGGGAGCTCATCACTGCTTCGAGGTCATCACCGGAACCTAGAGTATCTCCGAGAGGCCAAGCGGCTCAACCCACGACTAACGGTTCGATTTTCACCGTGACCTACCGACCTGGTACCAAGAATTGCAAGGTGGAAGCCTTATCCCGTCTGTATCATTCTGAACCTGAAACCTGTCCTCCAGAACCAGTTTGTTCTCCAGCCATGGTAGTCAGCCCAATTCAATGGTCCCTCGACGATTAGATCCTCCAAGCCATCCGTACCGAACCTGCTCCGCCGGGAGGTCCTGAGGGACGGTTGTATGTACCATCTGCATGACGTCTGTCCCCCATGGATTCAGCACACACCTCTCCAGGCTCTGGACACCCAGGCAGCCAGCGAACCCTCTCACTCCTACAGGATCTCTACTGGTGGCCCAACATGGCCCAGGATATCTCCCGATACGTCAGTGGGTGCTCAGTCTGTGCCATCACCAACACACCAAGGAAGCTACCCGAGGGGCAGTTGGTACCTCTGCCAGTTTCAAACTCCTCGGCGTCTCAGTGAATCTTTCATCCGGTTACCATCCGCAAAGCAACAGCCAGACTGAGCGCAAGATCCAGGAGATTGGGAGATACCTGCAGTCATACTGCCACCAGCACCAAAATAGCTACCTCCCCTGGGCGGAGTATGCCCAGAATTCCCTGCGCCAATTCACCACTGGGCTTACTCTGTTCCAATGTATCCTCAGCTACCAACCTCCTCTCTTCCCCTGGTCCGGAGAACCCTCGGAGTTTCCAGCTGTCAATCACTGGTTCAAAGAGAGGAAACGGGACTCAGCGCACGCTATAAAGCCCACAACAATAAGAAAAGCAGTAGATAAGGCAATGGGGTTTCACTTTTATGTGTTTTTGTAGTGTTGTCATGCAAGCTATGTCTACAGGTTTTAACCAAATTTGAGTATTCATAAATATGATTTCTGAATATGAATATGATTTTAAAAATACAAAGTAAGAAAGTTGAGATCACATCTTTGCTGAAACGTATTGTGCTGTTGTTGTTGTTAACAAGCCATGGTTAATTTGCTCTGCCTTAGGATTGCACATGTCCTGGGACATGTGAGGGTGTGAGTGGGAACCCACTGCTGAAACTTGGCCCTGGTTTGTCCTCATGGATGAGGTGTTGGGACAGAGGCATTGCACCAACCCCCCTGTCGTCATTGCCTCAATCCCTGAGGACAGACAAGGGCCGAGTTCAGCAGTGTGTGACCAAGAAGAGGAGGAGCCAGGGGCGGCACCCGCACCAGCACCAGCACCACGAAGAAGGCGAGACAGTGAGGACGAGTTTTTGGACTTGATTAGAGAAGACATGGGACTGCAGAGGCGAGGAGAGCACAGGAGAGTAGGGAGAGGATGGACAGGCTGTTTTCTCTCCTTGAAAGAATGATTGAGAAATATATATATATATATATATATATATATATATATATATATATATATATATATATATATATATATATTCTTGTTTAACTTTTTTTCACTTATATTTTTTAAAAGGAAAAAAAAATTCTGTACATTTATTTATTTTTATGCAACTTTAAATGTGTAAATAAAAGAGAATCCATTGCTGTAATGATGCATCAGACTCAAGAGGATCCATTTGCAGCTTTTATTAATGAAGTCAAACAGGCAGGAGTCAACACCAGCAAACAGGACAATGGAGAAACGGCAGAGACAAACCAGATAACAGGCAATGGTCAAGGCAGGCAGCGAGAAGCAAGGTCCAGAGAACAATCCAAGTCGAGGTAGGCAGAGAACATGAAAAGTGGGAGTGATATGGTAATTAGCAGGTAGGTCTAATCCAAAAGATACAGGAGTGATTTTTCTAGCAATTTGGAATGGACCAACATACCTGGGACTGAGTTTGCGGCATGGAAGTCGGAGTCTGAGGTCTTTGGTGGATAACCAAACCCATTGACCAGGGTGGTACTCAGGAGCAGGGCGGCGGTGGCGGTTGGCTTGTCGCTCTTGTCGTCGGACAGCATGAAGGAGATGAGTGTGGGCTTGGTCCCAAACCTCCTCACTCTTTTGTAGCCACTCTGTGACAGAGGGAAGCTCTGTGGGTTCACCCGACCACGGGAAAAGAGGAGGTTGGAAGCCCAAGATACATTTGAAAGGGGTGATTCCTGTAGCGGGTTTGCATACTTGGCCCAGAACAGATATCGACTCCACTCTGTCTGTTGTTGTTGGCAGTAGGAACGGAGAAAGCGAATGACGTCCTGGTTCAGACGTTCCGTCTGGCCTTTGGATTGGGGATGATAACCGGAGGTGAGGCTGATATTAACGTTGAGATGCTTGAAGAATGAAATCCACACTCTGGAGGTGAACTGAGGGCCTCGGTCGGACACTATGTCGTCGGGTAGACCGTATAACCGGAATACATGGTTGCAGAGGAGTTCCGCTGTTTCGAGGGATGTGGGAAGCTTAGGTAAAGGGATTAAGCGACAGGCCTTGGAGAATCGGTCAACTATGGTGAGTATGGTAGTGTGTCCTTGGGAATTGGGTAGGTCAGTGATGAAGTCAATGGCAATGTGAGACCAGGGCCGAAGGGGTGTAGGTAATGGAGTCAGGAGACCGGCGGGTAGTTGTCTGGGAGATTTGGTGGTGTTGCAATTGGCACAGTTCTGGACATGTTTAGTGGCGTCAGTGGGTAAAGTAGGCCACCAGAAGCGATTACGAAGTAGATGAGTGGTGGCGGTGATGCCGGGATGACCTGAACTCGGCGTTGAGTGCACTTGTTCGAGGAGTCGAGGGCGCAGAGGTTCCGGAACGAACAAGAGGTTAGCAGGGCAGTCAGAGGGAGGTGTCACTTGTTGGTTGGCGTGCTCGATCTCAGTGATTATGTCCCATTGCACGGGAGCCACCAACAGGGTTCTGGGAATGATAGTTTCAGGGGTCTGGGTTGCGAGGGTTTCTTCAGCCTGATGGGAGAGAGCGTCGGCTTTGGTGTTCTTGGTACCTGGTCGGTAAGTTAAAGTGAATTGGAATCTGGTGAAGAAGAGAGCCCATCTAGCTTGGCGTGGGTTTAGGCATTTGGCTGACTGAAGATATTCGAGGTTCTTGTGGTCAGTGAGTATGATAAAGGGTTGTGTTGCTCCCTCCAGCCAGTGTCGCCACTCCTCGAGAGCCAGCTTCATGGCTAGCAGTTCTCGATTTCCCACGTCGGAATTACGTTCAGCGGGGGTCAACTTTTGAGAGAAAATGGCGCATTGGTTAAAACTTTGCTGGATCACCCTGACGTTGGGATAGGATAGCCCCTACTCCTGTGTTGGAGGCATCGACTTCCACAATGAATTGCCGTTCGGGATCTGGATGTCGCAGGATGGGAGCTGATGTGAAGAGAATTTTTAGTTTATTGAAGGCTTGACGAGATTCTGTGGACCAGTTCAGACGTTTGACGCTTCGTCATGGTGGTTAATGGAGCAGCAACCGTGCTGAACCCTCTAACGAACCGGCGGTAGAAATTTGCAAATCCTAAGAAGCGTTGTAGTTCCTTCACTGTTTGTGGGAGTGGCCACTCCAGAACTGCCTTGACCTTCCCCTCATCCATGGCTACCCCCTCCCGGCTGATAATATATCCTAAGAAGGAGGTGCTGGTACGATGGAACTCACATTTCTCAGCTTTGGCGAAGAGTTGGTATTGGAGGAGGCGTTTTAGGACCAGTCTGATGTGGTGAATGTGTTCCTCCAAAGAGGTGGAGTAGATCAGGATGTCGTCAATGTACACAATCACCCACCTATCCAGCATGTCCCGAAAAATATCGTTCATAAACCCAGTGTTCGTAATGCCCACTAGTGGTGGAAAATGTCGTTTTCCATTCATCACCCTTGCGGATGCGGATCAGATTGTAGGCATTGCGGAGATCCAGCTTAGTGTAGTATTTGGCCTGGCGGAGCTGTTCTAGTGCGGCGGGAACAAGGGGTGACGGATACCGGAACTTGATGGTATTGTTGTTAAGTCCCCGATAATCAATGCAGGGGTGTAACCCTCCATCCTTTTTCTTTACAAAGAAGCTGGCTGAGGCTGGTGATGTTGAGGGTCTGATGAACCCCTTGGCCAGTTCTTCCTCGATGTAATGTTTCATGGCTTCAGACTCAGGTTGAGACAATGGAAAAATCCTTCCCTTGGGTGGCATGGTACCGGGGATTAGGTCTATTGGACCAGTCAGTCGGGCGATGTTCAGGAAGTTGAGAAGCTCTTTCTTTGCTGAATGCCAAGCAGAGATCTGCATAGTCAGGGGGTACATTAGTGCAATCAGGAACTGAAGTGGATTTCTTTAGTGTGGAGATCTCTGGTGCGGGGGTATCTGGAACAGATCTGAAATACGAGAAACTTTGGACAGGCAGTGATCGTGACAGGTGGTATCCCATTGGATGATCTGACCCTCTCGCCAGGAGATGTGGGGGTTATGGGTGCGTAGCCAGGGAAGTCCAAGGATAATCGAGTGGTGTGGAACATGAATGACGTAAAATTGGATGGCTTCGGAGTGTAGAGAACCAATGTGCATTTTAACTGTTTCTGTGATGCGTTGAATTCTGCCCTCTCCGAGGGGTCGACCATCTAGCCCAGGGATGTCCAATCCTGCTTCTGGAGGGCTGCAGAGTTTAGCTCCAACCCCAATTAAACACACCTGAACCAGATAATCAAGGTCAGGAAATGACAGGGAGATAGTTTCAGTTGGCAGTCTGAAGCAAACTTCTCAGATATGAAGTTCCCCGCTGCTCCTGAATCAATCAGAGCAGTAGTAACAATGACCTTGTCCTGGATACGTAGGTGAACAGGGAGTGTGAAGCTGGTGTTCAACAGATTTGAAGTACTAATGAATGTAAATGAGGAATCCCCAAATGTGATGAATGTGATCGAACACAGACTGAATGGGCCAGTAGCTAACACTGATGCTAACTGGCGCTCAAGATCAAGCAGACAGCGGCACTCAGCTCAGAACGCTGCCGAACCCAGGACTCTGATAGTGGGGGACTCGATAATCAGAAACATTAGCAGCAGGGATACAACTATGTGCTGCCTTCCACAAGCAACAACTTCTGATATAAACAGGGAACTTCAGAACATTCTGATGAAACATAAGACTGCAAATCGACTCATCATTCATGTGGGGAAGAATGATATTCATAAAGAGCAGTCAGAACTCCTTAAGAAGGATTTCAATGAACTTTTTGAAACACTTGAAAGACTGAAAGTTCAAACATTCATCAGTGGACCTCTCCCAGCAAGAGGAACAAACAGGTTTTCACGGTTGCTTGGGCTAAATACATGGCTGCAAAAAACCTGCAATATAAAAGGAGTAAATTTCATTGACAATTTCAATCTTTTCTGGAGTCAGAGACAACTGTTTCATCGGGATGGCCATCACCCAAACAAACTTGGTTCAAGAGTGTTAAAGGACAATTTCTACTTCTCCCTCAATCATCCTTCTGCAGTGTGTGCCAATCCACTCAATCTGAACGGCACACACACACCTGGACACAGTATGAATGACCACAGGACTTCACTTCAGCAGCAAAATGGACATGCGGTTGACATATCACACAAGGACAATGATAACACCACTCCGCCACAACAACCTCTGCTCACGGACACAATCTCAGCTGAGCCCTGCCCACAGAGAGACATATCAGAACTGCTTGAAGATTCAGCACCCAAGGACGACTTCCTGGAAAACAGCCAGGGAAGCCAGGACAGCATATCACAACCTCCTATAACACCAGAGCAACAGCCCCTTTCACCAGACACGCTATCCCTCTCTCCAGCATCGCCACTTCTGTGTTTCTCACAGAAAATGGAAGAACTGGTGTATGCTGGAACCAAACTATCCCACTCTTTTGCTGCAAGCCCCCAGATACCAACCAAAAAACGGCAGGCACCATTACCACCCGCACCAAAGCCTGCAGGCCCAGCTCGCCCTCCCCCTCCTGTGAGAGCTCTTCGGCCTCTGCCACAACGCCAGGGCCCACACCCACCTACATCTGCTCGAGGTGAACCAAAAACAACTGATACCAGCTCTCAGTGATGTGTTTTGGGTCCCCGCTCTGATAACAGTAACTTTCTCAAATGTTTACAGAACAAGCGGGAACCCAGTGTGCCGGTATCTTTCTCTATTGCTGTTTTATTACAAGATAGAAAATCTAAGGCCTTCAATAGCCGTGCAGCAAACCTAACTAATCTGGTGCCTATTACACGTCAAAGTAAGATTGATGTGGGGACAAAAAGTAAGACTGTTAAGTTAGCACTTTTAAACATTCGTTCACTTAAAAATAAATCACTTCTAGTCAACGACTTAATAACCACAAACAACCTGGATTTTATGCTTCTAAATGAAACCTGGCTAGAAGACAGCTTTAGTGCAACAATCCTCAATGAAGCAGCCCCTCCTAACTTTACTTTTATGAGTGTCTGCAGAGCTGTTAAGAGAGGTGGGGGTCTAGCTGCTCTTTTTAAAGATATCTATCAATGTAAGCAAATATCATTTGGGAATTACCCTTCTTTCGAATATCTGGGTATTGTGTTAAAAGGTGCTCCACGCATTTTACTTATCATTATTTACAGGCCTCCAAAATTCTCTCTAGCCTTTGCTGAGGACTTTACAGAACTGTTATCAGCAATTACCTCAGAGTTTGACTGTTTTGCCATTGCTGGAGATTTTAACATCCACATAGATAGTGCAGAGAACAACATGGCTAAAGAAATCAAAACTGTTTTAAAAACTTTTGATCTGACTCAGCATGTACATGGACCCACACACAATCGTGGACACACTCTAGATTTACTTATCAGTAAGGGTCTTAACATTTCATCGATTGTTATTAAGGATGTAGCACTGTCTGATCATTTCTGTATTTTCTTTGATATATTGATCTCTCCTGCCACTGAAGCTAGATCTGTGTCTGTCAAGAAGAGATGCTTAAATGAGAACACTAGTGTACTATTTATGAAGGCTATATCCTTAACACCAAGCATATCTGCAGACTCTGTTGATTTTCTCCTTGATTCTTTTAACTCAAAAGTTAAAGGTGTAATTGATGATATTGCTCCTGTTAAAGTCAGGAAGAAGAGTGGCAGACAAAAAGCACCTTGGAGAAACTCAACAGCAGTGCAAAATATGAAAAGACAATGCAGAAAAGCAGAGCGCATGTGGCGGAAGACAAAACTTGTAGTCCATTATAACATCTACAAAGACAGCCTTCATGCTTTCAATATGGAACTAGGCAAAGCTAGACAGACTTTCTTCTCAAATATTATAAACAGTAATTTAAACAACACACGCACTCTTTTTGCTACTGTAGAGAGACTGACAAACCCCCCAAGCCAGATTCCCAGTGAAATGCTTTCAGAGAACAAGTGCAGTGAGTTTGCTTCTTTCTTCTCTGAGAAAATCAATAATATCAGAAAGGTGATCAGCACATCCTTGAGTTGCCCTGGGGTCAGACAGATCAAACCACCTGAGAAAGTAGTTACTATGTCTGACTTCAAAGAAATTGATGGCAAAATTTTGGAAGAAACCGTACGACACCTTAAAACATCAACCTGTGCTCTTGACACACTTCCCACATCATTTTTCAAAAGTGTGTTAAACAGTTTAGAAGCAGATCTTCTAGAAGTGGTAAATGCCTCACTTCTCTCTGGGAGTTTTCCAAACTCCCTAAAAACTGCAGTTGTCAGGCCCCTCCTGAAAAAGAGCAATCTGGATAAGACCATATTAAGCAACTATAGGCCGATCTCAAATCTTCCTTTCATAGGCAAGATCATTGAAAAAGTTGTCTTCAATCAGCTGAACAAATTCTTAAGCTCGAATGGATCCTTTGACAATTTTCAATCTGGTTTCCGACCGCACCACAGCACAGAGACAGCGCTCATAAAGATAATAAACGATATTCGCTTAAATACTGATTCAGGCAAACTATCAGTGCTGGTGCTACTCGACCTCAGTGCTGCATTTGACACTGTCGATCATAACATACTTATTGACAGGCTGGAAAACTGGGTGGGGCTTTCTGGGATAGTCCTAAAATGGTTCAGGTCATACTTAGATGGGAGAGGTTATTATGTGAGTATAGGAGACCATAAGTCTGAGTGGACATCCATGACATGCGGAGTCCCTCAAGGCTCAATTCTTGCGCCACTCCTGTTCAACCTGTATATGCTCCCAATGAGCCAAATAATGAGAAAGAACCAAATTGCTTACCACAGCTATGCAGACGACACACAGCTCTACTTAGCCCTATCGCCTAACGATTACAGCCCCATTGACTCCCTGTGCCAATGCATTGATGAAGTCAAAAGTTGGATGTGTCAAAACTTTCTTCAGTTAAACATAGACAAAACTGAAGTCATTGCATTTGGAAACAAAGATGAAGTTCTCAAGGTGAATGCATACCTTCACTCTAGGTGTCAAACAACTAAAAATCAAGTCAGGAATCTTGGTGTGACACTAGAGTCAGACCTTAGTTTCAGTAGTCATGTCAAAGCAATAACTAAATCAGCATACTATCATCTGAAAAATATTGCAAGAATTAGATGCTTTGTTTCCAGACAAGACTTAGAGAAACTTGTGCATGCTTTCATCACCAGCAGGGTGGATTATTGTAATGGACTCCTCACTGGCCTTCCCAAAAAGACCATAAGACAGTTGCAGCTCATACAGAACGCTGCCGCCAGGATTCTGAGCAGAACTAGAAAATATGAACATATCACACCAGTCCTCAGGTCTTTACACTGGCTCCCAGTTAAATTTAGGATTGATTTTAAAGTATTATTACTGGTATATAAATCATTCAATGGCCTAGGACCTCAATACATTGCAGATATGCTCACTGAATATAAACCCAACAGATCACTCAGATCACTAGGATCATATCAGCTAGAAATACCAAGGGTTCACTCAAAGCATGGTGAATCTGCTTTTAGCTATTATGCCAGCCGCAGCTGGAACCAGCTTCCAGAGGAGATCAGACGTGCTCCTACAGTAGTCACATTCAAATCTAGACTCAAAACACATCTGTTTAGCTATGCATTTACTGAATGAGCACTGTGCCAATGTTCGTCCGACTGTTTGTACTGTACTGTATTTTTTTTTTTTTTTTTTTTAACTGTTTTAATTAGTCTTATTTCTTTTTATTATTTTAATTTCTTTTATGTAAAGCACTTTGAATTGCTATTGTGTATGAAATGTGCTATATAAATAAACTTGCCTTGCCTTGCCTTGCCTTGCCTTGCCTTGGTGTATGGGGTGTTAGTTGTGGAGATAGTACTCACCGGCTGGGAGTTAGATGACGGACAAACGGGGCAAGCAATCTTCTGGTGGCCTGATTGACCACAGTAAAGACACAAATTATTCTGCATGCGGCGTTCGTGTTCCTCCGGCGTGAGGTGAGTAAACCCCAGCTGCATGGGTTCAGGTGCATGGGTTGTGGTCAGAAACTGATGAGGCGCTGCGCAAGTAGAGCGCCGGGAACGGATGAGATTATCCACTGAAATGGCCAAGTCAATATATTCGTTAAAGCTCCTCCCTTCATCTCGACAGGCTAGTTCGGACTGTAGTTCGGTGGTTAAGCCCTTTCTGAACATGGTTTTCAGGGTGCTCTCAACCCAGTCAGTTTGAGCAGCGAGAGTGCGAAAAGTAAGGGCGTACTCAGCCGCGGTTCTCTTGCCTTGTAAAAGACTCAGCAGTTGCTCGCCAGCATCACTTCCTTCAGTGGGATGTGCGAAAACATTGCTAAATTGTTGAAGGAAGGCGTAGGTGGGAAATGACCATCCCTCCAGTCTCCAGACCGCTGTTGCCCACTCCAACGCTCTCCTCGTGAGTAGAGAACAGACAAAGGCAATGCGTCCAGAATCAGTTGAGTAAAGAGATGGTTGTTGGTCCATGTAGAGTGTGCATTGCAGCAGGATACCTTTACTCTTTGTGGGCGTGCCATCGAATTTCTCGGGGAGAGCGAGTTGGGGATTATGCGGAGAACTCACAGGGGCCGGGATGACATTTTGTGATGGTTCAGCGGGGATGTTTGGCGTTGAGGCACGGAGACTTTGAAGTGCCTGTACCAGCTCTTCCGTGAGTGTAGTGAGACGACTCAATTGATGGTGATGCAAAGCCAACTGTGATGCCTGTGCTGATAATTCGGTTGACAGTTGCATGACGGCCGCTGGATCGCTAATCGGCGAAGTCTTCTGTAATGATGCATCAGACTCAAGAGGATCCATTTGCAGCTTTTATTAATGAAGTCAAACAGGCAGGAGTCAACACCAGCAAACAGGACAATGGAGAAACGGCAGAGACAAACCAGATAACAGGCAATGGTCGAGGCAGGCGGCGAGAAACAAGGTCCAGAGAACAATCCAAGTCGAGGTAGGCAGAGAACGATCAGAAACGGGGTACACAGTCCAAGGTCAAGGTCAAGGTCAAGGTAATAAACAATCCACAAGTATAAACACTCGGTAATGACAGCCAGGGCAAATCAAGACTTCGCACTGGTGTGGTGCGTGGAAGTGGTTTATATGTATGTGTGAGAATGAGATGCTGGTGTGTGTGGATGAGATGCAGGTGTGTGCGCAATCAGTCCCAGGTAAGAGGCTTATGGGAACTGGAGTTGATAATGATTAATTTTCCGGGGACGGATCCCTCCGGTGGTGAAGAGGAGGCGCTACGGGAGCCTCTTCTGTAACAATTGCTCTGGACATTGTTTATTTTTGTAATGACAGTCATAATTTCTACATGAAACAAATTCTTCTATACCTTTTTTACCCCAACTATTTACAACATATGTTAAACATCTCAAAATCAACATAAACATTTAAATTTACAGTGCTTAAAATAAGAAAAAATTATGTAGACTTTTATTCAGCTGAGTGGGACGCTCCTCTCTGGTGTGCTGCTGGACCGGGATGGGCTCCACAATAGAGACCCTGGTAAGGCCTCCTGCTGGTGGGACATCATCTGGGATGGTCTCCAGAGTGTTTGACTGCATATTTTCACTATCCACTAAGTTGTCTACCAACAGGTTTGCAGGGCTGACTCATGGAATAAATATTGAGATACTTTATTACACTAAAGTACTTTTAATAACCACTAATACCGCATTGGGGAAAAACTACTAGTCATATATTTCAAACCTTAGTTTGAGCAAAATTATCTTGCATACTCTAATGTACTTAAGGTATCAAGAGTAAAAGTAAAACAATTTTGCAGGGAAAAAACCTTGTCAGGGTTTTTATGATGGTTTTGCATTTATATTACTGTATATGTTGCATTTTACTTCTGAATATTTTCAAGGTTGATACATTTAAACTATATACTTTTGTGTAGTTTAATGTAAAACAATGCATCATATTGTAAAATAACATAATTGTGTAGTGTTGCTGTCCTGTGTGGGAAAATTACTTCAAGTATTAACGAATTATGTAGTTCCTTACATACCACCAGTGGTTATTTTGAAAATTAAAGTAACAAAATGTAGGTCTATTGTCACAATATTAACAAATTGTTGCTAACTACAGCTCCGTCCCATTTCAAAGGGCGCATCTGAAGCGCTCGGACTGGTCTAGCCTACGGACGATTGTTCTTGTCGCCTAGCAACAGTGACTGACAGCTGCCGATGACGAGCGGGAGTAACATTCGCACTGGACTTTTTATATTCAACTGGGTTTTATAGTCAAATAGGGTTGAAAACCTGTGTAAATATATTTACCATGTTCCATTTATGTGCATAATAAAAAGAATACACTAGCCTACAAAATCACATCAAGGCATCATAAATGAACATTTGAATCTTCGGCTAAGCCGAAAGTACATGTCTTGAAACATCCTTACCATGTTCTCCAGTAAAATATAAAACATAAAAATGGCAATAGCCAATTCTGGCTCCATAGCTGTTTACTCAATTATATCAAATGAATTATCAGGATAGTAGCATACTCTTGCACCGTTGCTTGGCGCCTGGAGCGGTAATCGGGAACACCTGGTTGCGCAATTAGGAAATCCTACGAAGGCTATATGGTGCATCATTTGAAGTCCGCGGCCTTCGAAGGATGCAGCCTTCACATTGGGACAAAGCTATGATGTTTTATAGACAAAGTTTGGGAGGAGCACGTTCAAATAATCAATCCAATCAACTTGTAATCAAACAATTACCGTCTACCCTATCAGCATGAGAGGAAGCATATATGTATTCACTCTATCAACTCACCTAACATTCCTTTACAGTTTTCAGCATCCCTCCACTCACTCGCGGCTTGTTCTTCCACAGCCTGGAATACGGGGGAGCACTTTAGGTTCGGGCCGAATACCGAGCCTGGAGCCCTCTCCTCGGACAGCACGCCAAATATGCATTTATTCTATCTGACTTATTTGTAAGTGTGAACTCGTGAAATCTCAATTCTCCAGCGGCAGTCATCTTTTTTGTAAACGAATTCAACCCAAGCGCTCGTTGGTGACGTGGATGACCATTTAGTCCTTTTTTATTAAAAAATTTAACACATGACTTATATGTCATACTTATATGTGTGTTATTGCCACTCACTTCTTCAATGTCATGTCCATATATTTTTCTGATTCCAGAAAAAATCCACCATACTCTTCTAAATTAGGTGAAACCCACAACTTCTTTATCTTTCTTTATCTTCATCATTGGTAGTAATTTCACCCGCATAATATTTTCTGAGGAAATCAGCCTCTTTTACCGTAAGAATATCTGTATCTTTTGTAGTAATTTTTCCAATATTTAAGTGGATCTGTCACGGTTCATGAATTCACTGTTTTCTTCGTGTCTCGTGTATTTGTTGTTCTGTGTGTGTGGGTGTGTGTGAGTGGGCGTTACCGCTCGTTCCAGCTGATCAGCGCGCCAGCTGATCCACATTCCCCGCACCAGCTGCTGCCAATTCACTCACCTATAAGTTCTCATCGCACTCTCCTCTCTTTGTCAGATCGTTGTTTGGTGTCCTCAGTGTGTGTTCTTCGTGTGCCCGTCTGCAGTCCTGTTCCTAGTTCGAGTTCCTGTTCAGTGTCTTCGTGCTTTTCATCTCGTCTGGATGTTCACCTGCACTGGATCCACCGTCACTACTCTTCACCAGCACGCTGACCATCTTGTCCCTGCGCCACCAGCCCACCCGAGATTCTGTACTGTGATTGTGTCTTTTGACCAACTAATAAAGAGTTTACTTGCATCCTTGCTTCCGCTTGAGTATTATGACAGAAAGATCTGACCAACTGATGGAAGCAGCAAGCGGTCCCTCTTCTCCTCTGGAGGAATTCATCAAGTCCAGCATTTCACGGATGGATACCCAGGAGAGGAACATGAACAAGTCGGGTCGGGCTATTCAAGCTCTTGTGGCGCAGGTGTCCGAGCTCACCCAGCAATTACAACATCTGCGAGTTCCCACTGCTCCACCCACACCGCCCGCTCCCCCCGTACCACCAGAGAGCGTCTCCCAGTCAGAGCCCCGCCTACCTGTTCCCGAGCCATACAACGGTGAGCCAAACTATTGCAGAGCGGAGTTCCGGACTTTGGCGGCAGAGTGTCAGTGGAACGAGGAGGCGCAGTGGGATATGTTCCTGCATGGGCTGGCTGACCGCGTCCAGAGAGAGATTTATGCTATGGACTTACCCACTACACTCAGTGAGTTGATCGAACTGGCACTTCGTGTGGATTCCCGACTCTCCCGAGTCGAACGTCGGATGCTACCCGCTCGTGTTTATGGAGCGGCTGAGACTTTGCGAGCCAGCGGCGGGGACGCGGTCAGCCCTGTCTACGATCACGAGCCCATGCAGGTCGGGCGAGCTCGGCTTTCCCGGGAGGAGAAGGAAAGGCGGAGATCCCAGGGCCTTTGCCTTTACTGTGGCTCGGCAGGACATTTTGCTTATAACTGCCCGGTAAAAGGAGCAAGCCCGGCAGTAAATCTGAGGCTATTGTCGGGTGGGATCTCCGCTGAGAAGACCTCATCAACATCTACGCTCCTCTCGGTAAGACTAAGATGGTCAGCCCACACTCACGACTGTCGAGCACTACTGGACTCCAGGGCAGAGGGTAACTTCATGGACTACACATTTGCACTCAAGATTCAGGCTCCCCTTCTACCCCTCACCCGTACCATCGCAGTTCACGCTTTCAACGGCCAAGCTCTTCCCACCATTTCATTCACCACTGGACCCATCACACTCATCGTATCTGGCAACCACACTGAAACCACTTCCTTCTACATTCTGGACTCCCCCCTCGCACCCATTGTTTTAGGACACCCCTGGCTCATTGAACACAATCCCAAGACAGACTGGCAGCAGAAATCAGTGTTGGAGTGGAGCAGTAAATGTCATGAGTCCTGTCTTGTGTCTGCTTGTCCATCTGTTTCTGTTTCTGCGTTTCAGGAGGAAGCAGTGGATTTGTCAAACGTGCCCGTGGAATATCAAGACCTGAAGGAAGTGTTCAGTAAGTCTCGTGCTGCTTCTCTCCCTTCGCATCGTCCCTATGACTGTGCTATAGAGTTACTGCCAGGTACGTCTCCGCCTAAGGGCAAGTTATATTCACTTTCTGTCCCAGAAAGAGAGGCTATGGAGAAATATATTTCTGATTCTCTAGCAGCGGGGTTCATCCGTCCCTCCTCTTCTCCAGCGGGGGCGGGGTTCTTTTTTGTGGGGAAGAAGGACGGATCCCTGCGACCTTGTATTGACTACCGGGGGCTGAACAGCATCACGGTAAAGAATACTTATCCTTTGCCGCTGATGTCTTCAGCCTTCGAGAGGTTGCAGGGAGCGTCTATCTTCACTAAATTGGACTTACGTAATGCTTATCATTTGGTCCGCATCAGGAAGGGGGATGAATGGAAGACTGTTTTTAACACCCCCAGGGGGCACTTTGAATACTTGGTCATGCCCTTCGGCTTGTCCAACTCCCCAGCAGTCTTCCAGGCACTCGTCAACGACGTGCTGCGAGTTATGGTCGATCAGTTCATATATGTCTAGCTGGATGACATATTGATTTTTTCTTCTTCTCTCCAGGAGCACGTGCAGCACATTCGACGAGTGCTTCAGAGGCTGCTAGAGAATGGGCTTTTTGTCAAGGCGGAGAAATGCGCTTTTCATGCACAGTCTGTTCCTTTCTTAGGGTACATTGTGTCGTCTGAGGGAATGCGTATGGATCCTGAGAAGGTTAAGGCTGTGGTGGATTGGCCAAGTCCAGATTCCCGTAAGGCCCTACAGAGGTTTCTGGGGTTCACCAATTTCTACCGGCGGTTCATTCGCAATTTCAGCCAACTAGCCTCACCTCTGACCGCCTTGACCTCCCCCAGAACTACGTTCAGGTGGTCAGACGCAGCTGAGACTGCATTTGCCAAACTGAAAGGCCGCTTTGTTTCAGCCCCCATCTTAGTTACCCCTGATCCATTACGTCAGTTCGTGGTGGAGGTCGATGCGTCAGAGGTGGGGGTAGGTGCAGTGCTATCCCAACGTTCTCCTGCAGACGACAGAATGCATCCGTGCGCGTTTTTGTCTCACCGTTTGTCCCCTGCCGAACGTAATTATGATATTGGTAACAGAGAGTTGTTGGCAGTCAAGTTAGCATTGGAAGAATGGCGTCACTGGTTAGAAGGGTCGGGGTACCTTTTATCGTTTGGACCGATCATAAGAATCTGGAATACATTAGAACTGCTAAAAGATTGAACTCCAGGCAGGCTCGGTGGGCACTTTTTTTCGGACGCTTTGACTTTACTCTCTCGTACCGCCCGGGTTCCAAAAACATCAAACCCGATTCTTTATCGAGCATTTTTGACTGTTCCGATCGCCCGTCTACTCCCGAGTGCATTTTTTCGGAGACCCTAATTATCTCCACACTCACTTGGAAGGTCGAATCGAAGGTCAAGACGGCCTTACAAGGGGTAACTCCTCCGGTCGGTTGTCCACCGAACCGTTTATTTGTGCCAGAGAGATTACGGTCCGACGTTATTCAGTGGGGGCATTGTTCCAATGTGGCTCGTCATCCAGGAGTCAGTCGCACTACATCTTTAGTTAAGCAACGATTTTGGTGGCCACGTATGGCTCGCGACGTTCACAGTTTTGTTTTGGCTTGCTCAGTTTGTGCCACTGGTAAGACTTCCAATCGACCCCCAGATGGGCTCCTTCAACCGCTGCCGATCCCTTCGAGACCCTGGTCCCATATCGCACTAGATTTTGTCACCGCCCTCCCACCCTCTCAGGGTAACACGGTAGTTTTGACCGTGGTGGACCGGTTCTCGAAGGCGGTCCACTTCATTCCCTTGCCCAAATTGCCCTCAGCCAAGGAGACAGCGTTAACAGTCGTTAACCACGTCTTTCGGTTACATGGCCTCCCGACGGACGTGGTTTCCGACAGAGGACCCCAATTCGTGTCCAAATTTTGTCAAGAGTTTTGTAGATTACTGGGTGCGACTGTTAGTCTGTCCCAATTTTTCCTAGTCTGGAATCCGAAGTCGCGGTCCCCTCCGCTCACGCTTTCGTCCAGAGGTGTCATCGCACTTGGACTAGAGCCCGCGAGACTCTACTCCAAGTGGGAGCGTGCACCAAGGCCAAAGCCGATCGCCACCGGTCTAGGCCTCCCGTATACGTCGTTGGTCAAAAAGTGTGGCTTTCTACCAAGAACATTCCTCTCCGTTCCGTCTCTAATAAACTTGCTCCCAAATTTATCGGCCCGTTCACTGTCACCAAGATCATTAGCCCGGTGGCAGTCCGCCTCAAACTCCCTCCAGTGTACAGGAGGATTCATCCCGCCTTCCATGTTTCCAAAGTAAAACCTGTGTTTCGTTCTTGTATTAATCCGCCTGTCCCGGTTCCCCCCCCCGCCACGACTCGTAGAAGGGGAACCTACATATTCGGTTAATCGTATTCTGGACTCAAGGCGGGTTCCAGTACTTGGTGGACTGGGAAGGTTACGGTCCGGAGGAGAGAAGTTGGGTGCCTGCTAGAGACATCCTGGATCACTCCCTTATTGATGATTACAATCGACAGGTAAGGGAGTCTGGGGACGCCAGGAGGCGTTCCTAGGAGGGGGGGTACTGTCACGGTTCATGAATTCACTGTTTTCTTTGTGTCTCGTGTATTTGTTGTTTTGTGTGTGTGGGTGTGTGTGAGTGGGCGTTACCGCTCGTTCCAGCTGATCAGCGCGCCAGCTGATCCACATTCCCCGCACCAGCTGCTGCCAATTAACTCACCTATAAGTTCTCATCGCACTCTCCTCTCTTTGTCAGATCGTTGTTTGGTGTCCTCAGTGTGTGTTCTTCGTGTGCCCGTCTGCAGTCCTGTTCCTGGTTCGAGTTCCTGTTCAGTGTCTTCGTGCTTTTCGTCTCGTCTGGATGTTCACCTGCACTGGATCCACCGTCACTACTCTTCACCAGCACGCTGACCATCTTGTCCCTGCGCCACCAGCCCACCCGAGATTCTGTACTGTGATTGTGTCTTTTGACCAACTAATAAAGAGTTTACTTTAGAGCCCTGCACGGGCCTCAAATCTAGGCCCGAGCCCGGCCCTGGCCCGAGACGCTCAGGCCCTAGCCCGACCCGTGTCCGACAGCTCATCAGAATTATCAGCCCGAGTCCGACCCGAGCCCGTGTTTTTTTTGTTTGTTTTTTCACAGCGGTAGCCTGCCCTATTTGCAGCCATTAAAATATCCGTTTTGTTAGTTATGTTTCTTTTCTTTTCATTTCTTTATTAAGTTAATTTAGACAAATGTTTGGAGCATAAAAAAAAAAAAAAAAAAGACGACCAAGCAAGCCGAGCCAACAGCGAGTAAAACATATTTGATCAATTTAGCCTCTCAATCAACGCTAATACTTTACTTGGCTACAATAAAATCCATAGATATAAAACACTTCAAGCATATCACACAGACAGTTAGTTTAATGTTTATTTATTAAACCACAGTGAGTAAATTTTTTTGAAATACTGAGGCAGGCTCAGGCTGCTCGCAACAGCGCTCGCAAACGAAATTAGCAATAGTCAATCTAAACTAATTAAATGAAATAAATCAAAAACAAACTTGCAGGTTATCTTACCTCAAAAATGCACCACAGAACATGGCCATTCTTTTTTCCAGTAGTTTCCAACAGTTAAACGATAATAAAGTCCAATCAAACGAAAAACATCAGTAGTTTCCAACAGTTAAACGAAAATAAAGTCCAATCAAACGAAAAGTTAGAACAGTCTCTTACAGAGCATCGTGGAGAAAAAGAATAGCATCCACAGTGGAAGATTTTAACCCAGTCCTCTCTTCTATCACTCGCGATTTTTCTCTTAATATTCTCCATTATTTGCACATGAGGTGAATCGTTGGTTGCGCTGACGGGAAACCTTCAGTGTTTGTGCGTGCGTGCGTGCGTGCGACTGTCATGTCAATCATATGTCAGTGTAATGATAAGATTATGAAAGTTATGAGGTTATTAAATGTCTTTCTATGTTTGATTTTCTATCGTCGATGTCAACTTCTCATATTTTTTTAATTAATGTGTAAAAATATAAAAAGAAGGATAACCCAAAAAAGGCCCGAGGCCCGGCCCGCATGTGAACTATGACGTGAAAATTGGCCCGAAGCCCGGCCCTAGGGGCGTAAAAAAGTCGGGGCCCGTCGGGCTCGGGCTGAAATGCAGGGCTTTAGTTTACTTGCATCCTTGCTTCCGCTTGAGTATTATGACAGGATCTTAATGCCAATTTTTGTTTTTTTGTTTTGCCACCACTGTAACACTCCACTATATTATACAGCAGAGTATATACAAAAATAAATAGGAACGCCTGTTCCCGTTTCCTAGTCCACTTACAAGTCGGAGACAAAGGAATATTCAGCACGATCTGTTAATCAAACAATCCAAGTGGATTTACAAAACCCACACAAACGTACCCAAATCACATAAAACTTTACAAATGTTAGTGCTGGTGTGTGTGCATGAGCGTGTACGTAATGTCTTTTAGTCCAGCGTGTATAATGTCAAGTTCAGATCAGCCTCACCGGTAACAATGTCAAGTCCTTGAGCAGTATCAATGAAGTTTGTGACAAAGAAGTTTGTGACAACCAAGTGCTTCCAAGTCAATCAACAAATGGATAATCCACAATGAAAAGAGTTGAGTTGAAGAAAGTTGAGAACGCTCTCCCAACGACCGGTTCCTTTAATGGAAAACACATCGTCTTTTCCTGTTTACATGACAGGTCATCACATGACGCAAAGTCATGAGAAGTTATCGCGCGAACAGAAATCGAGGTCAAATACACAACAGTTAAGGCACATACAGCGTACTGAGGTAAGAAGATAAAGTAATTGCATAAAGTGACTAAACATACTTTGTTATTAGTCACTTATCTTATTTAAAAACTTCCCCTTATGTGGCCACGCTACACCACATTCACCTCAATAAGATCTGGTCCTTCCAAACTGACTTAAGTCAATGAAACTGATGCACTATTTATTTCCAGTCTTGCGCCATAAAGTAATGGCTCTTCATGAAGCCAATACAAGGATTTGGGATTATTTATCCTTTGGAGTTTAAAAAACTCCATACTTTAAAAAGGTTCCGATAAAAAAAAATGGAAATTTCACCAAAATTTCAAATTTCAATAAAAATAAGGATTTGTCCAAACTTAGACCTGCAACAGTTTTACAGATAAAGTTCTGACGTCCCACCCGCAGGCCATTGGATGTTTAACAGGTTTAACTTCTTGAAACACAAAACTCCAAAAAAAAAAAAAGTAAACGTTACATATCTTTGGAAAGCTGAGATTCTTGTGATTCGAACGATGTAAACCATTTTAGGATACAATCAACACTGCTGGTACAATCGTTGTCTTTGTCAGACCACCTGCACACATGTTTTGTATCGTTATTTGCTCAAATTTCAGTTTCAAGAATTGCAAAAAAACAAACAAAAAAAAACTATAATGTGTTTATGCTTCAGTTACTATATGCCAGCAATTATTGACAGTGAATCTGGATAAGGAATAGAATAGCTCTAAGTTTAACCTTTCATTAGAGCCCAAAATTATGACTGTACAGTAAAGCATTCAAGAATAGCAGCACACTAGGCATTAAAGTCGGCATGAAACGGAAGTTGAGATTGTAATTTTTTCCTTGTTTTGACGTATATCCGAGTGAAACGGCTTCTGAAATTAGAAAAAAATGTAGGGCGGGGCTTGATTTCGTCCTTCGGGAATTGATTGGATCGTTGGAGGTTGGGCGTTGCAAACAAAATGGAGGCAGATTTGAATGCCAGTTTACATTCAGTTGTGGAGGATTTCTCTCCACCGGACTCCCCACCGTTACCCTCCCATGAAGGATTTTTTATTTTATTTTATTATTCCCGCGAACCAAGATGAGTCAAGTCAAGTTATCAGTCTTATTAGACATTCTCTGTTATCAGTCAAGTTCACCCTCGAGAGCATCTCGATAGCCGCACCCTCATCGGCTCTGGCCGCACCCTTTCGCCATGGCACGTGACCGAAAGAGAAGAGAGGTCGTTTCGAGGGGGGAGGGAAGGGTAGGCTTTAATATTTGATTAAAGATTATATGGGTACATGAATTGCACAGTGCACAGATAAATCATTTATAATAAACACTACAATATTACATATAAAAAGAAGATTTGTCAAATTTGATTTCATGCCGACTTTAAGAGGATGATGTCATGTCACACATAACAATGTGTCTGTGGTTACAAAGTGTCATTTGGAGTCTCCAAGTGGCCTTTTTTTGGGAAGCGCCTAGACATAAACTTAGATAAACATGTGTAAAACACTCATTATCTAAGGTATTGTTATCAACTTTTAAATTGGGCTTGGTAAGGCTTCATGCCATAATAATCCCACCGTGTTTCCAGCTAATACCTCGCAGCTATAGTTATCTGCAGGCATCTGTTTACAAAAAAAAAAAAAAAAAAAATGTAGGTGGAAATCCCCCCCCCCCCCCCCCCCTTTTTTTAGTGTGTTCAAAGTTCTATTACTCAATACCAGTAAGACTTACAGTCATTCTGATTATCATCAGATCATTCTGTTTAGGAACAAACCTCAAAGTGTCCCCTTTCATAAGAGACCAAAATGCTTTTTTAGGCGTTTTAGGGCAAATTTTACAGGAATTCTAAGGGCACTTGCATTGGTCTACAACTTACAGACTCTGGGCCTGTCAAGGCATTCGACTGACCTTAAACGTTTAAATGTGGTTGAAATAATGTCAGTTTATGGAAAAACATTAATTCAACGTCAAAACAACGTTGAACACCAAATGGTTGAAATGGTGTTGTTAACTCACAATGGATTCAACATAGAAATATAAATAAAATTTGAGTTGTACGTCAAATCAACATTATTTTTACAACCATGACTTTTAAACATTTTGTTGAAATATATCAGTAGAAAATAACGTTGTTCCAACATCCAAACAATGCTGATCAATTAACTGTTGAAAAAGTGTTGATGCATGAATAATGATACAACGTTGAAAAATCAACTCTGAATTAAACGTTTGTTAAGTAACATTAATTCAACGTCAAAACAACGTTGAACACTAAATGGTTGAAGTGTTGTAAACTCACTACGGATTCAACATAGAAATAAAAATAAATTTTTGAGATGTACGTCAAATCAACATTATTTTTTACAACCATGACTTTTAAACATTTTGTTGAAATATATCAGTAGAAAAATAACGTTCCAACATCCAAACAATGCTGATCAATTAACTGTTGAAAAAGTGTTGATACATGAATAATGATACAACGTTGAAAGATCAACTCTGAATTAAACGTTTGTTGAGTCGTGATAAAAGCGCTTTCTAACGTTACATCTTAAAAAAAAAAAAAAAAAAAAAAAAAAATTTATTGCATAACACATTTGTTACAATTTGCCGAAAAAAGAAATTGATCTTGTAATACATCATTTAGATACAATTCATGTTTTCATAAGGAATAAAAAAATAAAAATAAATACACATCAGCCAATAGAGAATTGAGACGCTTTCTACATCTCCTGGCGTACTTTGAGAGCAACTCCAGTCTGATTAGAGCCCGTCTTGGCACTTCCTATTAGCCCCATTGTATCGATCTTGGTTGCAGTTCCATTAGAATTCCACTGGAGGTGATCGCGGGCGAGTGCAGACTGAATGGGAGTCTATGGGGCTATACGGCTAAATGTGTCTCTTTCACCTGATTGCCTTTGAGAAATCTCAGATTTTATTGTAGGTTTTGCAAGTTCAACATGGGTTATAGGTAAAAGTTGAATGAACGAGTACATATTTCTTTTCGATTTCTTACAGGTTGAGTTGTTGTTGCCCATAACACGCTAGCATTCTGCTAATGACGTCAGCATTCTGACGTCATTGACATTTTAAAAGACTTTTTAAACCAAATAAGTGACTCTAAAAAATCTAACACCCAGCAATGTGTAATTTCTTTGCATCTCCTTTCGAATACAACATTCAAATTACTAGACAAAAAATTATATCCTGAGAAAAGTGGATTTTGAGGGTTTTTCGCCATAGACCTCCATTCATTCTGCACTCGCCTGCGAGCGCCCCCGCATGGACAGAGACGTGTTACTGCAGCCAGTCCAGAAACCGGAAGTAATAGAGAGTGCCAATTCTCTTCCTATTAGACATTCTCTGGTCTGATTGATCATTTTGGAATATCGTTCAATACAAGAGCTTGATTGGAGGACGGCGGTTGTCCATCACACAACTGTGATTCTATTGGCTCTGACGGTTCCAGACAACACCCGATTGCGCATGCGGGAAGTGGGTCTGTGTCGTCATCGTCAGGCAGATTCTGACCTCGACCTGGACCGGTTCGGAATGAATTTGGGGGTAACAGCTCAAACGGTAAGTCACATTTTATAACTAGAAAATTCCTAAATAAATGTTGTGTGTGCCTGACTCTGTCACATATATTAATACGTATTGTGTTAATTAATATTGTGTGTATGGGAAGAGACTAGTTTATTAACCGCGAACCGCCGTTGTGTGCTAGCTAACCGCCAACCGCCAACCGCCGTTCTCTCTGTGTGTGTGTGTGTGTGTGTGTGTGTACGTGCGTGCGTGCGTGCAGACTAGTTTAACCGCGAACCGTCGTTGTGTGCTAGGGAGTGTGTGTGCTAGTGTTAGGGATGTCTCTGTTGGTCGAACGCGGCACATTGACACACTTTCCATCCACAAACTTTAAAAATAAGGTTGAGATTTCACATTATTCTTCCTTCTCTTTTCCAGAGATTTGGAAGAACACGACTTGAAAGTCTCCTTCAATGGTGAGTTGTCCCCATAACTTACCTAACCCAACCATCTATTTGAATCTGAAAGTAATTTAACCCTTAAAACAAAAATCATTTACATTTTTAATTTACATTTACATTTAAATACAAGTTGATGTGGAAGATATTATTTAAAAAATGATGAGGACAGCCCTCATTTGATTGATTGTTTTTATGACTTATTTTCAAATTAAATGATTTTCTTTATAAAAATATTTAGTTTTTATATTTTACACTCCCAGATGTATCACAAAAAATGGAGACGACAAAATGCAAAATTGAATGAGAATTGAATGTGAAATCTCAACCTTATTTTTAAAGTTTGTGGATGGAAAGTGTGTCAATGTGCTGTGTTTGATCAACTAGAACAAAATAAAAAAATTGCTCCACTGGCAAATTTTTCTATTTATTTTGTGAAAATTTGCATGAAACAAGTGAAAATTGTCTAAACACAAGTTACTTTTTAGTGTATGAGATTATTTTGATTAGAAAATAGACATTTGACTAGAAATATCATAAATATTCTTGGTAAAATTTTGAGTTTTTGCAGTGCATTTTTATTGGGCAAATGAAAAAACTTGGATTTTGTGGTGTAGAGCGTACTCAATACATTATAAAAATAATAATCAATCGCTTCTTTTTTTGGCTAGAATTCCAGAAGAGAGTTCTTCAGCTCCTTGTCGAAATCAAGGATAAAATTCATGTTGCCACCTCATCTGCTGGAACAAGTTATGAAGTGAAGCCGGCAAACACTGAAGAAGAGCTTGAAGCTTTAGAGAATCGCTTGGAGGACAAGAATGAGGGAGCAGAACTGGTAAGTTTTAAATAATTAATCTTGTAAAGTGTTGGCAAAGTTTCATTATGACAATTGGCTTGTTCACTTTGGTGACCACTACAAACTCCTCGTCCTCATCATGTGCCTGCTTTGTGGAGGTCTGGACTCTACTGACCACTTTTTCTGGTTATATTTTTAATTTCTTGTTTCTTGTTCTTTTCAGAATGAACATATGAAGACGTTGGGAGGCGTTGATGCTGCAGACCATGTGAACAAGTCAATGGCTGCTGCGTAAGTAACTTTGTTCCTTTTTTGCATTAGTTTACAGTGATGTTCCCTGTCATATACTGTCATGCACTCCCCCCACACACCCACTTACTCACTCTCTGCTACATTTTCATAATGAACTTGATTGCAATATAATATTCTAATATAAATCTGTTTTACCATGGCAGAACTATGACAAATAAAATGATGGCCATAATGAGCCTCAGAGGAAGAAGTGGGAAGGTTGCCTTCATGAAGACCCGTCTCTACAAGATAATCTGTGGTGAGTTTGCTTTAACATAGTAGTTTTGTAACAGTGTTTTAAAATAATTGAATATAGTAAGCAGAATAATAATTCATAAGAAATGAAGAAATCATTTTAGTTGGAGGACTCTACAGAGCATGCTCTAATATTATATATAGTACTCCATTCTGGGCTCTAGACTAACTTCTCTACCGGCAGCACTGGTTACTACCAACTGCCTTTTGTTGCTTGCCCAAGCACATGATTATCAATGACCTTGCACATTGATAAATACTAATTTATATACTTGAAACATTGGCAATTCCACAAAAGTTGATATTTGCAAAATATTTTAATTTGAGAGGTTAATGTTTGCTAATACTGATCTGTTTTTCCCCCCCTCATCAGACGCTGTCTTGAGCTTATTTGATACAACTACAACAAAAGCAGACGAATACATGGTCAAATACTTGAAATATGCACCAGAGAGGATAGGTGGCGGTGGCAGAAAGAAGTAACAAAAAGGGAAGATTTAACCAGTCGTGTTCAATGTTGCCCAATGTTTGGGCCGTTTTTCTAAAGGTTAAAGTTCGACACGTGTAAAATGATGTTGTGTGAAATGTTGGCACACTTGCAGCCATGCAATAAAGCATGTTTCTTACGTCAGTGAAATGTCTTTATTAATCTTCTTCCTGGTCTTGCTTTGACCAATTGGCTTCTTCCTAGCTGACTGTGCGTGTCCACAAACTTAGTGTTTATGTATCCATTTCAAGGTGTTTAGTGTTATTGTTGAACACATCAATACTTTAGTGAAAACAGTTTAACAAAATAAACTATGTTGAAAAGCAGGACTTTATAGTGACGTTGAAATTTCAACGTTGATTGGATTTGCAAAATCTAAACCAAAATCAATATTGATTCAATGTTGGCGTATTCACCTATGTTGAGAAACGTGACATTGGAATGACGTTGCTATTTCAACGTTGATTAGATTTGCAAAATCTGAACTAAAATCAATATTGATTCAACGTTGGCAAATTCACCTACGTTGAGAAACGTTACGTTGGAATGACGTTGCTATTTCAACGTTGATTAGATTTGCAAAATCTAAACAAAATCCAACGGTTATCCAACACTGACACCTGACGTTGATTCAACGCTGACTCTACGTTAAAATGCCAGCTGGGAAATTGTACTTGAAAGGTCCAGCTTTGTAAGTCCTTGTCCAACTTCTTTTGGTAAATATAAGATGTAATGGACCACCACGTGAATTTTATTCCAGAACAAGTCTATCAACATCGATTGGATCTTAGCCAGAAAGAGTGGTGGCGGGTCAGCACAAGTCAGCCGTTGCCAAAGAGATGAAGCATCGGGTTTTAATAATAAGGGTTCGACCCCTATAAGGCAATATTTGATTAATCCACTTCTGTTTATCAAAACGGCCCTTTATTTTCTCAACCATCCCTTCCCAATACAGTAATTAAAATGACTCTTCTCCTAAATAAACTCCTAAATATTTTCTTTTTTCCATGTCAGACCAACTGGGAGTTTGAGAGTCACTGTTATCAACTCCCATTAAAACAGCTTTACTTTTTAACCAATTCACTTTTGCAGCTGAAATCATTTCAAAATCTTCCAAAGTTTTCATCAAAATGTTCACATCATTTTGCTCTTTTACAATTACAATAACATCATCAGCATAAGCTGGAAGACTGGAAGAACTAGAAGAGAGGGCAAATGAGGTGTGTTCTGGCGGATTGTTGGCGCATTGCTATTTTGAGGAAACAGAAATAGACTGTGCCATTGACCAACTCAAACCTGGTCTAAAGTCAATGGGCAATAATTTTTTTATTTTTTTATTTAATGAGCGCGTTAGTAATGTGCGCCTATAGGCTCCACAACGTGCGTACACTCTGCTTATTTAACACACAGGGAAGCACAGCAGCACACAAACATGCCACATATTTAAAATAAAAGGATTATAATGTAAAAGATTATTATTGTGTACATAAAGATATGGTGGAATCCGGCTTGTCCCGTAGATGGTCTGTTGCGCTCACTTTTAACTCACGCACGAGCAGTTCCGTTTGCGCTCTGGAGACGGCTTCGGTCTTTCCACTATCAAATTCCGTCATGTAAATAGTGAATCTGCCATGGCACGAGCGCAACTTATTTAAAGGGAATTGGTTTAACGCACGTAAATCCCAAAACACACCCATTACTCATTATGAGAATAGGGACAACCCTTTTAGACCATGCGCCTGCTGCGCCGACTATTTTTCCCGTCGTTAAACTAGCAAAAGTGGATTCGTACACGCCCTAAGTGAACGTGCGCCGTGCGCTTTAGACCCTGTGCTTAGATCGTTAAAATAGGGCCCATAGTATTATACATGTTTGGTATCATTTGAAATATCTCAGTGCGACTGGTACAAATGTGTCTTTCCCAAAGAAGTAAACCAAAAGGTAATAAAGTTCTTAAGAGTTTAAAGGTGTGAACTCTGAATGCAGATTCCCATTGTTAGCAAATGTTTCCATGTGAAAGAAGTTTCTGTCTATATAAAGAAATGCAACAAGAGGTTCCCCTTACGAAAAAGAAGTATACTTTAAGTTCATTTTATGAAGTATACTTAAGTAATGTTCAAGTATATTTTTAAGTATACGTTATCTAGTAAGTATACTAATATCAATGTGTACTTGTAGTAAACTTGTAAGTGTACTATTTCAATACTGCTTGGGACTAAATTGCCCATATTTTAGAATATAAAAGTATATGTTTAAGTGTACTATAAGTGTAACAGTAGTAAACTTTAAGTACACTACTAGGTTTCTCATTAGTAATGCATTTGTACTAGGGAGGAGAGTAAGAATTGCTCTCCGACCACTTAGTGGTAAAAAAACAAAAAAACAAAGAAGAGCAGAGAAGTACACTTCAAAGAAGATGTGATTTGTATCTTGATCTGTCCTGTAATCAGAACTATGAAGATTTTTAAAGAATGTTACTGCTCTTTTTGGGAAGTCCTTTTAATTTCGACTGGGTCTGATAACACAACCCCAGTTTCAGAACGTAGATTCTGAATATACCGTTTTTGACCATTCTTTTTTTCTAATAAAAAAACAAAAAAAAAACAACAACCTTTAATAGACTTTTGACCTTTTAACAGGTCTTGATTTCCTGTTACTTAAAATAACCCCCTGAGGTCGACAATCGCGCCGGCGCGATAGGCTCGCTTTTTTTCAGTTCAGTTCAAAAGAAATTAATTTTGCTCTGTTGACTTTGATATTACAAGCAAGTTTCATACATCAATCGATTCTGTTAAATGTGTATTATTTTTGTGTATACTCACAATAAAAACAAAGTGTTGTGCTTTTTGCCAAATAAAGAAAAATAAACGTGATGCGAGTTCTGCCTTCTCTCTGTCAGTGAAGACCATTCTGAAACGCGTCCGAAAATGAACTGTAACTCAGCGAATACTCAGTCAAACAGGCAAACAGACACACAGGCATGAAGCTTGAATTCTCTTCTTTTAAATGAGGTAATTTATATAAAAAACAAATATTCTCATCTTGTGAAATCTTTATTAAAAGAGAGCGATTCCAGTCAAGCTAATTAGAGCTCATTCAAATGTAATGTGAACACGCCCAAGGAGACCGCGTGCTATTCAAACGCAAATTACTGAGGCAATCCAAGCAAACCTGTGAACGCCACCATATCAGCTCGAGAAAACACAAGTTTAATCATTGTAGCCTACGTGTTTACACCATCTGGCAGCACTGTGAGGAATAATAATAATGGAAAATCTACCTCAGAGTGCGGGTATTGCAGGAGAGAGGATCCGAATATGTAGTAAGTTTTTTTTTCCTTCTCAAGTTAATCGCGTTTCTGTGAATGAATGAACGGCAGCCGCAGAGATGCGCGCTGTTTATCACAGCTCGCTAAAAGACAGTTTAAATTTAAATTGCGTCTCTGTGTGAATGATGATGTTTTAGCAAACTGTATTGCTATACTGAGTTGAGTAAAAATCGACTGAAATATGTTGAAATAAAATGTAGGCTATTTGTAAGCAACGTATTAAACTGAAAATTAACATTTATATGCCCTAATATTTCATAAAAACAACGTTACAGTCAGGCGTTTCTGTTTGTGAATGAATGTTTCGGTTTTAGCAAACTGTATTGCTATACTGAGTAAAAATCGACTGAAATATGTTGAAATAAAATGTATTTGTATAAGCAACGTTTTAAACTGCAAATTAACATTTATATTTCTTATAATAAAAAATGAAAGACCTATGTTACAGACATATGAAAGACAACATTTCGTTGATTAGTTTTGGATAGATTGTACATTTTTACTGTAAAATATCTGCCACCTCAAATAAGCTTTTGTTTGCCAATATTTACTCATGTTAAATATAGTATGTTTTGTCAAAAATAAAGTAATCAAATAATCAATCAAATCCTTAACTTTGAAATATGTATGATAAAATGTGTACTTTAGTTTTTACAAAGAAAGATTACACTTGAATTGTTGTTGTAATTGTAACCTTTTTAATAAAAATATATATTTACAAGGTAGATGTAAACAAACTATTAAAAGGTAAATATAAGCCTTTTCTTTAAATAATTTTTATTGTGTTTTATAGTGACAAATTTGGGGAGAGGATAAATATTCCAAAACTGAAAATACAGTATGAGAATTAACTGCACAATTACTAGACATGTTTTCCTTGGATATTATAGGCCAAATTGCAAGCACAATATGTGGAAAAATAAAAAAGAATTGAGATGCTTCCAACTGTTGCTCTTGCATTCTTGTGGCTCAGTGACACACCTTAATGAATGGCTAATTAAGTATGCAGGCCCCATTGTCTCCTCAGGTGTGAACCACTAAATATGCATGATCGTTGACGCCCACTCCGCATATTGCCTTTCCAAACAGAAAGTGCTTTGCAAAATTCAAATCAATGTATTGTGTTATGTGAATGATAAGGCAGGGTGATTTTCACATCATTTTGAAGAAAAAACACTAGGTGATGACATCCATTAGACAAAAGTCTTATTGGCACATATTTAGAATGTGTTTTATGGCCTTATTTCAGAAACTTTAGTTTTTAGTTTTTTCAATAACCACGCATAAACATTATTCTCTCAAAAATGCAGACATGTACATTCTTGTTGCTCACATATTCTGGTAGCCCTGTTTGTGCTAAATAGTGTGTAATTTTTTTTTGCCATTAATATGTTTATAAGCAACTGAAAAAAGCACAAATGTCAGGGCATGTCAGAACATCTCAAGGACCCCAAAAACACCTTAGACCCCAGAGGGTTAAAACTTGAATTTCTAAAATATCATCATCTAAATTCTTCATAGACTGAGTTAAAATGTTTGTGACATAATTGCCTAATATTTACTTTCCCAATGTCACACCATTCTTGTTAAAGTAACACTAAGTAACTTTTCAACCTTCATAATATATTTCCAAAACGCTTGTGATGGTACATCGACTTAAAATAGGTTGAATGACGCGTCTGCCATAGCCTGATGGGGTTTGTATAGTTTTTAATCGTACTTTTAAACTTCGGGGTTCGGGTAGTAACACCCGCCCACAAAAAGAACTACAAAATTCGACTGCTTTACGGCATAGGCTACCTCACTTCCCCCAACACGTCCTCGCATGCTGTTGGACTTGTAAGTATATTGCTTATACTGTATATCACTCGGACAAGCTTTTTACTCGTTGGTGTGAGCTAAAAAGCACCTGGCGTTCTTGTTGATGTAGACATCTTCGGAGGCTAGCTGTGCTTGTTCGATGTCCGACGATTTGTAACGCGTTGTGTTTATTCCCCAATCGAACTCGTGTAACTGTCTGTCACACCACGTTCTATGGTCCACAGCATTACTTGATAGACAAAAATAGGACAAGAATGAGCATCAAACAGAAACAATCCGCTTACGGTGTGTTCGAGGCGCACATACAATACAGACTGTGCCGAGTCAGTTAAACAGGGCGCGCGCAGCTCTTAAAGGGGACACACCTTATTGCCACTCGTTACAGCTTCTATCGGACTGAACAGGGACCGGTATACAGGGGCATCAGGCTCAGGATCAGTGAGTGAAGAGACTGCTGCGTGAGTGGTATTTACGACAGTAACGTTAAATACAAGTAGTCCACAGCGACTCTAGGGGTCGTTGTTTGACCAAAACGGAAATCCTACATAATGGGGCTTTAAGAGGAAAATATATATTTTTGTTCTCTAAAAGACTCCCAAATAAAACTTTAAAACATCTTTTAACTGTAAATCTGACAACAATGTCACATTAAAATGCCAATAAGGACTATTTAACTTAACAGAACTTACAATAATTTTACACACAACCAAACCCACTGGAAGAATTGAGCCATTTATGAAAAAAAAAAAAAAAAAAATGTAAGATGATGTTTGAAAACATAAAATCTATCTAATTGTGCCATTAACAACGATCAACCGAGCGATCAACCTGGGGAACCCCATACCCTTTGGCAGCGGCCAGGTCGAGGGGAGGAAAGGCGGAGATGGTCGCCGAATGATCACGGGAAGACAAAGGAGTCTTCCAGGACCTTGTGACCTCCTCATGCACATCCAGGAAGAAAGGTATTGGGGTTGGATGCTGAAAAATCAGCGGCCGCACCCAAAAACCAATCATCCAGCTGCGAGAACACACTAGGCAGGGTGAGAGAGATAAATCGATGATCTCAGGATGGCTTGTGGACTGAAGTGAAACACTTGGCTGCGAAGCGAAAACATATCTGCATGTTGCCGGCATACTTCCTTATGTACCCACGAGGTGGGGCAAAGTTACGCTATGCAAATTCCGCAGACTCATGGCATTTCTTGCCATTGGCTCGTTTTAATTCAAATGTTCAATGTTTTAAATGTTCACCGGCTCAGGAACAGACACCACCGCCTCAGGAACAGACACCACCGGCTCAGGAACAGACACCGGCTCAGGAGCAGACACCGGCTCAGGAACAGACACCGGCTCAGGAACAGACACCGGCTCAGGAACAGACACCGGCTCAGGAACAGACACCAGCTCAGGAACAGACACTGGCTCGACCATCTTGTCCGGAGACACTGGATCGGCCTTCTTGTCCGAAGACACTGATTCGGCCTTCTTGTCCGGGGACACTGGTTCGGCCGTCTTGTCCGGAGACACTGGTTCGGCCGTCTTGTCCGGAGACACTGGTTTGGCCGTCTTGTCCGAGGACACTGGTTCGACCATCTTGTCCGAAGACACTGGTTCGGGACTCTTGTCTGGAGACACTGGCTCTGCCATCTTGTCCGGAAACACCGGTTCGGCCATTTTGTCCGGAGACACCGGTTCGGCCATCTTATCTGAAGAAACTGGTTTGGTCATTTTGTCCGGAGACACTGGCTGGGCAGACGTGACGTGAACAGTCTCTGGCTGGGCAGACGTGACGTGAACAGTCTCTGGCTGGGCAGACGTGACGTGAACAGTCTCGGGCTGGGCCATCTTGTCCGAAGACACAGGCTCGGCAGGCGTGACGTGAACAGGCTCGGCAGGTGTGACGTGAACAGGCTCGGCGGCGGCCATCTTGTCCGAAGACACAGGCTCGGTGGCGGCCCTCTTGTCCGAAGACACAGGCTCGGCAGACGTGACATGAACAGTCTCTGTGGCATCCATCTTGTCCGCAGACACTGGATCGGCAGACGTGCTGTGTCTCCTCCACGCATGCAGTATCGCCACTGCATAGAAGAGGAACACGGCCTTCCTGGCCATGGCAGGACTGATGATGGCGAGTTCTGGGACCACCGGAACTGGAACCACCGGACTCGGGACCACCGGACTCGGGACCACTGGAACAGGAACCACCGGAACGGCATGGAGGAAGTCTTCCTTCTCCGTTTCGGGGCCACCGGAACTGGGACCACCGGAACTGGGACCTGCGGGACAACAGCGGGCTGCACGGGGACCTCCGGGACAACAGCGCGCTGCACGGGTACCTGCGGGACAACAGCGGACTGCACGGGGACCTCCGGGACCGCAGCGGGCTGCACGGGGATCTCCGGGACAACAGCGGGCTGCACAGGGACCTCTGGGACCACCTCCGGGTCCTTAGGACGGTTGGAGGTCTTCCTCCTCCGCCGTTTCTGATGGTGAGGAGCAGGCTCCGGGTCAGGCAGGAACCACGGTGAAGAGGGCTCTGGGTCGATCATCACCGGCTCAGGGTCGATGAGAGACCGAGGCGGAGAGTGGTGCTCGATGTCGCCTCTAGAACCTCCTCTTCTGTGGCCACCACGGGTACCAGAAAATCTGGCCAGACGGGTTCCCTCAAAAGATGGTTCCCTCCTGATGGGCCGAGACTCGAGGGATTTGGCCATCTTGATCTCCTCCGTCTGCTGGGCCCATAGCGCGAAACACTGGAAGATGTTAATTCGTGGAGGTGTTTCCTTGAGTCCTGAATTCCTCCTCTCGATGGTCGGAGAGGAGCCACGAACATTCTTACCGCTGGATCTTGACATGACGGAGTCCTTCTGTCACTATCCACACATAGGAAACAGAGAGAAGATCCAATTGCAGTATGTATTTTTTAATGAGGGTAATCCGTTACTCAGAAACAGTCCATGCAGGGGTCAAAACCAAGATCCAACATAAATAGACACAAGAAAACAGGCAAGAACAGAACTCGGAAGTGGCACGATAAATACAAGGACTCCGTGACACATACTAAAACAGACAGGGTTATATACACAGGGAAATGACAATGCTAAAGGGGAATTGGCTAAGTGCAATGATTAATGACAAGGGACAGCTGAGTGCAATGAAGAAACAAGGATCGTGGGGAATGTAGTTCAGAAAGTGACAGACACCGTGGGGAAGGAGGACATCTAGTGGTTACCCAGGGAACACAAACCAGACACTGTGACACTCTTCCACTCCATAGTCAAGACATTAACAACTGGATTGAGAACAAACTGAGACATTTGAATCAGAGCACTCACTCTCACTACTTTCATTGTCCACCTTAATCTCTTCTTGGTTATTTCTGGCCTGTTTCAAAACCATGCTCTTGTCATTTTTTTCCCTCTTCAGAGGTATTTTAAAAATAACCTGATCCATGTCCATTATATTATCATTTTGAATTAAACTTTCCACTTGTGACTCAGTATCAGAAAGTGGACTCAAACTCTTGTGTGTATTAACCAGAGCCTCTCCACAACCAGTGCTGTTGCTTTCATCAATCTCACAGGTTAGCATATCAGATGTTTTTTTCATTTATTTCATCACTTTGTCTAGTCAGATCAGATTCAAAAATTGCATCTGCTGACAAACTCTTTTTTGAGAAGGCCTACTGGCAACTTCTGTCTTCATTTTGCGCAGTGTTATCTTTAACACCATCATTCTGATGAGCGGTGTTTTCCGGGCACCTGCATATCAAATGACCAGACTTTCCACACCCAAAACACCTCTGTGTCTGTAGTAACAAAAAACATGTAATCAAATAATTTTCTTTGAATTTAAGATTTAAATCAAGATCAGTTCTGTTTCCGTTTAGTATCATACGTGAATCGACACTACATGTTTCACCTAGGGGTGTGACGGTTAGTATAACCGTGAGACCGACGGTTATAGTTGAACACCGTCATTAGATCTCTATAACCGCCAAAATCGTGTTATTAAAATATTTTTTACAAACATTTTTTATCATAGAGAATGTTTAAACACTAATTAAAAACAATTGTTAACAGTCTGTGTCATTAATGGTCTTCCTCGTTTCCAACAGTGGCGTGGCGTGGGGAAAATTTCTGAGGAAGCCAATTAAGACACAACCTCTAAGCTGTGTGTTTTAAGGGGTGGGGGCAGAAAATCATACGTTACCATTTATATGTTGCTATTTGGATGAACTATTAGAGCGCCCAGCATCATCTTACCGGGACTTACGCTTGTTACAATCCAACACTTTGAGCACGGACGCTCTCTCTCTCTCTCTCTCTCTCTCTCTCACACACACACACACACACACACACACACACACACACACAGTCAGTCCTCTTAAACATCTTTCATGGTGTTTTTTATTAAAACATTCGCAGATAGGAAACGCCAACGGTAAGCAACAAGAAGATAACCTTTTTCATTTAATACACCCTTAAATCGGTGTGACGCTCATGTAAGGATATACAATAGCGGTTATTCACAAACAATCACAACAATAAACAACAAAGTGCACTCACATGCTGCTTAATCAAAGCACGCAAGAAACAGTAAGAAGAACTATAATCACATTAAAAAAATAACACATCGCTAAATGGGCAGTACAGACCAGACGCGCTCTCTCTCTCTCTCGCTCTCTCTCTCTCTCACACACACACACACACACACACACACACACACACACAGTCAGTCCTCTTAAACATCTTATGGTCTTTTCATTAAAACATTCGCAGATAGATAGGAAACGGACGGTAAGCAACAAGAAGATAACCTTTTTCATTTCTTTTACACCCTTAAATCGGTGTGACGCTCATGCGAGGATTAATAGCGGTTATTCACAACAATAAACAACAAAGTGCACTCATGCTGCTTAATCAAAGCACGCAAGACACAGTAAGAAGGAGCAGACACCGGCTCAGGAACAGACACCGGCTCAGGAACAGACACCGGCTCAGGAACAGACACCGGCTCAGGAACAGACACCGGCACAGGAACAGACACCGGCTCAGGAACAGACACCGGCTCAGGAACAGACACCAGCTCAGGAACAGACACTGGCTCGACCATCTTGTCCGGAGACACTGGATCGGCCTTCTTGTCCGAAGACACTGATTCGGCCTTCTTGTCCGGGGACACTGGTTCGGCCGTCTTGTCCGGAGACACTGGTTCGGCCGTCTTGTCCGGAGACACTGGTTTGGCCGTCTTGTCCGAGGACACTGGTTCGACCATCTTGTCCGAAGACACTGGTTCGGGACTCTTGTCTGGAGACACTGGCTCTGCCATCTTGTCCGGAAACACCGGTTCGGCCATTTTGTCCGGAGACACCGGTTCGGCCATCTTATCTGAAGAAACTGGTTTGGTCATTTTGTCCGGAGACACTGGCTGGGCAGACGTGACGTGAACAGTCTCTGGCTGGGCAGACGTGACGTGAACAGTCTCTGGCTGGGCAGACGTGACGTGAACAGTCTCGGGCTGGGCCATCTTGTCCGAAGACACAGGCTCGGCAGGCGTGACGTGAACAGGCTCGGCAGGTGTGACGTGAACAGGCTCGGCGGCGGCCATCTTGTCCGAAGACACAGGCTCGGTGGCGGCCCTCTTGTCCGAAGACACAGGCTCGGCAGACGTGACATGAACAGTCTCTGTGGCATCCATCTTGTCCGCAGACACTGGATCGGCAGACGTGCTGTGTCTCCTCCACGCATGCAGTATCGCCACTGCATAGAAGAGGAACACGGCCTTCCTGGCCATGGCAGGACTGATGATGGCGAGTTCTGGGACCACCGGAACTGGAACCACCGGACTCGGGACCACCGGACTCGGGACCACTGGAACAGGAACCACCGGAACGGCATGGAGGAAGTCTTCCTTCTCCGTTTCGGGGCCACCGGAACTGGGACCACCGGAACTGGGACCTGCGGGACAACAGCGGGCTGCACGGGGACCTCCGGGACAACAGCGCGCTGCACGGGTACCTGCGGGACAACAGCGGACTGCACGGGGACCTCCGGGACCGCAGCGGGCTGCACGGGGATCTCCGGGACAACAGCGGGCTGCACAGGGACCTCTGGGACCACCTCCGGGTCCTTAGGACGGTTGGAGGTCTTCCTCCTCCGCCGTTTCTGATGGTGAGGAGCAGGCTCCGGGTCAGGCAGGAACCACGGTGAAGAGGGCTCTGGGTCGATCATCACCGGCTCAGGGTCGATGAGAGACCGAGGCGGAGAGTGGTGCTCGATGTCGCCTCTAGAACCTCCTCTTCTGTGGCCACCACGGGTACCAGAAAATCTGGCCAGACGGGTTCCCTCAAAAGATGGTTCCCTCCTGATGGGCCGAGACTCGAGGGATTTGGCCATCTTGATCTCCTCAGTCTGCTGGGCCCATAGCGCGAAACACTGGAAGATGTTAATTCGTGGAGGTGTTTCCTTGAGTCCTGAATTCCTCCTCTCGATGGTCGGAGAGGAGCCACGAACATTCTTACCGCTGGATCTTGACATGACGGAGTCCTTCTGTCACTATCCACACATAGGAAACAGAGAGAAGATCCAATTGCAGTATGTATTTTTTAATGAGGGTAATCCGTTACTCAGAAACAGTCCATGCAGGGGTCAAAACCAAGATCCAACATAAATAGACACAAGAAAACAGGCAAGAACAGAACTCGGAAGTGGCACGATAAATACAAGGACTCCGTGACACATACTAAAACAGACAGGGTTATATACACAGGGAAATGACAATGCTAAAGGGGAATTGGCTAAGTGCAATGATTAATGACAAGGGACAGCTGAGTGCAATGAAGAAACAAGGATCGTGGGGAATGTAGTTCAGAAAGTGACAGACACCGTGGGGAAGGAGGACATCTAGTGGTTACCCAGGGAACACAAACCAGACACTGTGACACTCTTCCACTCCATAGTCAAGACATTAACAACTGGATTGAGAACAAACTGAGACATTTGAATCAGAGCACTCACTCTCACTACTTTCATTGTCCACCTTAATCTCTTCTTGGTTATTTCTGGCCTGTTTCAAAACCATGCTCTTGTCATTTTTTTCCCTCTTCAGAGGTATTTTAAAAATAACCTGATCCATGTCCATTATATTATCATTTTGAATTAAACTTTCCACTTGTGACTCAGTATCAGAAAGTGGACTCAAACTCTTGTGTGTATTAACCAGAGCCTCTCCACAACCAGTGCTGTTGCTTTCATCAATCTCACAGGTTAGCATATCAGATGTTTTTTTCATTTATTTCATCACTTTGTCTAGTCAGATCAGATTCAAAAATTGCATCTGCTGACAAACTCTTTTTTGAGAAGGCCTACTGGCAACTTCTGTCTTCATTTTGCGCAGTGTTATCTTTAACACCATCATTCTGATGAGCGGTGTTTTCCGGGCACCTGCATATCAAATGACCAGACTTTCCACACCCAAAACACCTCTGTGTCTGTAGTAACAAAAAACATGTAATCAAATAATTTTCTTTGAATTTAAGATTTAAATCAAGATCAGTTCTGTTTCCGTTTAGTATCATACGTGAATCGACACTACATGTTTCACCTAGGGGTGTGACGGTTAGTATAACCGTGAGACCGACGGTTATAGTTGAACACCGTCATTAGATCTCTATAACCGCCAAAATCGTGTTATTAAAATATTTTTTACAAACATTTTTTATCATAGAGAATGTTTAAACACTAATTAAAAACAATTGTTAACAGTCTGTGTCATTAATGGTCTTCCTCGTTTCCAACAGTGGCGTGGCGTGGGGAAAATTTCTGAGGAAGCCAATTAAGACACAACCTCTAAGCTGTGTGTTTTAAGGGGTGGGGGCAGAAAATCATACGTTACCATTTATATGTTGCTATTTGGATGAACTATTAGAGCGCCCAGCATCATCTTACCGGGACTTACGCTTGTTACAATCCAACACTTTGAGCACGGACGCTCTCTCTCTCTCTCTCTCTCTCTCTCTCTCTCTCTCTCACACACACACACACACACACACACACACACACACACACACACACACACACAGTCAGTCCTCTTAAACATCTTTCATGGTGTTTTTTATTAAAACATTCGCAGATAGGAAACGCCAACGGTAAGCAACAAGAAGATAACCTTTTTCATTTAATACACCCTTAAATCGGTGTGACGCTCATGTAAGGATATACAATAGCGGTTATTCACAAACAATCACAACAATAAACAACAAAGTGCACTCACATGCTGCTTAATCAAAGCACGCAAGACACAGTAAGAACTAATCACGTAAAAAAAATTGTTTTTATCAAATACTCCAAATCTCCACCCTCCATAATTACAATTAATAATTTTAGCTAACTAGCTAAACAAGATGTCAACACAAATCCACAAATCTTCCGCTATTTCATTCATTCATTCATTGACGATGATAACGTGATGTGATTGGCCTGATGCCAACAAGTTCATGGCTTCCCTTGACACTGTCCTGAACAATCACAGGGGAGCAGTGTCGTGACAATAGCGTCACCTGATTGGTTAATCATTCTTTTTTTTTTCTATCAAGGGATGCCAACTCAGTCTGGCCTCCTCACAGACACAGGGTGCAGTACCATGTTTTCAACGCTCATTCACCATGTCACTTTTATAGGGGCGCTGTTTTACACATCATAAAACGCTCAGTAATGAATGAAGAGAGACGATGAGGAGATGACAGAAGGATTATGTAAACTGCGAAAACAAAAGTGTTTATTAAATGACGATTATATTCTGAAAAAGTGAGGAAGCCTGGCTTCCCTTGGCCTCCGCAAGAAAACGCCACTGGTTTCCAACTGTATTTGATTCTTTGCCAAGTACCAACGCAAGTTTTGTTTTGTAAATCGTAAGACATGATTTTTACCACTTCATTAAGTTTTTCTTTGTAGAAAGCCTTTCTTTAAAGCGAATTTCGTTTTGTACAAATTGTATCTTAATTTTAATAAATGTTTCATCAACCAATTGCATGTATTTAATAAATAAAAAGCAAATGACAATATAATAACCGTGACATGGAGGCGCCGGTGCGCCACGTTCACTTGCATTGCATTGTGAACTAGAGCGCATCTCATCGTAAATGAATGAAACTCAGCGTAGGCCTATGCCTCATACATTACCATTAAATATCTTTGCTGCATCCTTTCTAGAACAGACAAGGGCTTTCTTGCGACTTGCATCAGCAGAGCATTGCGTCGTCCATAGAGCGCAAAACAATCAGCGGATGGCGGGCGGGTGCGGCTTTGAAATTTGGTCAAAAAACGTTGGTGCGGATGATGAGTTTTGTGATGCGGTTGCGGATGAAATAATACCCCATCCGCGTATCTCTATCGATAACAACTTTGAACACTACACAAATATTAATTTTATGTTTTTAATTTAGGCGATCAAATAGCTAATCAGTGTCTGCTCATTTATTCAAACTAAGTTGTCCTATAGACCCTTTTACAGTTGGTAAACATGGTGACGTATTTGTGTGGGCGGGGCTTAGCTGGAGGCAGAAAGATCCCTCTGGCCGCTTCACTAACGTTAGTTTGCCAGTTTTGTTAGCTTGTTTTTTAACAATGACTGGAGAAAATCCAATTTTATCTTAATGTGCAAGGTCACTCACTGCCCAGGGCCGCGATTGTTATTTGCAAAAGTTAATTTTAACGGACGGAACCAGATTGGCCGACCCGTACACTCAGTTAATGGATGGACGATCTGACAGGATTAACGTTAACGCAACCTCCGGTTGAAAAGCCTGCTCTACACCTGTCCGATAGAGAAACTGAGCATAAAGAGAAACTGAGGGCATATACATCTTTAGATGCCTATTACTATGTGCTGAATGGCCACGTACAAGACTTGTTTGGTACGATCCGCAGTTCTGCCTAGCCAGCGCCACGGCCAGACACAATGTAAAGACTGACATTACGGTGCAATTTTAATTATGTGAATATTTTCTTGAAATAAAAATTACAGATACAGCATATTCATTTTTTAACTATGTATTTGATTACCCTTTCTTACCAGGTTCTTCAAAAAGTCTAGTCACAATCAATCAAAACAACAATCATAGATGATTCACAAATAATCACAATAATTTAGAAAACATTATGCGATAAAATGTAAAATTGGAGCCTGTACTCCGTCGATTCTAGAACCCAACAACACAACAAGATGACATTTAATAATAATAATAGTAATTTAAGCTCCTTATTATGTAGTCGAATCTGTGCTGGTTTGTATTGGCCGTCTCCAGTTTTCACTCTGTTTTGCCTCCAGCTAGCGCCGTGACGTAACTGTGATGTCCGCGCAAAAGGGGTCTATAACAGACGAACGTCGCAACGTCGCAAATACCCCGACCAAAATAAAAGGGTTATACCAACATTTTTTTAGAGTTGTTTTGGGTCAATTCATTTACCCCAGGTGGTAACACCTGGTTTTGGGGGAGAGGGGAGACATCTTGAAGAGACATCATTCAAAGAGGAGAACAGGATTCTCCTAAGTTCTCAATCTTTCTCATAAAACCAATGAATGCAATGAAATTAAGACCATTTTACCAATCACACTGAGACATTTAAAATGGTACCAAACATGAAAAGGAAAAACAATAGATTCACAAGATACATCATATGTGATATATAGACATTCTTAGTGAACTTTTGGTGACTTGACTCAGGGGGAAAGGAAGGGAGGAGGGAGAGGGGGATACAGAGGAAGGAGAAATGTTTGGACAAGACAATGTCCTGTGCTCTTTCTTTGCAATCTTCTGCCCAGGGTGCGTTTTATTGCTTTATTGTAGGGTCTTTTGTCTTAGCAGGAAAATCAGTTCTTACATCACCAACTATGCGTGAGTGAATCTAGAGCATTCCCTCCCTGAGTTGCCCTGTCTCCCAGTACAAATACTGGTTTAGGTGCTCAGTTTATAAATAGGCATGAATTAAACTAAGAAATACATTGCTTTTAATTGTTTTAGCTTATTTGAACACTTATTTGTCTTATTTTAAATGATCTTAAGTCATCTGAGCCTCTCTTGTGGACCTTGGTCCCCTGGTTTAGAACAAGTGATCTAAAGAATGTTTATATTGCATTTATAAGATTTCACATTACCTCCATTTTTTGGCAATTGATGCAAAAGCCTTATTTAAAACCATGGGGAATGCAGTTGTAACTCAAATCGTGCTGGGTTAGTTTTGTTGATCTAGTCTTCAGTCAGGGAGTTGTTATGATGAACCTAAATGTGGGGACTTACAAAATACATCGAAACAAAAAGAGAAAAAACAAAAGAAAGCACAGGGAGCACTCAGTGTAGGCAGATTGAAGTCAGGTGGGAGGAGCTACAGTTCTTAAAATGTCAGTTCCCAGAGCAAAATGACAATTTATTGTTCTCTCCAAAATAATGAATCATTGTCTCAGTCCACCCCTAAACTGCAGCTGTGTGCTACATTCTCATAACTTTGTGAGGAACTGATCCCAAGAAAGAAAGAAATACTCTGGAGGTTGTCAAAAGCATAATGAAATTCAGAGGTCATAAACCACGTTTATATCCTCTGCTCATTGAAAATGCTCTGTGTAATAATTGTAAAATTTATTGAACATTAGGAAATTTAGTGAGAAATTTTCTGTTCAAACAATGTCACCATATGACTTTAGTTATGGTTGTGGTCCTTGCTGTAGTTTTGTCACGTCTTGTTTTGGTCCATGTTTCATGTCTTGTCATGTGATTCCCTGGCCCTCATGTGATCCTGCCATGTCCAAGTTTAAGTCTTGAGTTTCATGCCACACCATGCTTTTGTTTTATGTTTGATCTTGTTTTGAGTATTAATAAACTGCACTTGGGTTCGTCAAGCTTGCCTCCAGTGGACTTCCATGTTACACGTTTCTTTGTGCATCTCTGCTGTGACTGCCCGCTTTTTAATTTGCTTTTGTAAATGCTGGTAATTGAAAAACATAATCACTCCCCATTATTATTACATTTATATTTGTGTTCATCTTAAGAAGAGAAGGGTTTCTTTGACAAAAATGAAAGACGCCAAAGTCATTTTAAAGGCATAGGCCTATATCACACAACACCAGGAGATTCATGTGTCTTGTTGAATCAGTCACTGCAAATATCTGACACAGCATCCATCTGCGACATTTTATGATTATCTGCAAGAACGCAATTAATTAAATGCATATTCATACAGTATGTGTTTTTCAAGTAGTCTGAAGCAAATTCACTATCTGTTCAGTCACGATGGTCAACCAATCTGTGTTGGTGCCCTAAAATGTATTTTTCTTTACCAGGGGAACAGGGACATATAGATCTACCTCCATGGTAATTTTCAAGATTCTCCTGGGAAGTCAACATTGCAAAACAAGTGCCTAAAAACCGGCAAAATATTGTACCTAACTACAATGTTAATATCAAGCATTTACATTATTTTTATATAATTAATGCACCAATACCACTCATGTATAATTTTTTTTGCAGGCCAGTTAAGAAAATGAGATTTTGATCTATTTGGACCTGACGAGAACAAGATTGTCTATGTATTTACAAATTCCAGCAGATTATACCCTAACACAAACAAATACTTCAGTGTTTATGTCATCAACAACATGAACAAAACTGAAGTTGGTGAAGCAACAGTCCTGTCATGATGCATGTGCCACTTGATTTCCTAAAAGAATTAGCAGATTTTCTCTCAGACCTATTGGTCAATGTCGATAAAGCATTAATTGTTGGAGATTTTAACATACACGTATATAATCAAAATGATGCGTTAGGGGCTGCGTTTATAGATTTATTAAACTCCTTTGGGGTTAAGCAAAACGTTACCGGACCAACTCATCATTTTAATCATACACTCGATTTAATTATATCACATGGAACCGATCCAACCGCTATAGATATCATTCCACAAAGTGATGATGTAACTGACCATTACATGGTAACTTGCATATTACGTACCCCTGTAATATATCATGCTGCGCCGCGTTATCGATTAGGCAGAACAATCCTTCCATCCACCATAGATAATTTTTCAAATTGCTTATCGGATCTGTCTCAGCTGCTCAGTGAACCCAAACAAACAGATGAACTAGAGGAACCAACCAGCACTATGAGCACCATTCTCTCTGGAAAATTGGATATTGTTGCACCTATTAGACTAAAAAAGGTCAGAGAGAAAATTAAAGCACCATGGTACAACAATACTACGCGTGTTCTAAAGAGAGAAACCCGTAATTTAGAGCGTAAATGGAAACAAACTAATTTAGAGGTTTTTAGAAATGCTTGGAAAGACAGTACGTCACGTTATAAAAAGGCCCTAAAAGTAGCCAGGGCTGAGCACCTCCGCAAACTAATAGAAAATAACCAAAACAATCCTAGGTTTTTATTTAACACCGTGGCTAGACTAACAAATAAACAAGCGTCACCTGAACAAAATATTCCGTTACAGTTTAGTAGTAATGATTTCATGAATTTTTTCACTGAGAAAATAGAAAACATTAGAACCACAATTGTAAACGTTCAATCCTCAATCGTGCCTTATAACTCAGCCTCGATTATCACCCCGCAAGAACAATTACAGTGCTTTACAACTATAGAACAAAAAGAGTTAAATAAACTTATCACTTCATCTAAAACAACAACATGTTTATTAGATCCCATACCAACTAAACTACTGAAAGAAGTGTTACCTATAGTGGAAGAGCCTCTCCTCAATATTATTAACTCATCTTTATCTTTAGGTCATGTTCCAAGAACATTTAAACTGGCAGTTATAAAACCACTCATTAAGAAACCACAATTAGACCCAAATAACCTAGCAAATTATAGACCCATTTCAAATCTTCCTTTTATGTCTAAAATACTAGAAAAAGTTGTGTCTGCCCAACTAGGCTCTTTCTTACAAGAAAATGACATCTATGAATAGTTTCAGTCTGGTTTCAGGCCACACCATAGCACTGAAACTGCGCTCGTTAAAATCACAAATGATTTACTCTTAGCTTCTGACAAAGGCTGTATCTCAATACTAGTTTTACTTGATCTTAGTGCTGCGTTCGATACTATAGATCACACAATACTCTTAGATCGACTACAAAATTATACTGGTGTTCAAGGACAAGCATTAAGCTGGTTCAGATCATACCTATCTGACCGATACCATTTTGTCTATTTAAATGGAGAAAAATCGATCATAACTCCAGTAAACTATGGAGTGCCGCAAGGATCTGTGTTAGGCCCTCTATTATTCTCAATATATATGCTGCCACTTGGAAATATTATAAGGAAACATGGAATTAGTTTCCATTGTTATGCTGATGACACTCAAATATATATTTCATCACGGCCGGATGAAAACGCTAAATTATCCAAATTGACAGAGTGTGTTAAAGATATAAAAGATTGGATGACGTGCAATTTTCTTTTATTAAATCCAGACAAGACAGAGGTAATACTTATCGGTTCAAAAAACTGCCCACAAAACCTCTCACAATACAACTTTAACATAGTAGGATGTCCTGTTACTTTATCCTCTACAGTAAAAGACCTGGGTGTTATACTTGACTGCAACCTGTCTTTTGAAAATCATATTTTATATGTTACAAAAACAGCCTTTTTCCACCTTAGAAACATTGCTAAGCTACGTAATATGCTATCTGTTTTTGATGCAGAAAAGTTAGTTCATGCGTTCATGACCTCGAGACTAGATTACTGTAATGCTTTATTAGCAGGTTGTCCTGCATCCTCAATAAACAAGCTACAGTTAGTCCAAAATGCCGCCGCTAGAGTTCTTACTAGATCAAGAAAATTTGACCATATAACACCAATTTTATCATCACTACATTGGTTACCTATAAAGTTCCGTATTAATTACAAGGTATTGCTACTGACTTATAAAGCCCTAAACGGCTTAGCTCCAGTTTATTTAACGGATCTTCTATCGCCCTATAATCCATCGCGCTCTTTAAGATCACTAAATTCGAGGCTTTTGGTCATACCTAGGATATCCAGATCAACCAAAGGAGGGAGATCATTTTCACATTTAGCTCCAAAACTCTGGAATAGCCTTCCTGATACTGTTCGTTGCTCAGACTCGCTCTCCCAGTTTAAAACTAAATTAAAGACGCATCTCTTCAGCCAGGCATTTATATAATATTTTTAATCTTACAGTTAAATCCGGTCTCTAGTTCATAAACGCCAGAGGAGAACTGGCCCCCGACTGAGCCTGGGTTCTCCCAAGGTTTTTTTTTCTTCATTAGGTCACCTGATGGAGTTTTTCGGTTCCTTGCCACTGTTGCCTTTGGCTTGCTCAGTTGGGGATACTTAATTGAATTAATCAAATCAACAATACTATTGATCAGCATTACCAAACGTGGACGTTTTACACTAGAAACAAACACTGATGTACTATTTTATTTAATACTGTGAAGCTGCTTTGATACAATCTGTATTGTGAAAAGCGCTATATAAATAAACTTGACTTGACTTGAAATTTCTAAATTCACTACACACACAGTCCAGTTTAACCTGGTGCTTTTAGCACTGCACCACTGTATTGTATTGAGTTATTGCTATTTTCAGCCCAAACACACATCCTTAACTGACACCACCCTTTTTTAATCATAAATCTGAACTTAAATGGCTGTCATTCATGGATGCATTTGAATACAGGCCTAGGTTGCCTTTTCTTTTTAAACAAGACTCAAAAAAAATTGCAGAAGTGAAAGCAGCACAGAAAAAAAATAAAAGTCTAAAATTACAGAAGCTTAAATTTGCTGCAAATGTACTGAATAACTAAATATTTTAATTTTATACAAAATATATATTTTCCAAAATGATTTGGAGATTGCCAAAAAATTAATCTATTAATTTATCTGGTATTAATTTTATTGGTATAAATTATCTAACCAATATCCAAATTTGAAGCCACACAAAACAATAAAAAGGCACGCCATGTGTCCTGCTAGTGGGACACCAGTTAACAGGCTATATTAGGCCTTACCCTTACGAAAAATAAGTTTATTTAAGTGTTCTATTAGTACTTTTTACTTCTCAGAAATATACTTCAAATTCCACTTAAGTATACTTGACTTATACTGACAGAAAAGTGTAAGTATATTTGGCCTGTACTTGTTGATCGAGATATACTTAAAAGTATAATTAAGTATTCTAGGTATTCTTGGCTTGTACTTGTGTTTACTATTTTGATTGAGTAGCTTAGTATACTTTTTCTAAAACATAATATTACACACTGTCTTATAAACTAACATGTTCAAGTTTATATAGTAACAAGCTTTCTGGTGGAATAGCTTATAGAGATAAATAAAATAAGCATGGAACTGAACCTGATCTTGTAATTCCCTTACGAAAAATGTATTCAAGTGTTCTATTAGTATACTTCTTTTCAACTAAAAAGAAGAAAGTATACTTTCAGTCAACATTTTATATACTTCTCAAAAATATACTGTACTTCTCAGAAATATACTTAATTACACTTAAGTGTACTTGACTTATACTGAGAGAAATGTCCAAGAATATTTGGCCTATACTTGTACTCAATCTTTTGATCGAGATATACTTAAAAGTATAATTAAGTATTCAAAGTATACTTGGCTTGTAGTTGTGTTAACTCTTTTGATCGAGTAGCCTATTAAATATACTCTTTTTTTACATAGTTTTTCATACACAGTCTTATGAAACTTACATTGTTTGAAAATATTGATATAAAACAGATATGTTTCTAATTCTGCGTATCTGAATTTTTGTGTAGGCTAGTCCACTGGTAGTGCACATAGGAATTTACTCTAATTCTACTTTTTCCCACCATTGACTGAATTTTCCAGTTTAACCCATGAAGAGAAAACGACTGTGAAGCTTTGGGGGTGTTGGACTCGATCTACTCCATCTGTGTTTTGAAAGGTGTAGTCTTTGACAAAAATTAGATTTTCTCATCTTTTTCGTTTAAAATGTTGCCTTTCTTTATGAAACTTACCAACATTCAAGTGTTGATAAAAAAGGAAGCTAATAAAATGTTTTTAAAGTTAAAGTACAGTTAAAGGTATTTTTCAAGTATAAAAAATAACATTTGAACATAATAGTATAGGCCTACTGCAAGTGCAAAAAATATATATAAATAGTAAACTATAAGTATAATGTTAAGTTCACTTAAAGAAAACTTGTAGTATAAAACTACTAAACTAGTAGTTTACTGAGAGTACACTAAAAGAAAACTTGCAAGTATACTTGCAGTATAAAACTACTAAACTAATAGTTTACTGAGAGTATACTTCAAAGTTGCTACAAGTATTAAAATAGTAAACGTCTCAGGTTATGACTGTAACCTATGTTCCCTGAGAACAGGGAACGAGACACTACGTCAGAATGACGCTATGGGGAACGTGACAGGTGTCTGAAATCAAATATCAACTCACGTCAATCATGTTGACCGGCGACAGCCCGTGAATCATCAGCTTGATTGATTAACGCGCGACCTGGATGTATAAAGGGGAGCCTTGCACACATGACAACATCCTATCGTCTGAAGGGACTGTTGCAGGCAGGCCCCGAGGCATGGCAGGAAGACGTAGTGTCTCGTTCCCTGTTCTCAGGGAAGATAGGTTACAGTCGTAACCTGAGACGTTCCCTTTCGAAAGGGAACTCTACACTACGTCAGAATGACGCTATGGGGAACGATATACCAACGCCACCATGCTGAGGGGAGTGCATGCCCAAAGGCAGTGACAACTGTCCGAACCAGTAATTCAGAAACACTGGAACCACTCACCCTTAGGTCACATCGGGCTGTCAGTGACAGCACTCCCTACCGGTCATAGCCCAAGCTAATGAACCAAGAAACCGCCAGAACATAGTTAATGGGGGGTATATCTGGGCCAGTCACTACATAAGACACTACAGTCTGGCCACTTCCTGTCTGTCCGAAGACAGAGCCTCTGGACACTTGCCTTAGGAAGGCATCCAACCCGAGGGACTGCGAAGCAGGCAGTGAACCACTCAGCCCGGATCTCAGAGACGGGACATCCTGGAGAGTATGACTCAGCATAGTGCTTTACAACCCTTGCCAGCGAGGGGAGTTTCCCTACTCGATCCATGGATCTACCCAGTGTTTGTGTTTCAAAACACTGAGGAGGCCTGTGAGGGCCTAAAGGGAGCTACCTCCAGGAAGGCCTGGTAGGACCTCTAACCTGGCGACCACAACATGGGGGAGCTTGTATTCAACCACAATATGTGGGAGCTTACCTTCAGGAAGGCCGGTGAGGCCTCTAACCTGGCGACCACAGCATGTGGGAGCTCATATCAGGAAGGCCGGTGAGGCCTGTAACCTGGGGACCACAACCTGTGGGAGTTTACTTTCAGAAAGGCCCTAGAACCGAAGTCTGGGCCACGTAAGAAAGGGAATTAAGCGTACAGCGCACAACCCTTACCATAAATATGGATTATAGAAAGTACATGAAAGAAAGTGCATGCACTTAGCCATTCTGAATCCAAGAAGGCCTGATGAGGCCTGTAACCTGGCGACCACAGCATGTGGGAGCTCATACTCGGGAAGGCCGGTGAGGCCTGTAACGCGGTGACCACAGTGTGTGGGAGCTCATCAGAATGTGGAAGTAGCTAGAGAAAGGCGTCTGTCGTAATATACGTGACGACAGGACGCATCTAGAGTGGGACCCGAGGTGAAAGACCAGGGTCTGAGCCACATAGGAAGGGACCAAAGCGTACAGCGCATGACCCTTACGACAAAAATGGATTTTAGAAAGTACACAGGACGTTAGTCGTGTGACTTACCATAAGCATGGGTTTAAGAAAAATAGATGAAGTAAAGGTGCATGTACTTCATCACTCTATATTCAGGAAGGCCTAGTGAGGCCTATAACCTGACAACCACAGTAAGTGGGAGCTCATTCTCAGGAAGGCCCCTGAGGCCTGTGACCTGACGACCACAGACTGTGGGAGCTCGTATCCAGGAAGGCCGGTGAGGCCTGTAACCTGGCAACCACAGCATGTGGGAACCCATGATCAGGAAGGCCAGATGAGGCCTATAACCTGATGGACACAATGCGTGGGAGCTCACATTCAGGAAGGCCTGATGAGGCCTGCAACCTGACATGTGGAAGCTCACAACTAGTGAGGCCTAAACCCTAGCGACCACAGCGAGTGGGAGTTCACATTCAGGAAGGCCTGGAGAGGCCTGTAACCTGACATGTGAAAACTCATAACCAGGAAGGCCTTTAGGAAGCCTGAAGCCTGGTGACCACTGAATGTGGGAGCTTAACACTCAGAAAGGCCTGTGAGGCCTGAAACCTGGCGACCACAGTATGTGGGAGCTCATACTCAGGAAGGCCTGTGAGGCCTGTAACCTGGCGACCACAGTATGTGGGATACTCAGGAAGGCCTATGAGGCCTGAAACCTGGTGACCACAGTAAGTGGGAACTCACATTCAGGAAGGCCGGATGAGGCCTATAACCTGACATGAGGAAGCTCATAACTAGGAAGACCTGCGACCACGGTGTGTGGGAGATCATACTCAGGAAGGCCGGGTGAGGCCTGTAACCTGGTGGCCACAGTATGTGGAGGCTCACATTCAGGAAGGCCAGGTGAGGCCTGTAACCTGACATGTAGAAGACCATCACCAGGAAGGCCGGATGAGGCCTGTAACCTGGCGAACACCATGTGTGAGAGCTCATATTCAGGAAGGCCTAGTAAGGCCTGTAACCTGGCGACCACAGTATGTGGGAGCTCATAACCAGGAAGGCCGGATGAGGCCTGTAACCTGATGACCACAGTATGTGGGAGCTCACATTCAGGAAGGCCAGGTGAGGCCTGCAACCTGACATGTAGAAGCCCATCACCAGGAAGGCCGGTGAGGCCTGTAACCTGGCGCCACAATATGTGGGAGCTCATAACCAGGAAGGCCTGGCGAGGCCTGTAACCTGGCGACCACCGTGTATGGGAGCTCATATTCAGGAAGGCCTAGTAAGGCCTGTAACCTGATATCCCAGTATGTGGGAGCTCATAACCAGGAAGGCCGGATGAGGCCTGTAACCTGGCGACCACAGTATGTGGGAGCTCATAACCAGGAAGGCCTGATGAGGCCTGTAACCTGATGACCACAGTATGTGGGAGCTCACATTCAGGAAGGCCGGTGAGGCCTGTAACCTGACATGTGGAAGCTCATAACCAGGAAGGCCTGGTGAGGCCTATAACCTGGCAACTACAGTATGTGGGAGCTCATATTCAACCACAGTATGTGGGAGCTCATACTCAGGAAGGCCTAGTGAGGCCTATGACCTGCTAACCACAGTATGTGGGAGCTCATATTCAAGAAGGCCTGGTGAGGCCTATAACTTGATAACCACAGTATGTGGGAGCTCATATTCAACCACAGTAAGTGGGAGCTCATACTCAGGAAGGCCTAGTGAGGCCTCTGACCTGCTAACCACAGTATGTGGGAGCTCATATACAGGAAGGCCTGGTGAGGCCTCTGACCTGATAACCACAGAATGTGGGAGCTCATATTCAACCACAGTATGTGGGAGCTCATATTCAGGAAGGCCTGGTGAGGCCTCTGACCTGATAACCACAGTATGTGGGAGCTCATATTCAACCACAGTATGTGGGAGCTCATACTCAGGAAGGCCTGGTGAGGCCTATGACCTGATAACCACAGTATGTGGGAGCTCATATTCAAGAAGGCCTGGTGAAGCCTATAACTTGATAACCACAGAATGTGGGAGCTCATATTCAACCACAGTATGTGGAAGCTCATTTTCAGGAAGGCCTAGTGAGGCCTATGACCTGATAACCACATTATATGGGAGCTATATTCAAGAAGGCCTGGAGAGGCCTATAACTTGATAACCACAGTATGTGGGAGCTCATATTCAGGAAGGCCTAGTGAGGCCCATGACCTGATAACCATAATATGTGGGAGCTCATTCAACCATAGTATGTGGAAGCTCATATTCAGGAAGGCCTAGTGAGGCCTATAACCTGATAACCACATTACTCCTTGACAGTCAATTCCTGGGAGCTCACCTCAGGGAGGCCCAAGCACTCCGGTTGCAAAATGGGGACTGTCTGGTCAAGGAGGCCTGTTAAGACCTACTACCTGACCATCGAAAAAATCTTTAGATTTACTTTCTTACCCATAACATTTTGCCCCACTCTAAAACAGGAGACGTGGTCTGAAAAGAAACAGAAATATGTTAATTTCACATTTTACAAAAAGACCAGAATTACACCTGCTCTTTTTGTTCACTGCTCATCATTTTAATTCCTCAATTAAAATGCAGCCAAAAACACTGGATAACGCGATCTGGATGATAGGCTGAATTACTAAATATCTAACTTCTTAAAAGTCAGATAATATTCCACCATTTTAATTCATAGAATTAAATGTAGCCATAATCACCAGACAATACTGTTTTAACATTTATACGTTCTCGTAATCTACACACTGCCTCGGCAAGCGCGAGAAACGAGCCGTTAAAAAATATTTGGCTTTCATCCCTCGAGAAGAAAGTCAACAGGTGCGAGGTTGAAACATCCGACAGCGCATGGATTTTTTCTTTCTCACGCGCGCCGAGATATTTCTTAATGAACACTGCCAGCACCCTCAGGAACTGACTGTGAACGCCTCGTACCCAAACAGTATTGTTTCACAGATCGCACGCACCACAGCTCAGATGCTGAACCCTCCTCCCTCGAGAAAAGGGTCCGACGAGAGCGGAGCATTTTTAAATAAAAAACGCTCACAGTTTGCACAAGAGGCTCTCTCGAGAGCCTCCCGCGCACTTCAGCGATATTCTCAAAACAGACAAACAGTCCCTGAAGACGAAAAGATGTTGTCATGTGTGCAAGGCTCCCCTTTATACATCCAGGTCGCGCGTTAATCAATCAAGCTGATGATTCACGGGCTGTCGCCGGTCAACATGATTGACGTGAGTTGATATTTGATTTCAGACACCTGTCACGCCTGAGGCGTTCTCCATAGCGTCATTCTGACGTAGTGTAGAGTTCCCTTTCGAAAGGGAACTACTAGTAGGGGAGCGCGGGGCACAACCTAACGCGGGGTTAGTTATAACACGCTTGTTATAAATACTTCCGCACATGCTTGGATGACGGAACTTTGTGTATTTACTAGTTGCCATATCAACACTATATAGAAAAAAAAAATCCGCCAAAATTTTTTTTTTTTTTGGAAGATATCCATAGACATTTATTAAACCATAGCAAAAGCAAATTTCTTAAGTTAATTTTTCATCTCTATTTTTTGTGTTTATTTAAAATAAGACAAATCTGATATTATTTTTAATCTCCAATATGTTATTTAACAGTTGAGATAGTTCTTTAATGCTTCGCTAACTAGCAGAAGACACTAGCAGGGTTTAAATCCCAGTTGTGCAGGCGGGGGCATGTTGTCACACTGCGTTACAATGTGCCCCTATTAGAAATATGCTATTATATTCTATACTTTTATTAATTTTATTGAGAAAACGTGAGAAAAAGGTGAATAAAGACTGAGAGTCAATGTCCAGAAATTACGAATTATTTATTTGTTTTGAACTATGTTGTATAGCTGTGTTTTCATGTGTTCGTAGTCAAAACTCAAAAATGAGTTTCTATTTAATTATTAAAAATTGCCATTATTTTATATGAAAAAGTTTTTTAATTGTATTTTATTTAGAAAATATTTTAGTTTGTTTTGTATATTATATTATATATATATATATATATATATATATATATTTTTTTTTTTTTATTAGATCAGATAACATTTTAAGCTGCCATATGTCATGTTACAATGTGCCCCACACATGTTACAATGTACCCCACCTATGGGGCATGTTGTCACATTTCACTTCCATTCTTTCGGGCTATATCAAGAAAAACGTATATACTGTATTAATAAAACAAAACCACATAATTGTACTAGACATGTGGGAAATCAATGTGGGAAAAAATAAATACTCTGAACCATAAGTAGATTTACACAAACTGAGAAAGTCAAAAAGCGTTAGGTTGTGCCCCGCTCTCCCCTATACCCATAAGTTCACTTGCAGTACAAATGAGAAACGTAATTATGAACTAGTTGTGCACTTAAAGTTTACTACTGTTACACTTATAGTACGCTTAAACATATATTTTTATATACTAAAAGTGGGCCAATTTAGTCCCAAGCAGTATTAAAATAGTACACTTTTTAAACACAAGTTTACTACTAGTACATATTGACATTAGTATACTTACTTCATAATGTATACTTAAAAATGTACTTGAACATTACTTAAGTATACTTCATAAAATTAACTTGAAGTATACTTCATTTTCGTAAGGGTATTTACAAAAGCAAACATTAAAATTGCATTCAACACAATTATTTTTTGTGCCAAATTTGTATAATTCTCAAACAAGAGAGAGCTTGTCCAAATGATGATATCAGTGGTATGCCCATGATTTATTTTTTATTAATTCTTGCTTTTTCTTTCATGAAGAGTAAAAAAAAAAAAAAACATAATTTTATAATCTCTTTCTGTTTCAGTTTTATACATGAGTTATGTATTCACAAAAAACACAAATGTCAATTGTTCAGTGCTACTTTTATTTTCAAAATGAGTCTAACTGAAACTCTCTCAATCAAAGCTAAGTATAAAGATCCCATTACAAGCTCATGATCCCATTACAAGCTCAACAGAATGTCCTGCATACCATCCACATCATCCACAGACTTGACTAATCAGAAAAATATTTAGGCACTTAATTCAATTATCAACAAAGACAAAGACATCGATTGCTCAAAATTTTCAAAAATAAATTCTATTTACTTCAGTGTGGCACAATTTATAAGCATCATCCTAATATGTGTAAAATGGTGTTATAGTCACAATCAAATAACTAAGCTTAGTGTCTGTCCAATCTATTTCAATTAGCTAAGTGATTATCTAAAAAATTATAAGGTATCCATTTAGTACATGATGCAACTAAAATGGTCACTTTTTGATTCTAAATTCCTGCCTTCACCAAAAAAGTTTTTTCCTATCCTACTGTCGTGTCATCAAACAACGACTTTTCCAGTCTGTCAGTAGGCATAACTGGTTTAAATTTTCAAAGGAACAACATAGAAGGAAAGTGATTTATGCTGTGTTGTGTGCTGAGAAGGTTCACTGCATACACTAACAAAAGTGAAGGCAGTTATAGACTGTCAAAAGTGGCAATGAGATTATGAAATCAAGGTCAACAACTGGTGTCTTAAAGGTTAATCAGTCATTTTTTAATAACTGGAAAATCTTGCTTTGTGAACTGAAGATATTTTGAGCACAATGTTCTTTTAGTTAACAATGTTATGGAGAAATCATCCAAAATATATCTACTAAGTCCGAGATAACGAGATAACCTTGGTTCCCTGAGAGAAGGGAACGAGTATTGCGTAAGTAGCTTACGCTATGGGAAAACTCCTTTTCTTGAGAATATTGAATATAGCTATATAAGCCCCCATTTTCGCCATAGAATCAGGTTTAAATCGACTGAAGCGATCCCCTGATCTAAGCACAGTAGCACGACGGGATACGCAATACTCGTTCCCTTCTCTCAGGGAACCGAGGTTACGTTAGTAACCGAGACGTTCCCTTTCGAGAGGTCTCTTGTATTGCGTAAGTAGCTTACGCTATGGGAACCCCTTTCAAAACGCTGTGCGTGTTTATAAAACTTTGCACCAAACTATAGCTGAGGGTCGAGTACCCAAGGCCCATAGAAGAGTAATGTTATGAGTCCTAATAGAGGCCAGACCAGTGATGAGCCTCATATAGGGAACTATAGAAATAGACCTTTATAGAGAGCCAAGTTCCTTACTTATATGATACATAGAACTGAAGTTCAGGTACAACCAGCATCAGACAGATGTGGGGCCCTCTGTATGTAGTAAATTGTGCTTTAAACACTTATTTATACAGAAGACCCTAGCTTGTAAGGTGGGAACTTCTAGGTTGTAAACCACATGAATGCATACGGTGAGGTTTAGCCGGCCACCGCACATACAAGTATGTCACAATTTATATATCACAATTGATATTTTTCACCCGCCCATGCCCGTGACGAGGCCATGCCTCCTACGGAATGAGCTCTGAATCTATGGAACAATGGAGGACCTTAGACTTAGCCAGCAAGATAGGTCTACTATCCACCGTGACAATGTCTGCTTGGTGACCGCAAGCCCTTTGGTGCGGCCGCTGAAGCATATGCAGAGCTGTTCTAGCTGTCTGAACAGCAGAATGCTCTAAATAGACTCTGAAAACCCCAACAGGGCAGAGTAGATTTGGCCCCTTCCGTCCTTTGACGAATAAAGAGCTGGTAGCAAGACAACCTGCACTTTGAGCTGAGTGCCAGCAAGAGAGAAGATCTGAATGAAAAGGCTTTATGTCGGTGGACTGAATGGAAGAAGGTGGCCACTCTTCACTTTCGGATGCAGCAGGAGACAAACTGTCATCCTTTTCTTCTTCCTCGTCCGATCCCCCAAAGGAGACGAGACCGGCCGCTTGCTGAGAGGGGCGCTGGTCCGCCTGTGTGAACAGAACCGGCGAGGGGGTTTCTCTGGGTGAGAGTGAGGCACGCGGGGACTGGGCTCGCTCGCATTTGTCCACTCTGGCATCCTCTGAGCACGGCGCTTCTTCTTGCACGGTCCGAGTATAGGAAAATAGAGAGTAGGGGGGCGGGTTCGTCGGCGGCGAAGCTGGCCAGTCGAGCCCATAGGGTGGAGAGCACCATCTCATCGCACGGGCAACCGCCTTTAGAGAGTGCAGCTTTAGGCCCAGACAGGGAGCGCACAGGATGTGACGATCTCCGACGAAGAGAGGGCCTCTGCACAAGGTGCAGGTGTCTCGAGGCATTTGAAACAACGCCTTAAGAAAATTGCTCTTTTAGAAAGTGAGTCACAGCGGCGAACACACTAGCTTATAAAGGATATATGCACGCCGGATGGCAAAGCTGAACAGCGGGCTGAAGGCGGCGTCCAGTCGAAACCAGGAAGCCGTCGACCTCAGAACTGCTTAGCAGGTGGCTTGTTCCGCTAAAGGCTTTTTCGACAGTGGCGAAGAAGGCTTCTCAAACCGGAGGTCAGCGAAGTGGAAACTCGTTGAAGGAGATTAAATCTGATTCTATGGCGAAAATGGGGGCTTATATAGCTATAAGCCACGCCCATTCTGGCGGGCTCTGATGCGCCTGGGCGCCAAGCGACCAGATTGGTTCACGCATCTTAGCCGCCTCACCATAGGTTCGTGCAGTTGTCTACTGTGCAGCTGCACTGCGTTTTAAAGGGGTGGTTGAATGTGATTTCACTTTTTTAACTTTAGCTAGTGTGTAATGTTGCTGTTTGAGCATAAACAACATCTGCAAAGTTACAACGCTCAAAGTTCAACAGTTCAACACAAAGGGAGATATTTGCTGTATAAATGCAGGAGTAAAAAAATATAACTTTTTTTTATACGCAGCTTGCTGGACCTGGGATAGATGCTGCTTGTAATAGTTGTGGGTAGTTTTTGGAGATCTTCCCTTCCGGCCAGATGTTTTCTCTATGTCACAATCTTTCTGATTGAAACTTGTCCAACATATTAAGTGGAAAAGTATAGGTCATCCTGACATACATGTTATAGAGATGCATAGGCTACAGTATATGCACTGTATGAAAATAAACTTTATATGTTTAAACTTTAAGTAGGCTACATGTTCTTATATGCAAAAGCAGGTTACTGCTCAGCGAATGCTGCTGAAATCAATGGGGAATCAGACACAGTTTGGAATCAGGTAAAATTTCTAGACCAAATGATAAAAATATGGTCACTCCCACATAATTGTTGATCGTTAACAGTTCATAGTTATTTAGTATAGTCCATATGTTCAGTTATTTGGAAGTTCTCTATGTTTTGTTTTACCCACTGTTTATCCAGCACCGGCTTTGGAATGAACGATGCCCACAGACAAGGTAGAGCATGCATGATTTTATGAAAGTATGATGTATTGCGACATCAGAAACGAAGAAAAACAAAATAATGACTATTGTAACGCTTGCCGTAAAGCAAGTCAAATTTGTAGTTTTCTTATGTCTCATTAGAACTACAGAAACTCGACCCGATCTGGCAATCTTACATAGTGTGGTTATAGCAGATAAAGGACCGCAAAGCGGTGGCATAAGTGCCTTTCACCCTGTTACGACTTGGTGAACCACTGAAACGATTTTGGAAACATTATTTTAAGGTAAAAAAACATAGTGTTGCTTTAAAACATTTCACATTTTGCCAGAAAACTAAACAAATAAAACAATAAAATGTTGAATTAAATACCATTTTAGACCTCAAAAATGTCATTAAAAAGAACAGAAAACCTGTTGCTGAATTGGAATTTATAAAAAAAAAAGAAAGAAAGAAAGAAAGAAAGAAAGAAAGAAAGAAAGAAAGAAAGAAAGAAAGAAAGAAAGAAACTCGACTTAAACTTGTGTCTTTATTATGAAGAACTTCAAACACATCAATAAAAATTTATTTAAAATGTCACGGTCATTCTTCCTAATTTTACTTCTTTTATTGTTTTATTTGGTAGGCTACCTATAGCCTTATATTGCTTTATTTACATAGTCTAAATGTAGACTATATGTTAGGATTTAACTTCTTTTTTTAATTGAAAATAATTTTCACTAACAGTTGCTTGCAAAATAAGTAAAGGGTTTATAAAACTATTCGTTGTTAAGCTATTATGTGTAGGCGTACGTGTCTACCGTCATTCTGAAAGTGAAAGCATGCAATATTTCCATTACAAAGGCAGTCCTTCGTGCTTCATGCGGTTGTATTCTCGTTTCCTTGTCCATTTGAAGAGCATTTACACTGTAAGTTTTGTTTAATCTTTTGCCTATATTCGATGGTTTCATTTTTTAATATCCGTAAGGTTGAACAACCATGTAATACGGATTGTAAACATTAACAGCAAAACATTAACGTCAAAAATCTTTGACCTTAAAAAATGTTAAGCGCTTACTGACGCGCTAAACATGCAAAAGCAGTAAGATTAGGGCACATTAATGCCGCTCTTGTGTTTATTAATCATGAGTATCATATTGGCTCTTAACATCTAGGCTATTTGGTATAGTTTCTTTTAACGTAGCCTATTTCATACACGGAAATATCTGTATAAAAACTGCGCATGCGTTAACAACAAAAATAGCATGCATTAGTAACTCGGGCTTTAGAAACTAGAGACTAGTAGGCTACTATTTTTACACATACCAATCACTTTTCATTAAGTGGTATAAAGTCATTACGTTATGGATCTAGGAGCAAAAATGAACAACAGAATGTTAAAGTGAAGGCAGGTTGCAACGTTTGGTTTAATAATTTGTATCTAGGCTACTAGGACAATGCGAAGCTTCGGGCTAGAAGCCGCGAAAGAGGAGACTGTTAGTTTATGGAGATGGAAAAATTCTGTTGAAGACAGAATGAGGTTGGGGGTGAGCAGGGCACAACCTAACGCAGGGTTAGGTGTAAGTGTAACACACATGAATTAAAACATTCCACACATGCCAGCATGATACACTATAGGCACTTTAGGCAAGAGAAAAAATTGCGCCAAAATGTTTAAATCTGTGGAATATATAACGGAACATTTATTTAACCATATAGCAAAAGTACATCTCTGTTTTTAGTGTGTGTTTTTTTAATTAGACAAATCTGATATTATTTTGATCTTATATCTTATATGTAATGTGCCCCTATTATAACTAACCTATTATATTCTATATTTGTATGAATTCTATTGAGAAATCATGAGAAAAAGGCAAATAAAGACCGAGAGTCAATGTTCAGAAATTATTTATTATTATTATATTTTGAATTATGCTGTATAGCTGTGTTTTGTGGTGTGTTTGTTGACAAACTCAAAAATTACTTTATTTTTAATGATTAAAAATGCCATTGTTTTATATGAAAAATTTAATTGTATTTTATTGACAATATATATATATATATATATATATATATATATATATATATATATATATATATATATATACATATTTTTTTTTAGATCAGATAACATTTTAAGCTGTCATATGGTCATGTTATAATCAATGTGCCCCTCACGTTACAATGTACCCCACCTATGGGGCATGTTGTCACATTTCACTTCCATTCTTTTGGGGTAAATCAAGAAAAAAGTATACACTGTATTAATGAAACAAAACCATGTAATTGTCCTAGACTTGTGTGAAATTAATGCAGTTAAAAAATAAATACTCTGAAACCCAATGAATTTACAGAAACTGAGAAAATCAAAAAGTGTTAGGCTGTGCCCTGCTCTCCCCTATTTAATTTTATTATAATTTTAAAATTATTTGAATTTAATGACATCTCTCTATTGCAATTAATTACTTATGCCTATCAATGTTTTTGCACCATTAACAATGTATGTATGTTGACATGCACAACATTTTCTGATTAAGGACCATATTGTATTTAAGCTTTATTTATTTGAAGGAACTAACATTGAGTTCTACTTAGTATTGCTTCCTGAAACCCAGCTTAAACTTTTACAATAGTAGAGATAAGGTTCCCAACATGTACACAGCAACAAAGTACAATGATTGCGTTATTGTGAAGTCTCTCTCTCTCTCTCTCTCTCTCTCTCTCTCTCTCTCTCTCTCTCAGCTTTTCCTTTCAGAGTAAACATGTCTTCGGTGATGGTTATGGCACTTGTAATAATTTCTCTCTTCATCCCTGCTGTGAGGCCCAGTCAAGGTACAATGCATTAATACTCAGAGATTTATTTGATTTGCACAGTAGCATTATTGTCACAATAATGTTTGTATCCAGTAGAGACTAAGATTGTTTGTTGTGCTTACAGCAGTTTCAAAGAATGTTCTGGGCTCAAGTTAATTTTTTTTTACATTGTAAATTATTTTCTGTGGTTAGCATGCCACAGATTCTGTCAACAGATACTTCTATCATGCTCTGAACATTCCTTTGATTATAAATATCTAGTTATGCTTTCTCTTAAATACCATAATGGAATTTTATGTTTGTACTTCTATGTTCAACAGATTTGTGGACATTGGAATGCCTACCTACTGTTGGAATTGTTGCTGAGACCACAGTTATCAACTGCAATTTCAAAGACATCCAAGAAATTGAAATAGATGCAGTTTCTTTAACAAAAGTCACAGAGATCACGCCAATTTTCAAATATGTTGATAAAAATCATTCAGGAGATCCACGCGTTAGTCTTAAAGACCCAGCAATGGGTCCATCGCTGCAAATCTCCGACACTAAGTTTTCTGATGAGGGTGAATATCTGTACCGTGTTGTAACAGACAGAGGTGCAAAAAATGTGCAACTTAAAATCACTATCACAGGTGAGATTGAATTTCTTCAGTCACATCAAATAAAATAAAAAATTCTGCAATTCGTAGCCATTTCGTTTTAAAAGTGGTTATTATAATACTTTCTGCTTTCTTGACACTTATCGAATGTTTCTTCCCCTCAATAAAGCCAAGTACAAAAATGTATTCTCAAGCACATGGCCTAAAGATGTAACAGATGGAGGGCCCGTCGACCTTTACTGCAATGCTACTGATGGCTACCCAGCAGGCTTCGTCCATTGGTTTGACCGTTCTGGAACGAATTGGACCATGAATTCAGACCTGACAAAAACCACAAAGGACACCAATGGTTTAAAATCTGTGGCCTTATCTAGCAAACTGACTTTCAAGTCTATTAACTTGGACCTGGCGCCATTTAGATGCATTGTCTTGAACAGCAAATATATGCAAGACGGAGAAAGCACATTAGAGATCACATCTGCTTTAAGTAATTAAGCTTAATTTTCTTACCATCTCTTATCTGAGTGCTTATTTAACATAGTTAGAAGTTTGTGTAAAAATATGATCTGCTGAATAGATTTGCTTTTAGCTCTTAGAAATATGTCAACTCAGGGTTAACAGTAGCACTGTTTTAGGAGTGTTTACGTAACCATATCATAGATTCTGAAGACACTGGGCATGTTTTGAGACAAAACATTTGCTGTTGTCAATTGTTTGTGTATTATTTCTTCAGATGCTTCTTACGAGGAATCTTCTACAACATCTAATACAACACACATTGTCGCTGGTGTGATGGTCATCGGATCACTTATTGTTGGTCTTCTGTGTGCTCTGTTGATATTCCGGAAAAAAAATGTTCAAAGTGAGTATACTTTTAACATTTGTTCTAAAGAATACTGAACCTGTTGTTTACTTGTATATTCTATTATATACACATTTCAGTGATTATTATGTCTGAGAAAGGATCTCTGTGAAACAGATGTTTTACATTTTTTGGAGCCAAAAGGGGAAATGTGGCAATGCTTAGTTTAGAAATAAGAGGCCTCAGCAGATCTTGTCTAAGGGGAATTCTTGTGGTACCAAAAGTCCTTAGATAGCACAGACGTACAGTACTTCCTTATCATGATTTGATTGTGACTTCTGTTTAAGTTAAGCTGCAGTCATAGGTTTTATGAAGTGGTGTTTTCACTTCTCTATAGTTCGTCAACTTGGAATTATAAGGTTCTATCTGACATTTTTGTCAAAGTCATCTTCATTTATATAGCGTTTTTAACTATGACTTTGAATGACTTTAACAATGACTTTGAATATTCAATTTTGAATAACTCAAAATTGAGTTATTCACATTCTTATTCTGTGACAACTTATTTATATTAGGCTATGTGATTTTTTTAATGTTGTGTACATTTTGGGACTTTTTATTTAGAAAATAAAGTCGCTTGGAATGCAAAAACTTTGAAGCTCAATATCTCAAAATTGCTTCTCTAATTAAATGTTATTCTACAATATGGGTTTGAGTAGTCATAGTGATATATAATTTTGCACTGGATTTATTCACAGATGGTAGACGACCTTCTGCCCATCCTTTTCTAAGTATGTTACACAAATGCATGTGATTTTATATTAACAATGGTGTTGGGTTAAACATCCTCTCTCTGAAACATTTCTTGTTTCTGTTTTAACAATCAGTTGCAGCTTGAAATAGAGTCTCCCTGTAGATCATTTCTGTTTCGCTTTTCCACTTTTCCACGTTCATGGTTAATCTGAGTTACAATCTGTGTGGATAAGTCTGAAAGCATATTTGGTGGGAAAGTACTGGAACTCTGTCCACACACACACACTAATTGTGTGTGTGTGTGGACAGAGTTCCAGTACTTTCCCACCAAATATTGTGAAGGGTCACCAGAGTGGATAATCCACTTTTAATCCACTTTTGTTATTTTGACCCAATTTTCTGGGCTTGTGAATGACACATGAAGGGCTCTATCTTGTGCAGGAATGATAGTTATAGAGACTACACTAATGTTCTTATCAATTAACAATATATCATGTTTTTTTTTTTTGTTTTTTTTTTATAGATTATGAATTTGGAAAAACTGCTGACGATGATGAGGAATCTTGCAACACGGTAGGCCCACAGTTAATTTGTGCTTTTAGGCACAGATCAATGCAATGTTATGATTATTACGATTTAATGTTAGTTAATAGTTAACACGTTATTTATTTGTTTTAGCTCATAAGTTATATTATTGAAAATTTGACTTCTCTATTTATCTTTTTTTTTAGTCCTAATCTTTGAAGCTTCCACTATCAGCAGATGAAATTGAAACTAAGCCCTGATTTTCATACCGAGGTCAGCACAGCCACCATTTAACCTAAAACAAAAGTGAAGGTATAAAGAAAATGGCAGCTGCTTCACATGACTGTAATGTTACTGTGAGTTACTGATTGTTGTAATGACTGTAAGATTACAAAGACTTAAAAATCAGCTTAATGTATCTGGTAGCACTTTACAATAAGGTTTAATTTGTTAACATTGTTCACTACATTAGTTAACGCAAACTAACAGTAAACAATTCTTCTACAGCATTTATTTATCTCAATCAACAACTGTATTTTTATTTACTAACATTAACAAAAATTAATGAATGTAAGAAATACATTGCTCACTGTTAGTTCAAGTTAGTTAATACATTAACTAATGAGACCTTATTGTAAAGTGTTATCGCTTCTCTTTACATTTACAAAGGAATGTGGGTTTAGGGAGCATGTAGGGAGCACTATAACTGTTAAATTCATCACTAGTAACTGGGGTTCAACACTAGTTTTCCAACTGGGCTCTATAGGGCCAAGGAGGGTATAAGGAGGTGTGTTGAAAATGTTGTCAAAATGGCTGTCAAGGTTATTTTGAAATTGATTAAATATATCAATATGCCTGGTCAGAAATAATAAAAAAATCACTACTCATGATTATTTCAAAAAAAAAAAAAAAAAAAAAAATTCATTTTCAGCAATAGGAAATAAAATCCAAATCTATAGTCGTGTAAAAAGTTTTTTGTATCTTTCTAGAAAGTTTATCCTCACTACTGTCACCTTTAGCTTAATCACTGAGGGGATTATGTTCACATTTTCTGTAAAGCTGCTTAGTAACAACATTTATGCTTATTTAGTAAGTGTTAATATATACATTATATTGATACATTATACATCAAACATTAACATCATTAATTCTAACAATCTTAAAACACCTGAAAATATATCCTTTTTAGGAAGGGAGTCCTAAATTGTCCCTAAATTAATAATTTTGACAACTTTGAACACTTTTTTGCTTGAACTCACATACAGTTTTTTGTAATTATGTTTGTACTTCTGCCATTGTATCACTGTCTGAGGAAAGATCTCTGTCTTAAGTCTTACCTCAAATAATAATTACTGTCAAATAAAAATAATCAGTTTTTAAAAAAAATGCTTACACACAATTCTTGGAACTATGGCTCCATTTATCAAAACTCTACACACAAAAAACAAAACACACACACAACATGCAAAATGTCACACATATCTTGCAAAAGCAAATACTTCATTCAAAACTATTTTAACTCTACTTAAAATTATATTTTTGAGTAGTAACTCTACACAAACATAAAATGATTAGCCACACACAAGCACTCACATGCACATGTGCACAAATATACAGTAAATACAGTATGTATGCACAACTGATGAATTTTATACTGTTATGGAACTAAACTGAATCAATACTGAACTAACTTGAGCTGAATTATGACACTATTGGCTTGTTAGAGCTGCTTTACAGCAGAATTTGAATATATATTCAATATATATTTACAATATAAACAGAAATGCAAGGGGGTAAAAATAATTTCTTTCTTTCTCAAAACACTGAGTTTTGATTTCTAAGTGAACAATTTATGTTTAAGTTTTTTCACACATGATCATTGGGTGTTAGTAATTGGGAGAAGAAAAAGAAAAAAAACTGTAATTCAAAAGTGAATTATGGCATGATTTGTGTGTGTCAATAAGTAGTTCCTGTTAAATCAAGGAATGTTGTGGTTTTGAATAAGGAATGCTCTGAATAAAGGATGCGTATATTTTCTTACTTGATTTTGAATAAAATTATAAAAGATATGTCTATTTGTTATACATGTAGCAAAGATGCTTAATACTAGGAGATCATCCCATTTAATCATTTAAGCACTTTTGTATTTCATGTTTTTATTTTTCTTACTGTACAACAATAAACGAAAAAGGACATTTTGTCTTCTCGCAATCTTTTAATCATCACATCACAACCCATGGATAACTGGTATCACCTCTATAAAAAAAGGCATATGTTTTTCTTAGGCATATGTTTTTGGCTTAGGCCAAAACATTTGAGGCTTAAGGGAGGTTTGGGTTATCATCTATGGGACAATTTTTAACAATCCTCTTTTACAGTAACACATGAGTCCCTGGAATTATTTCCTTTTCTTTTTTTTTTTTTTTTTTTTAAACAAATAACACTGTAAAACTGATTCTTGGGTCAAGTAAATAATGCTGAAAAAGAACTTCTAACAACTTTAAATGCTCATGGACACCAGTATTGAATCTCAGTGCAGCTTTTCAATAGATCAATGCCGATCCAACAAGCAGCAAGTGTATGAAGCTGCTTTGAAACAATCTATTGTAATCTATCTATATAAAGTATTGTGTAACACTTTACCTGAAGGGGTGTGCATAAGACTGACATGACAGCTTCATAATCATGACATGACACATGTCATTAAAATGAAGGAGGTTTTATGCATGTTAATGCAGCCTGATCTCACGGCAATTCGTACGAATTCTACGAGGTGGCTAATTCGTACGAATTCATACGACCTCACTCGTATGAATTAGTACGATTTTTGCTAAATCGTACATATTGTATGAATTGTCCAATTCGTATGAATTCATACGAATGACCTACCCCTGACCCCGCCCCTAAACCTACCCATCACGTGAGTTTAGACAAATCATACAAATTTGTACGAGTGAGGTCGTACGAATTCGTACGAATTAGCCAACTTTTTATCACTTGTTCGAATTCGTACGAATTGGTCGTGAGATAGCGTTGGTTAATGCCAATTGTCATTAAGTGTCATTCGCTCAATTATGTCATTTTTAAAGCAAAAATGACATTGTTTGAGATGGCTTTGTTATGACAACTTGACAAACCAATACATCATAACCTGTCAGTGTCTTTGTCATAAACATAGCAGATTAATCATCAAACTTAAGAAACTAGATTTATGGGTTAACATTACATTATATTTCTGACCACTTTTTTTTCCAGTGGTAAATTTTTTATTTGTCAATAAAATGTCATTAAGTGTTAATACTTTTATAACAGTGTCATGAATATTTTTCTTGACCTCAACTACAGTGATACGAATTTAATTTGTCATTAAAATGTCATTAAGTGTTAATACTGTCAAATTATTTTATAACTAATACTGGAATACTGGGGGAAAAAAGTGGTCAGAAATATATTCATAAGTTATAATGGCCTCATGACAGCCAATGTCAAACCAACCACATGACAGTTTAACGTAATGTTAACCCATAAAGCTAAGTAGTTTCTTAAGTTTGATGATTAATCTGCTATGTCATGGTTATGACACATTTATGACAGGTTATGATGTATTGGTTTATGTAAAGGTGTCATAACAAAGACATCTCAAACAATGTCATCTTTGCATTAAAAATTACATAATTGAGCGAATGACACTTAATGACAATTGTTAATTGTTAATTAACATGCATAAAACCTCCTTCATATTAATGACGTGTTATGTCATATATATATATATATATATATATATATATATATATATATATATATATATATATATATATATATATATTCTACTTTATATATATATATCGACATTCTACTTTAGACTAAGGGAAGTAACATTTTAAAACAAAAGTTAGCAGCGGCAAAGAGAAGGTTTGAATCATTCTCAGCCCCAGAACTCGGTAAACAAAGTTAGATTTCCAATTAATTTATTTACAATAAACAAGAGATGACGTATATATGGTGCAAAAAGCTCTAAATACAACTCCAACATAAAAAGAAAAGCATTTTCTTCATGAGCGGGTAAGGCCAAAACAACAAACAAAAGATCACTAGCTATTTGGAAGTCTAAATAACCTTAACCTGCATGGGGGAAAAGACAAAATAAATAACAGAACTCTTATTTCCTTACTAGTAAACACAGGAGAAAATGAGAACAAAAGAAAATATCACCTGTCTCCCTCTTGCTCCTACACTCTATAGGGGGCAAATTACAACATCAAGTTTAAATTTAAGACATACTAACAAGAGCAACAGTCTGGGACTGGCACCATCTCAACACGCTCACTGTCTTGGGAGAAGGAATCTCTCACCATCTCTCTCTCTCGGGCTCTGCTTAAAAACTGGCTCCTCTTGAAATTTACGAGGAGCAGCTGATAGGTCCTATCACCTAGATTAAGACAGGAAGGAGTCTTAATAGATTTAACTCCCAGCAGGGTGATGGGTCCATTGACAGCAGCACACACTGTACAACAAAGAATTACACATACACCATAATTATAAAACACAAATGCATACGTCCTGGGACGTATAACAAGGCTATACAGCATTTAATAATTTAGTTAATAAAAACACAATTGTTTATTCATGTTTACAGTGCATTACTAAGTCAAGTCGTCACCTTTATTTAAATAGTGCTTTATAAAATACAGATTGTTTCAAAGCAGATTTACAGTGACATCAAGAAAGTAATGATCAATGATGCAAACCGAATTCTGCTGTAAAACAGCTCTAAAAAGACAGTAGTTTCAACCCCAGCTTCACTGATTGGCTCCTGAATAAGACCAGAATAAAAGCTAACACTGCTTCACAAAAAGTAGAGTGCTGCAGAGTGTGACTTGCCACATGGACCTTTTCTCTCTTGCTCCCTGTGTCTTGTTGCTGAAAAGTTTCAGCCATTTGTGTTACTGGGATTTCAGAATTTAAGGCAAGTTATATTGTGTGAGGAAACCCGTAGGCGAGTGCCATTTAGTTTGAAGCTGTTTTTCTTCTGTTTATCTGTGTAATCAGGGAGGTAGGTGTGTGTGTGTGTGTGTGTGTGTGTGTGTGTGTGTGTGTGTGTGTGTGTGTGTGTGTGTGTGTGTGTGTGTGTGTGTGTGTGTGTGTATGTGTGTGTGTGCGTGTGTGTTAGATAAAATTTATTATGGTTATGAATTTTTGTTTGTTGTGTGTTGGTCTTACCTTACATGACAAAAAATAAATGGGAATATACTGCAAAATATAATGTGATAAACTTCTGCTTATATTTTTCAATATACTGCAATATATGCATTGACCATGAACCATGTTCTCATATAAATGTGAATTTGTATTGTACACACAAATATACACACATTCACAGAATGATTTACAATCAGTGGTTACAACAGACTTCTAGTTCCCAGCATGCTTTGCTTCTGACTGTTAAAGGAGAGTAAATGTTAAAATTAAGTGTTATTTCACGTGTTTTGATCAATATTAATATAGGGGGAATTATGTTAGTGTTTAATGTTCTATTATTTTGGAATTTAAAAGGTTTTCTGTTATGTGTGAGATTTTGGGGATACCATTAGTCATAGCACAGTGATGGTCCCTTGGCAAAATATCTTAGTACAAGCAGGTGTTACTTGTACTATTGTTAACTAGCTGATAATATATATATATATATATATATATATATATATATGAAAATATTAAACATATATAATGTAAATAATTATAAAATATAAGAATATATTAAATTATGTTTTAAGTGTGTGCATATGAGTAAATATGTTCAATATATTTAAACATGTAGTAACAAATTTAATATATTGTCATATTTTTCAATATATGAAAGCGGCAATTCTTTATATATTATTCAATATATTGTAATATATTTACACAATATATTATTCTGTATATTTTCGAATATACCATTAAATCATTTAATATATTGATCATTCATATATTAGGAAATATATTTTCTTTGTGTAAGGGTTGCCCCCCGACAGTTTTACAACGAATGGTAAAACACCTGTTGGAAAGCATCTTTTGCAGCGATTTTTGTGTGAGAATATCAGTAAACACCCCTGACCACTCGGTGAGTTTCACGTCTTTGTAAACGAAAGTTTAATGTGTTTTAGGAAGGACTGTTCCAGTGCACTATACACCCAATTCTAGAGGTTTTGGGGAAAGCGAAAGAAACCTAAAATTCTCGGGACAGCAGCATGAGTCCAAATTTTAATCTTAACCGTTCTATTTCATCAGAAACGATCTGTAAACAGGGCTTTAAGTGTAAAATACCGAACTTGTCCTTTAAGTTCACTCAAGACTTTTTATTTGTTTTGATGTTAAATATGTCAAATGTATCTTAGAAATGTCTGGGAAGAGGGCGATTTGATTATTTTACATACACTACAGAACAAAATTTTGGACATATTACTATTTTTAATGTTTTTGAAAGAAGTTTCTTCTGCTCATCAAGCCTGCATTTATTTGATCAAAAATAAATGAAATAATTTAATATTGTGATATATTATTACAATTTAAAATAATTGGTTTTCAATTTATTATACTTTAAATTATCATTTATTTCTGTGATGCAAAGCTGAATTTTCAGGATCATTACTCCAGTCTATCACATGATCCTTTAGAAATCATTCTTCATTATGATTCATTATCAAAGTTGGAAACAGTTCTGCTGCTTAATATTTTTTCATAACCTGTGATACTTTTTAAGGATACTTAAAGATTTTACATATAAACTGGGTCAGCTGTTAATTACAGTTAGTACCACGGGAAGTAGGGGTGCTGATGTGACCCCTGGAGGTGGAGCCCATGAAGAAATATGGTTGGGGATAAAAGTTCACACAAACAAAACCAAAAAACTGTGGTGTTTAGCCTATAGGCATACGTATTACGTGTGTTTGTTTTTATTTATGCAGTATTATAAAATACCCACATTATAACAAATAAATATATTTGGAAATTGCCCTTTAAAACGAAGGCTCAGTTTGTGGTTCACAATTATTTGATTAAAAACAACAAAAACAATAAAACAAAGACAAAGTCACTTATATTAAACACTTTTTTATTGATTTTTTTGTTAACAGAAGTTATATCTAGCACCTTTAATTGCCTTCGCTATCGTCCTGTCAATCATCTGTCTCATTCTCGCGGGTCGCGGATATGATTACAGTTTCAGTAAAACTGTATTTCACCATCATCGGTACCCACCCTCAGCCGATTGGCATTACAGTATTTGCAATCACCACACAGTAAAAAATGGGGTGTTAATATTCAGAGTAAAGTTATTTTAACCCAGATAGAGTATTTTCAACATTTTGGAGAGTAAAGTTGCTCTATCAGTGGAGTTAAAGGGACACCAGGCAACTCTTGAGTGTTTTTTCTCTACGAAGCTCCCCCTAGTGTCTGGTAGTAAATGCTTTCATACACTGTCGTAAAAACGAACTGTTGTCACCCCACCCCCCTCGCCACGAGCAACCCAGCTGATCAGCTGTCAACCCAGCTGAGCAGAGGAACCGGCTATTTCAAAACCAGTTATGTCTACCGAGGCAAGTAAAGCAATATTTTCTTTCCAACTGATGGCGATTTTTTTTTTTTTTATTGTGTTGTCATGCATACTAGTATTTTTACCGGGAACGAACGATACCCAGATAGCACACGTACGTCGGGCCGACGTTGGCCCAACATCGAGCGTCGGCCTCCCTCCCTATAACATCGCAAAGGCGTCGGCCAGGCGTAGGCAGATCTCTGGCAGTCAGTGCTCTATTTCCCAGCTCCGTGACCGTCGGCTTTAGGTCGGCCCACTATAGACCAACGCTACTTTTGCGTCATCGAAGGGCAACGCCCCTTTTTGGGGGAAGACAAACAGATTCCCCTGAGAACAGAACTCGCTCGCTCTAGACCTGCAAAGTTTCTTGATAGCAAAAATGGCACAAACATACACTCTCTTTGCCGGCCGAGGACCGTGAGCGGTACTTAAAGAAGCTACTGGATAGGGAGTTACAGAGGTGTCCCTTTGAAATGGTCGAAAACTGGATTAATGACCCCACGCAGTGGCCAAATATGGACTATTCTGACATCTACCACTATCTCGTGGAATCACCAAGTAAGTAACGTTAGCCTATTTTTTTGTCATTAACACACTCACAGTATGACAAACTAGACGATGAGGCCATGTCAAGAGGAGTCGGTGGTTTACTTGGATCATATTTCACTTGATTTAAGCTATTGACAGTTTTGTTGTCGACTAGCTATACTAGTAACCCTCAAACACTGTAATCAGAACAATCATGTCAGAGGCTAAAAACATAAATAGTCCGTACCTTAAGTGGGGTAGAGACAATGAAAAATATGCCCCATACATATTTTGCCGTACACTGTAAACCTTTTTACAACTTTCAAAGTCCTAGCACTTTCTAGACACAAGCAGAAACCAGCCAAGTCCACTTTAGTCCTAGCCTGCCACTATTTCAACAGTAAAATCAGTTAACAGCCAAGGTAGCGTGCCTAGTGAGAGCTAACGTTAATCACGTAGCTGCTAGCAGCTTCGTCTTTCTAACTATAAGTTATAGCTAGTCGACAACAAAACTATGTCAATAGCTTAAATCAAGTGAAATATGATCTAATTAAACCACCGACTCCTCTTGACATGGCCTCATCGTCTAGTTTGTCATACTATGAGTGTGTTAATGACAAAAAAAAAATAGGCTACTTACTTGGTGATTCCACGAGATAGTGGTAGATGTCTGAATAGTCCAAAGAGAGTGTATGTTTGTGCGATTTTTGCTATCAAGAAACTTTGCAGGTCTAGAGCGAGCGAGTTCTGTTCTCAGGGGAATCTGTTTGTTTTCCCCCCAAAAGGGGCGTTACCCTTCGATGACGCAAAAGTAGCGTTGGTCTATACGGGAGGCCGATGTCGCGTTGTGCGCGTGAACTTTCAAGTCGCTTTCAAACACTGGAGCGGCCGCGGCGCAGAGTTGCCATGGAAACGCCGCGGGACCACTGCGACTGGTAAGCAGGAAAACTCCCTCTCTCGCTGTTGTTTTTACTGCTTTCAGGTGATATTAGTCTCTAAAATCACACGGAGAATACACACAACTGTTCTTGACACTTATCTTACTTGTAATTGATATGCTTATGTTGAATATTTACTTTTATAGACATGGTTCTCTTACGAGAGTTCTCTCGTACTGCGTTTTGCTAAAAACGCTATGGGAAAAGTCTCTTTTCACGAAAACACTGAAGCAAAAAATTATCCTTAATTTTCATATATGTAAAACGCGTTGCGGCAGCAGCAGACAGCTGAAACAAGACGGCTTGTCTGCTCATTGGCTGCTCTGCGGCAACTGCATAAGCCTATCGAGCGCAGGCTGATGCAACATCAGGCCTCCTCGCCACTTCCCGCCGAAACGGGCGTGGCTTATCCCTATAAAAGGAGCTCGAAAAGGCTGATTCACTCAATTTTGTTCTCTTCAGCGGAGCGCACGCGTCGCTGGATCACGGAAGCAAGCGTCGTCGAAGCAAGCATCTCAGCGGGACGTGCCCTCGAAGCTGCTGGCCAACGCCGCCTTCTACAGCCGTACCTACTGCGCTTTCCGACGCATCATATCCTTTCTATTATTGCTCTGTTTTTCTGTGTGTGCGTGTGGTGTTTCAGTTACACTCACCCCCTAAAAGAGCGGCGTCTTTTTCAAGATGCCTTCCTGCGGCTCGTGCAGAGCCCCACTCGCCGAGGGAGACAACCACCTCATCTGTGTTTCCTGCCTCGGTGAGGACCATGCAGCGCTCGCGCTCGCTGACGGCGGCTGCCCTCACTGCGAGCTTTTGCCGATGGTGGCTCTGAGGACCCGCCTGGCATCCTTCGCGAAGCCTGCATTCACCGGCGCGATGCCGCGCCGGAAGAAACGGCGCTCGCAGCGGATCCCGGAACCCGCTCCAGCCCGACTAAGCTCGCCGGTTCGCCCGCTAGCTTCACCGGCCTCGCTCGAATCACTCCCCGATGCTCAGCGCCCGCAGTCTGCCGCCGCTTCATCTGAGGGGGCCGTTTCAGAGGCCGCGTCGGGGGATAAGGATTCCTGTTCTCTCCTGGCTTCGGACAGCGAGGATTGGGCGGTCTCTGAGGATCCCGCGCCTCCTGCCCAAAAGCCCTCGGTGAGAGCCAGCATCGAGACGGAGCTCATGCGGATACTCGCGCTGGCCGCGGCGAGCCTCGGCCTCGAGTGGTCTGCACCGGAGCCCCCCTCTCGCACCCGGCTAGATGGTAGCTTCCTCCCCGGTGAGCGCTCTTCTCCAGAATCAAAGCCCGCTCCTTTTCTTCCTGAGCTACATGAAGAAGTTGCGAAGGCCTGGAACGCGCCCTACTCTGCGCGGACGCGCTCATCTGTGTCGCCTGCATTTTCCTCGCTGGATAATGCTAAAGACCGAGGCTACCTCTCTCTGCCGCCGGTGGAACAGGCGATAGCGACACATCTTTGCCTGCCCTCTGCTGGACGGCGGACTAAACCGGTGTTGCCTTCGAAAGCCTGCCGCATGACGTCATCACTGCTCGCGAGAATTTTCTCCTCTGCTGGGCAAGCAGCGTCAGCGTTACACACCATGGCTACCTTACAGATCTTCCAGGGAGATCTCCTCCGTAAGTTGGATGAGATGGGACCTGATGCTGTCTGTTTGGCGGATCTAAGGAGTGCTTCGGACCTTACGCTCCGAGCTACCAAGGCTGCCGCGCAAGCAATGGGACGGTGTATGGCTTCCGCTACTGTCGCTGAAAGGCACTTGTGGCTAACGCTCACGGAGATGGCTGATTCCGAGCGCACAGCGTTTCTCGACGCCCCGCTGTCTTCCGCTGGCCTCTTCGGTTCTTCTCTCTCCGAGTTCGTGGAGAGATTTACCGAAGCCCAGAAAGCGTCCCAAGCCTTCAAGCACTTCCTACCGAAGCGCTCTGGTTCTGCGGCGAGTCGTGGAAGACGGACCCCGCGTAGCTCTCAGCCTCAGCCCCCGACTTCGGCCTCATCTTCGCAGCAGCCGCAACAGCGCAGCACGAGACCCCGCTCTCGATCAGCCGCCCGGCGCCCTGCGCACGGGCCGCGACCGAGGATTGTGGTGAAACCTGAGGTTCCGAAGAAATCCTAGCACCGCTAGGAAAGCGCAGGTGTGTGAGTCCCGTTGCGGCCGGCCTCTCACCCAAGCGCCTCGCTGTTTCAGCCCCAAGATTCGCGGCTGTTCCAGTGCTATCTGCAAAGCGCAAGCCTGTTCTTCTGCCCGCTTGCCTGCACACAAAAGCCGTTTTCACGGCTACCCAGATATATCCCAAAACGAGTGTGATTTCTGGTGTCCCGGCCACGGCCGATGGTGCTATAAATGTAGTATCGATGCCCACCCCCCCGTGCCCATCGTTACACACAAGCACAGCCCTACACTTAGGGCTCGCGCGAATAAAATCGACTCAGGTCGATTGCGCTTCCAACATAGTAAAAGTGCCCACTGCCCAGTGCCCACGAACACTATGTCTATCAGATCACAGGCTCTCCGTAAAAGCGAGACCTGTGAGCGCGCGCGCTGCTCGCACAGGCGGCGCGCCCAAATCAGTAAATGTGCCCGCTCTCAGCCCACATGTACTTGCACACATGAGTCCCACGGGACTCTCGCAGCCCTCCCTCACTCAGCTAAACACTGTTGTGGGGTCGAGGGCGAGCGTTCCGCCCGCTGTATCAAGCGCGCCCCCTGCCTCAAATGCCACAGGCGAATCGCCTACGTTTGCGAGTCCCGTAGCACCTCTGTCGCACGGCGAACAGAGCGAGCTCTGTATCCGGCCCTTAGCCAACCATGCAGAAGCATGGGCAGCGCTTCCAGGGGTTTCGGACTGGGTCTTAGGCATTATAGAGAGAGGCTTCTCGCTACAGTTTTTTCGACGCCCTCCACGCTTTACAGCGCGCGTCGAAACTTCGGTGCCGTTGAAAGTAGCACACCTACTTCGCGCCGAAATATCAAAACTGATAAGCAAGGGGGCGATAGAACGTGTTCCCCGTGCGCAAAGCGAACAGGGGATGTACAGCAGATACTTTCTAGTCCCCAAAAAGGACGGCGGTATCAGACCCATTCTGGATCTAAGACGACTGAACAGAGTATTAGTGAAACGCAGTTTCAAAATGCTCTCGACCAGCAAAATTCTCGCGCAGGTTCGCCGAGAAGACTGGTTCATATCGATAGATCTGAAGGACGCGTATTTTCAAATACAAATAGCGTCGCACCACAGGCGATACTTGAGATTCGCCTTCGAGGGTCAGACATACCAGTATACAGTCCTGCCTTTCGGCTTGTCCCTGGCACCTCGCACGTTTACGAAGTGCATGGACGCAGCGCTCGCCCCTCTCAGAAACAGAGGCATGAGAGTGCTGAACTATTTGGACGACTGGTTAATCCTAGCCCAATCACGATCTCAGCTCATAGAGCACAGAGCCATTTTACTCGATCACCTCGAGAATCTTGGTATCACGGTCAATTGGGTGAAGAGTTCACTGATCCCCAGTCAAACGATTTCGTTTCTGGGGGTAGTTCTGGACTCACTATCTATGACAGCACAGCTGTCGCCACAGCGCGTGCTGAGTGTTCAGAGCGCGGCAAAGTCTTTCCGCTGCGGCGCTTTAACCCCGCTCAGGAAGTTTCAAAGGATGCTGGGTCTTATGGCCTCAGCATCATCAGTTCTCCAGCTGGGCTTGCTCCGCATGCGCCCGCTGCAGTTCTGGCTGAAAGCGCGGGTACCGCGCGGAGCATGGGTAACCGGTCGATTGCGCCTCAAGGTCAATCAGGACTGTGTCACAGCCCTGGTACCTTGGTTGGCGAACGACTGGTACCGGTCAGGTGTAAGCCTGGGGACTTCCTCGAAGGTGACGATGGTGTCGACAGACGCATCCACCTCGGGATGGGGAGCGCTGCTCGAGGGCAGACCGTGCTTCGGCCTGTGGTCGGAACGAGAAAAGCTCCAACACATAAACTGCCTGGAAATGGTGGCAGTACACAACGCGCTGACGCGTTTTTGTCCCTACATCATGGACCGACATGTCATAGTCCGTTCGGACAATATGGCTGTGGTGTCCTATATAAATCGCCAAGGCGGTCTGAAATCAGCGTCCCTGTACAGACTGGCGAAACGCATCCTAATATGGGCTCAGCACAACTTACGTTCGCTGAGAGCAGTGCATGTGCCCGGACTTCGGAATGTGGGCCCGGACAGACTGTCCAGGAACAACATTCCCCCAGGAGAGTGGTCTCTACACCCACAAACAGTCCGGCTGTTGTGGGAGAGATTTGGCAGAGCGGAGGTGGACCTATTCGCGTCCCACGAAAACGCTCACTGCCCCGTGTTCTTTTCAAAGACCAGCAGCGCGCTGTCCCGAACGTGGCCGCGCTGCCCGCTATATGCTTTTCCCCCCGTCTCACTCCTGCCACAGGTGCTGGAACGGATCAGGGAAACAAAATGCCCAATACTGCTTGTGGCACCGTTCTGGGAAAACCAGGCGTGGTTTCCGGCTCTGATGCAGTTAGCAGACATCGCTCCATGGCCAGTGCCGGTGAGGAGAGACCTCCTCTCGCAAGCCTTGGGCTCGATTTGGCACCCACACCCGGAGTTGTGGTCCCTTCATGTGTGGGCACTCAACGGATATCCGTTGGTCTCACAGGGGGAGTCTTAAATACCATCACTGAGGCTAGAGCGCCGTCGACCCGGCGGCTCTATGCTTCGAAGTGGTCGGTTTTCTCCAGCTGGTGTACGGCTCGGAGTTTTTCACCCCTCGAATGTGAGGTAACGGAGGTTCTCTCCTTCTTGCAAGAGCTGTTGGATAAGGGCAGATCCCCTTCCACGCTTAAAGTGTATGTGGCGGCTATCTCAGCGTTCTCTGGTTCAGCGCTAGGTCAGTCACTGGGAAGGAATGATTTAGTCATCCGCTTCCTCAGGGGAGCCAGGAGACTGAATCCGCCCAGACCTCCTTCAGTCCCTATTTGGGACCTTTCTACAGTCCTGGCGGCTATGAAAAGTGCCCCTTTTGAGCCTATTCAGTCTATCAGCCTCAAACACTTATCTCTTAAAACAGTGTTTTTGATGGCTCTCGCTTCAGTGAAGCGCATAGGCGACCTGCACGCGCTCTCTGTGAGCCCGACGTGCTTGGAGTTTGGTCCTAATGACTCTAAGGTCATACTCAAACCTAAGCACGGCTATGTGCCGAAATCCCTCAACACGCCTTTTCGGGCTCAGGTTATTTCCCTGGCTGCCCTGCCGGCGTCGAGTGAGGAGGGGGACTCGAGTTTTCTTTGCCCAGTTAGGGCTTTAAGAACTTATGTATCCCGCTCTGCTGCCTTCAGACAGACAGAGCAGCTCTTTGTCTCGTTCAGCGGTCGTTCCAAAGGAACGGCTGTTTCGAAACAGAGTCTATCCAGATGGATAGTTGACGCCATAGCGCTGGCTTATACTGCCAAAGGCATTCAATGCCCGTTGGGAGTTAGAGCGCACTCCACGAGAGGCGTTGCTTCCTCGTGGGCTTGGTCTAGCGGGATTCCCTTACAAGATATATGTATGGCGGCGGGCTGGGCCTCTCCGTCTACATTTATTAGGTTTTATAACCTAGAGGTTCCCGCCCTGCAGGCTAAGCTTTTGTCGGTGTAATCTGCTTACAGGCGCTATGCGCTGCCGATTTTACTGGGCAAAACTACGTAAGACCCACGTTTTCCCGCATTAGTGCAGGCTCCCTGCCCTGGCTATGTGATGACGTATTCGTGTCTGAGGACATGTCTATATAAGGACGGAGGAAACCCCTTTCGTCTTTAGACTTTCCCCGTGAGGTAATGTAACCCACGGACGCTATAGTTTAGGGAATTTAGGCTTCCTCCCTTATTCCCTGACTCTGTGTGAGTCTATCCGGTGATTATGCACTGTATGCCTGAACTAGCTTCCGGTGATTGGTGTTTTTGTCCCGGCACGCACGGCGTTTTGCAAGGGGTTCCCATAGCGTTTTTAGCAAAACGCAGTACGAGAGAACTCTCGTAAGAGAACGTACTCGGTTACTAACGTAACCTCGGTTCTCTCTAGAAGAGGGAACGAGTACTGCGTTCCCTGCCGTGCGTTTGGTTTGCTCTGGTTCGCTTCAGCGATCAAAATTGAGTGAATCAGCCTTTTCGAGCTCCTTTTATAGGGATAAGCCACGCCCGTTTCGGCGGGAAGTGGCGAGGAGGGCGCGAAGCGCCCTCATTGGCCTGATGTTGCATCAGCCTGCACTCGATAGGCTTATGCAGTTGCCGCAGAGCAGCCAATGAGCAGACAAGCCGTCTTGTTTCAGCTGTCTGCTGCTGCCGCAACGCGTTTTACATTGAAGCAAAAAATTATCCTTAATTTTCATATGTGTTTTCGTGAAAAGAGACTTTTCCCATAGCGTTTTTAGCAAAACGCAGTACTCGTTCCCTCTTCTAGAGAGAACCGAGGTTACGTTAGTAACCGAGTACATTTTGTGTCTTCGGAAAAAGTCCGTTAGCATCTCAACCGTTTTCAGAAGAGGTAACGTAAGTTAAGCTAAGTTAACGTTAACTCGGTTGAGCTTTTGTTTATGAAAGTTTGGGCTTTTAATCACCTCTTATGTGTATATGAGAGGTTTTGTAAAGGTTTTTCTTGGAAGTGAGCTAATTTATTTTACACAAACGTAAACATAAACGTATGTAATCGGTGACGTCACTTACATGGAGTGATAAAATTGGTTAAAACTAGCTCAATGGTAAACAAATATTGATAAAAAAAAAAATTTCTGTGATTTCAGCAAAATAACCCATAACAGAGGGAAAGCTCCACGACTTCAACATTTCTGAAGAAAGCTGCTGCCGGAGAAGTAGGAAATACAGGTAGGAAATCCAAAACTAAAGAATTAATTAATTTTTAATACTTTTTAATGATTTTAGAAAACAGAGCCCCCCTCTTCCCCCCACTATCATTGATGGCCAACCTATTGAGATAGTACAAGAATACAAGTACCTTGGCACAATAATTGATAGTAAGCTATGTTTTGAATCACACGCTGATGCTGTTTGTGCCAAAGCCCAGCAGCGAATGTATTTTTACCGTAGACTGAGGAATTTTAACATTGACCCCACTTTGATGAGAATGTTTTATTCTTGTTTTATTGAGTCTGTTTTAACCTTCTGTTTTATCTGCTGGTTTGGTTCCTTGTCTACAAAAAACGATTAGAGTATTGTTAGGACGTGTAGCAAGATTGCAGGCATTAACTTTCCCCCTCTCTCACACATTTACTCCAACAGAGTGGCAAAGAAGGCACTATCTATTGCAGCTGACCCTAGTCATCCTTTGTCCTGCCAGTTCAAGCTACTTCCCTCAGACCGTAGGTACTCCATGCCCAGGTGCATGTCAAATAGATTCAGAAACTCATCTCAGAAAAGCATTTCACCTCTGCTGTAGCCTATATATAATATAGCTTAGCTATAGCTTCTTACTTGTAATGAACCTGGCATTATATAATCATATTGTTGGCTCTGTGACAAATGGTTTGTTGTGTTCCTAGATCCTTCAATGTTGATGCCCTGGCCTCCACCGTAGCAGAGTTGGGCGGATCATCATCTCGGATCATCATCTTTAAGGCGCTATGAACCATATGATTAGTAAGTAAAACTTCAAACATACACTAATGTCAAACATACACTAATTGTGTTGGTAAAAAAAATATGTTTTGAAAGAAGTCTCTTATGTTCTCCAAGACAGCATTAAAAACAATAATATTGTGAAATAATATAACAAATTTTAAATAACTGTTTTCTATGTAAATATATTGTAAAATGTAATTAATTCCTGTGATCAAAACTGAATTTCCAGCATCACAGCTTCATATGATCCTTCAGAAATCATTCTAATATGATGATTTGACGCTCAAGAAACATTTATGATTATTACCAGCTTTCATTTTCTCAAAGGCGTAGCAGGATACCCAGGGCTTGGTTTACACCTATCACAATTTCTAGCCACTGGGGGACCATAGGCAGGCTAGGGGAACTCATATTAATGTTAAAAAACCTCATAAAGTGACATTTTCATGCCATGGGACCTTTAAGCGTTTTCTACCAGTTTTCTATGGGAGGAAAACGCTTAACTGTACATATTAGTCTATTTTTAATTAGTATGGTGTTTACAGAGTTATCATTTATTTATTTTAATATCACTGTCTATGCGTTAAGTCACGTTCTGTGTGCGCAAATCTCTAAATTCAACTTTGGACTTGTATTTTACAGGGGACAAGTTCTCAAATTCACATCTTTATGCTCTCGAGTTTTGCTACAATTTTACTTTCATAAATAACCTTCCTGATAATGTCCCAATTTAAATCTAGACTAAAGACACAACTCTTTAGCCAAGCATTCAATTAACACATCTCATAATCTTGTTTTACAGTTAATATGTGATGAAATAGAAAAAAAGTGCACATGAGCATCTTTTGCCTGAAATAATATGAACTGCAGCTATGCTAATCTTTCTCATGTTGCTTCCCTGTTTCTATCTCAGGATGCTCAGCAAGTTCACTAGAGATTATAGCAGCTCCAGTTTGGATCCAGCCTCACTTGTGAAGACTTCAGATGATGGCAACTATAGATGGACTTAAAAAAACTGCCAGATATTAAGGTGGGGTAAGCGATATTTCAAAAACGCTGTTGGACACTGTTGATATTTGGAATGAACCCAAACAAACACACCCCTCTCTTCAATGCTCCTCCTCCAAAACTCACCAGATTGCCCAGCAGCCGCATCACATTATTGGTGTAAATAACTCATTTATGTTATTGCATGACCTGCTCAATAAAAGCGCAACACTAAGAACGTTTCAGGAAACACGTTATTAATTATGATAAGGGCTGGATTTCCCGAAACCTTAACTCTACGTCGTTCCTAAGTTATACCTTAAGCTGTAACTTATCGTTAATACATGTTTCCCGAAACGTTCTTAGTTAATTGTACCTTCTGTAAGTCATACGTTCGGATATTTCCCCACCAGTTAATCAAGTGTGACAACACCGGTAATACCATAATAGAAGTAACGCGCATGCGATGCGGCGTGCTCGGCGTGCTCGTTTTTCCAGGCGTGCATATGCCACAGCGAGATGAAAACATCTCAACTTTTCAGAATGCCACAAGCGCACCGCAGGTCATGTGACAAAAACCAACCATCATAGCTGTACAGGGCGAGTTTTTATTTCTCATCTCCATAAATATATCTAGTAGTAAAGCTAATGCAAGGGCTAGAAATCAATTAATCCTTTGCTGATACTTCCTCGTCATCATGGAGAGAGCAGTTCATGGTTGCATAGCAACGACAGATGCCACGGGAGCGCTAGCGCTTGTAGAAAGGAGAGAGCGCTTTCCACACGTTTTTAGACGCAATATGTGAACGGCCCCTAATTCAGGATAAACTGAGAATCAATTTGGTTTAAAATCGTTTTTGTTTTGTTTAAAATGGAGATCACGATAACATACATCAGAATAACATGTTCTAGTCTATTTAAAAAAAAGATACTCAATTGAATCATTATTTCAAACACTTTTAAAACCAATTAATTCAGTGTCTCATTCATAAACACCTGGACTGGGTTTCCCGATAACGTTGTCTCTTAGCGCGCTACGAAGACTCTTAAGGTATAACTTAACTAAAGGTATACCATTTATAGGCGTGTTCCCCGAACCATACCTTAGAAAGCTGCTAAAGATATTCCTTCTTACGTGTGACGTTAACCGGTGCTGTCCGTGGCGATGGTGCTGAATCTGCTGATATCGACGGCTCGAGAATCAGTTATTCTCTCGTGCAGGGGCTACTTCACTGCGTTATGTGAGAAAGTGCTGTTCTTTATAAAAGAAGCAATTCAGAAATGTACGCGGGTTGGGTGAGAAAAAACACTGACATTATGGATTCGGATGGCAATAAAATCACAGACTTCACAGACAAAAAAAAAAAAAAAAAAAAAATGTTTGCATTTCAGAACCTTAGGAAATGGACAGCGGCCGACACGAACACTACACACACCTATTTACTTGATAATAAAGCCGTAAAGTAGGCTATCTTTCAACTCAGGACAGCGCCACTTCTCACTATACAGACAGGATTGGAGATGAAAAGTTTAACTGACTCGTAACCGCGATCAGCTAAGCCTTTCACAACATTGTTTTCTTCAGTTTTCACTAGCTATTATTTTCTTCAACTCCTCAGCATCCATCTCGACTGCAAGCAGATCGCGCGCGCGGTTATGATGACTTTTTAAAAGTGAAAGTAGGTATAGAGACTCCTGGGAGGGCGTGGGCTCAAGGCTCAAATAAACTGATGTGGATTTTAAATCATTTTATTAACTTGAAATACAGGCATATTTTTGTACATGTGTTCCTAAAAATGTGCATTCATTTTTACGTTTGCACGTGATTGTTTTAAACCCGTGTTTAGACCCGTGTTTCCCCCGTGACCGACCCGACCTGCACCCGTTTGAGTAAAATTTGCGGGTCACCCGTCGGGTACCCGAACCAGTGCAGGACTCTGTCACACAAGTCCACACAGTATAAATTTGATTTGTTGACTCACCATTGTGGTTAATTCTTCAGGAGGAACGTGTCTCTGCGTACAGAGCGGGGTCACTAAAGAGGCGTTTTCATCCGAGAAACGCTGTGATTGGTGGAAAGGATATGGAGCAGGCGACTGACAGCGACATAACCAATCACAGTGTGACAGACGCTTCACATAGCACCAACTGCTATGTTTAATTTTAAATGAATGTAGCCTACTGGCAGTCCGGCACACGTGGGTGCTCGGTATTTTCCGTGGGTGCTCGAGCCCCGGAGCACCCACGGTATCGGCGCCTATGCCCCTGTAAATGTTTAAAATACCATACGAACCCATGAGAAACAGTTAGCATCTACTTACAACTTAACTGACAGTATGCTTTCACTGGCCTTTGAAAGCACTCCGCGGACGGCGCCGTCTTTTAGAACATCTATTCGCTGTATCGCTGCCATAGTTTGAGCAAACTCCCCACAACAATCATTCCCTTTAAATAGACTATTAAACCTATTAAACTTTTAAATGGTTTGCCCGCTGATGTACCTTTGATTGTTGTTAGATTTTTAATTATATTATCCAGTGTAATGACAATTGTATTCTTAGCTTTAGTCCTAACTGCTTTTTCTCAATGTTTTTCACTCTGTTACAGGTTGCCAGGAAGAATCCTGCTCTACATTGTTGCTGTTCCTTTTTGATCCCTTTTCTCCTGGAGTTCTTTCTGGTGTCATTACAATGTCTTAACTTGAATTGTGTCTGTTCATTATACTAGAGACAGTTACACACAAAATTAAGAAGATATTTTTCAATGTCAGTATAGCCTACTTTTTTCATATTGGATAGTCAAGTAACTCCAGGGCTGTATATATGTACATAGACATTGAGGGGGACAAGTCCTATAATTATACGTCAATAATAACAATAGTATGTCAATAGTTAGAAATGGACAAACTGGAAATTCAATATTGGAAATTCTTGCTCCGCTCTGTTTTTAGGATGGCAAAAAGGTTTAAAAGTTACATTTTAGGCTGGTCTACCTTACAGCGACCATCCAAATAGATAGCCAATCAAATCATAGAAGGCGGGGTTTACTGTTCACAGAAGCAGAGCATGTATAGAGCTGGTAAGTCCCGCCCCTTCCGTAAAACCCCGCTGGACCTCAAAGTTGAAAAACCGTCAATGCAAGTGAATGGGAGAAAATAATTATTTTCTGGTCCCGTTTGAATTGTGCCATGAATGTGAACATATGTTGTCTGTGAATTTTTTATATAACTTTTCATGTTACGAGTTTGACAGTATATGGTATGATTCTTCGGCTAGCAGTTGTGGAAAAGACATAACGAGAAAGACTACATGTCGCCTATGTGACGTCACCCCATAAAGTTGACTTACCCGTGGTTTTCACCAACTTCAACGATTTTGTCCTCTCCCTGAAAGAAGGCGGTGAAGTGCACCAAAGACACAGCCATGTTTAGCGGGATCCGTTAGCTAGTCCGTGTTCTAGTGGTGTTGACGTTTCAAACGCGTCGAGAGTTGTAGTCCACAAAGTGCTCTCACTCACACAAAGTCTAACCGTATCAAACTTCTACCCGCTAAATTGTATCATTCTTTACACGAAAAGTTATATAAAAAATTCACAGACAACATATGTTCACATTCATGGCACAATTCAAACGGGACCAGAAAATAATTATTTTCTCCCATTCACTTGCATTGACGGTTTTTCAACTTTGAGGTCCAGCGGGGTTTTACGGAAGGGGCGGGACTTACCAGCTCTATTTCATCAGTTTAACGTTGAAAGAGTGCGAGGTAAGATGGAAATGTAAAACTACTCCACTTTTTTTCTTGAATATGGCCATTTTGAGGGATGAAAGTTGCATGAGTTCAGTATCAAAGCTATTTTATCAATTTAAGTCTCGGGGCAATGTTGACTACAGTTTACGTGCTGCTGAGTGAGTGTTGCAGCGCGATCTCCGCTCTCTCTCTCTCTGTGTGTGTGTGTGTGTGTGTGCGTGCGTGCGTGTGTTCGTAAGTGCGTGCGTCAATGAAAGCAGCGCATGGTGTCTAATGTAAGGAGTAGCCCGAAAGGTCCGACCTATATAAATAAAGGTCCTATAAAACCCATGCAGAGCTGCCAAAAGATTTACAGCTTTGCATCGTTCAAACATCGGCCGGAGATCATTTGCGATCAAAGGCCGACGTCGAGGCGACATATTGCCGATGAGCAAACGATCTCTGAGCGACGTCGTGCCGATGGAACTTTGTACATCGGGCCAACGTCGGCCCGACGTACGTGTGCTATCTGGGTATGAACGAGGCGAACTACTGCTTTCGTGTTTGTTTGTTTTTGGGAGAGTGGGCATGAGCATAAAATATATATATATATCGGAGGCTAATATTTGTCTAAAGTTATATTAGCAAGGTTCATCTAGTAGAATGACGGTTACCTTTGCCTGTCTAAGAAAACATCAGAACGTTTTTTCTAGCTCGATCATGATATGTGCAACATGTTTATTGCCTATTATCAGACGCGTTGACTTAGTGACATAAAATAAAAGTGTAAGTTACACAAATAAAACCGACAGAGGAACGGCCAAACAACTACAGAAATCAAACGTGTTTGCTATGACAATGCCTAACATCAAAGTTATAGTATCTAGCGTAACGTTACTAGTAAGCCCGTAACAGACAGCGATCATAATAAAAAACTTTACAGACAATAGCAAACATCGTGAGGTCACAATTACTTGAAATTTAAATATTAAACACAGTTTATTCCAAAGATACTTACAAGTGCAACAGCAATAAGGCCAGGTCAGCATCCGTTTTGCAGGCTTCTGTTTCTCTCAGTTCTCACCAAGCGGTCCGATATTTAACTTTACTCGAGTCTGACTTATTGCTCGGTCAGTCTCCCGTTTCCTCTTTCGTTGGTCCTCCGACAAAGATTTCCTAGCTTTCTGCTTCTTTTTACAGGCTCAGCCATAACTAAATCTATCGTTGCCCTTTGCTTAGCTAGCCGGTGCTTGAATGGGGGCGTGTAATTACGTGTGCAGTGCCGTCAAGCAATTCGTTACATCGCGAGACCTGATATCACGCGATACTTCCTGACACCGACCCGCGTCCCAAAGATGCAAGTGAGTTTTTTCCGCTCTCGGGCACCAGGGGGGTGCGAAACCACCACCATTCAACCCGAAATAAGTAATATAAACATTCCACTGACTCCGAAGCTGTTCAGTTAAGGTTAAAAAGTTACCTAGAGCCCCTTTAAAAGTGAGTGTAAAAATCTGCAGAAACGCAGTGACAATTTCAACTCTAAAGCAGTGATGATCGGATGCCCGCCATTCTGCTGTGCTTTTCAAACGTTTGGCACGCATTTCGTTGGAGGAAGATTTCGAAGGAGTAAAATCAGGAGGCCACTGATATTACTAGATAAGTAACATCCTGTGTTGTCAACACCAAAATGCTATTTTTTATCTTTAGATCATTTTAGAGGTGTGCTGATATTAGTTGAGGTCATATTACAAGTTATAGCAATCCGTATCGGTAACTGCGTTTATGTGTTGCAATATTTTCTCGAATGTTCAAAGTATGCGTAAAATAACGTTAACTCGGTCACTATTTAACAACAAAAGATTTAATACAGTTAATAGCTATTCTTAACTAACATATTTTTTAGCTTCCCAGGCAACGTTAATCTAGTTTTATATATATATATATATATATATATATATATACCATGATATATACACGTAATGTTAGCTTGCTTCTGATAGTTAATGTTGGTCTTATAAAACGATAATTTAGATCACTGATTGGATGACGTGTTTGTTTAACATAGCTTAACCATTTTAACGGGTTACTGTTCGAATAGCTAACTTTGGCATAGTTATTTGGTAGCTAATGGGAGACAGTGCATCTTAACTTTAACGTTAGCCTATAATTTACTGCAGAAAATAGCATAACGTTATATTCAAACAGCACAACTTTGTCTTCTGCCGCCAGTGTAACATCAAAGTATTAGCATTGCCACTACTGAGATAGGTAACGTTAACTCTTAGTTGAACCAGCCCTAAATTATGATTTTGAATGTATATTTTCTTTGTTAACAGAGGCAAAATGCTGTTGCGTGTTCAATTTGGAGAAGAGCAGAAATACGTCAAGCTGTCTGAACTGACATACGATGCTTTCTTGAAAGAAGGTGGGTACATTAGGTTAAACTGCAATATTCATCACACAATGACAAAATAATACAGCTTTAACCTATTATGTTATAATATCTAGTTAGGTCCATAATCATTTCTGTTGTGCTTTATATTTTCAGTTACATAAAATCGGCTGCAGATACTTGTCTTTCATCATTTAGTAACCCAACCCTTCACCTACCAATCGACTCTTCGACTGTCCTGCACAGTTCATCTCCAACCCTAATCAAACGCAGCTGCCTTTAATTTTCAAGTGATCCTGAAGACCTTAATTGTTTGCTTCAGGTGTGTTTGATTAGGGTTGGAGATGAACTGTGCAGGACAGTCGATCGGCAGGAGCAGGGTTGGGCACATGATATAAAAATATGAACTTTGATTCTTGTGAGAAGGGAATGCATTTTTTATTTTATTTTTCTTAACAGCGTGTCTAAAATTCAACATACCAGAAAGCAGGCAGCCAGACATTAAGGTGTATGACCAGTCAGACACGGAAGTTGACTCAGAGGTTTTTGAAGAAATAGTGAAGGAGTCACCTGGAACTTTGAGAATCATGCTGGGCAATGGAGGACTTGGTATTCATTCAGACAATTCACAAACTAGTTTGTTTAGTTTAAAGACTGGATTGAGAACAGTTATTGTCTTAAAAAAAAAAAAAAAAAAATTCTTGTAATATGTTTTTAATTTTATAATGAACAGGTGTCTCTCAATCATCATCATCATGCTCGGGTACATCTGATGACACCATCATCCTGAATTTTACGATGTGTGACACTGTTGAAGAAGAAGCCGCTGCTGAAGGAAGCCAGCCTAAAAGGCCATGCCACATAAATTATGAGGCAAAAGCGGTAAGTGGTGGAAATTGCTGTTAAGTCCAATCTGAATGTTGTTTCACCATGAGAAGTGTTCTTTAGATAACTTTTTTTTTTTTTTCCATCATTATTACATATGGTTTTACAATAACGGAAAGCACATTTTATTCCACCTATAGTTGATTGAGAAAATCCTAACTTCCAAGCCTGGTGGTGAACGCATTATGCTAGAGTATGGAAAAACCAAATCTCTGACAGATGCCACCAGAAGACAGATGATTAACATACTTGCTGCTGAGATGACAGAAACGCATGGGTAAGTATTAAAGGAGAACTCTGGTCAATTTTAACATTGAGCTCATTTTTTGTAAATTTGGAGTGCTGTCAATACAGAGAACATCGACAAAAATCGGTGTTGCCTACACAGTGTTATCCTCTTTTTAAAATTTGCACCCTGTTGACTTAAATGGGGCAAGTTTTAAACCTGCTTTTAGCCTCTTAACATCCTTGATGTGTCATTACAAGTGCCCAGCCATGTTAGATGATTCCTTCAGAGTGAACACGGGTGAATCTGACTGCAGTAGATGTGAAAGATCTGAATAAAAGTGATGTTATTTCAGCCAGCGCACATACCTGTATTTACTTCCTGTTTTCGGTCGAAGTCCACAGTAGTCGATTGTCGAGTTCGCACGCGTGACTAAGCAACGGTGCAGACTCAGACTCAGACGCGCGCAAACTCGACAATCGACTACTGTGGACTTCGACCGAAAACAGGAAGTAAATACAGGTATGAGCGCTGGCTGAATTAACATAACTTTTATCCAGATCTTTCACATCTACTGCAGTCAGATTCACCGTGTTCACTCTGAAGGAATCACTCAACATGGCTGGGCACTTGTAATGACACATCAAGGATGTTAAGAGGCTAAAAAGCAGGTTTAAAATTTGCCCCATTTAAGTCAACAGGGTGCACATTTTAAAAAGAGGATAACACTGTGTAGGCAACACCGATTTTTGTCGTTGTTCTCTGTACTGACAGCACTCCAAATTGACAAAAAAAATGAGCTCAATGTTAAAATTGACCGGAGTTCTCCTTTAAGCATATAGATGGGCTGTAAAGAAACATTATTACTTTACAAATATTATGTAAATTGTGTTGTGCAATATCAATTGAGTGTGATGTTAACTTTGAATTCATATGCTAGGACATCTCCCCCCAAAAGTGTCAGAGTGATGTATGCACAGGGGATAGTAGCTTTGTTTCCCCTATCTAGAAGACCCATACTCACAACATGGATATGTAAGTAAATGGGTTATTGCAACATTATGCGCACATTCACTCTATGAAATGTTAATAGTACTCCTTTATAATTTATTTATAATCACTTAGGAACATTACTACGATCCAGAGAGTGGTTCGGGATACCTTGCATGGCGATTGAAGACCATACAAAGAAAAACAGCAGAGGAAAGGGGTGCCTCAGTCAGCAAATCTCCTAAAGGTATGTTTACTGATCAGTGACGTGATTATAATGGTGACCTGTGAATTGTAGAGTAATGAGTTTTTAACATTGTATTTTGTCTTAAGTTGGTGGGCCAGGTCGTGGTCGTCAGCCCTTCACCTTTGACAAAGAGCTATCTGATGAGGATGTGGAAGCAGCTATTGCTGTTTTGAGACACTCTGCTGATGAAAAGACTGTCCGTGAGAAGATGAAAGTGACCTTCATGTATCGGCAAGCAATGGTCAACGATGAAGCCAAATCATCAGATGTCTTCTTGGTCTTCCCACGATTTCTGGACACACCAGGACTGGTATGACATCTTAATTCACCGCATCACCAAAATATCCAATGTCGCATATTAGGTATCACTCATCACTTCTATGTGTGTTACATTGCAGATAGAACAAGATTTCAGATTTCTGTTTGGTGAGGCCACAGCCAACAAATTCTTGGAGAAGTGGCCAACCACTTTTAAAGCAAAAGTAATAAAGGAAAGCCATGGACTTGTACCCACTACAGAACTCTTGGATTTGATGCGCAATGCTGAGTCAGCTGCTGAAGTTGAGGATGGTATGAATGTAACTGTTTTACTTTTTATTGTGGGTTATATAGGTGGGTACATTTTGGTAATGGTGCAAGTTGTCATTTTGAATGCTATGCTATGGCATAATGTTAACCAGGTTTTTATTTACTTATTTGTAGGCTGGGACAGTGACATGTCTGCCATCTTGCTGCTGCTACATTTGCTACCACCATCTGCACAAGGTAGAAAAAGGCCGGGAAAGCTTTCTGCGTATCAAGCTGTAGATCAGCTCATCAGATTTCAAATGGTATGCTTAAAGGCTTAGTTCACTTATATAAAAAATAAATAATTGCTGATTATAGGGCTGTGTATTGGCAAGAATCTGGCGATACGATACGTATCACGATACATGGGTCACGATTCAATATATTGCAATATATTTCGATACTGTGCATAAGGCGATATATTGGGATTTTTTTAAAGTAAAATATATTAAAAATATTTTTAAAAAGACATGATGTGCATAAAAGTCAAAGAAGTTTACTTTAGGTAAACAATTCAGTACACAGAAAATCAAACTGCCAGTTTGGGATTGTGGTTCACAGGTTCCTATAGTGAGCAAATTTTTATATGCTCAAGTAGGCCATAATAAAAGAAAATAGGTACATAGCCCCTGTCACAATACAAAACAACAACGTGAAATGAATGAAAGTGGATGAAAGTGAACAAAATGAATGTGTCATATTGAAATCAAGTTTTATGTGATAAAAGATTTTAAAAGAACTGGACGCGCGAATGAGGCGAACCGCGCCGCGCTAAACGCCTCGTGCCGCAGGACCTCCAGACGCGCGTAAACGCGTCTTTGCATTGACTTAACATTGAAATCACTCGCGCCAGATGCTCTATTCGAGTTTGGTGTGAACGATGCACGCGATTACATTTAGAAATAGACAAGCTTTGTTTCCAAATGCACCAAGCAAAGATATCCTTTCAGTTGTATAAACTTTTATAAAACCAGCCAATATAAATCACAATAAACACATCCAAAATGAAATATTTAACATATAGGCTATATAACAACTGCACAACGTCTAATTTGTAAACAAAATGATTTACGCACTAAATCCAGCATAAACTCCGGCACAATTTGCATATGTTTAAACTCTCAAGACAGACGTCACATCCCGAACCTCACAGCAATTGGCTGCCGACTGCGTTTTTCGCTTGATATTTGTATAAAGGAACTGCCCAACTTTTTGACGCTCTCGGTCGCTCTCAACGCTTTCTCCGGTCCGCTGTCAATCCTACAATGTCCAGTGGACACGCACCGTTATAGGCGAGCCTGGCGAGGACACTAGTGGTGCGTCTCAGCATAGCTATCTAGTGGTAGGGATTTAAACAACATAAACGTGAACCACTGTCTTACGGTCTTACCATGAATATTTTTGGACGTAAAAAAAAAAAAAAAAAAAAAAATCGATATTGCGTTTTTGAAAATCGATACAGTATTGCAAAATAAAATATTGCGATACTCAAGTGTATCGATTTTTTCTTACACCCCTAGCTGATTATTTACTAACCCCCATGTCATCCAAGAGGTCCATGTCTTTCTGTCTTCAGTCGAAAATAAATGAATTGAGGAAAACATTGTCATGGTATTGGAATGGAAGCTGCATTGAGACAGACTTTGAACCCTCAAACCGTTGGCCACAATGGAAGTCCATTATATTGAGAAAAATCATGGAATGTTTTCCTCAAAAACCTTCATTTCTTTTTGACTGAAGAAAGAAAGACATGAACATCTTGGATGACATTGGGGTGAGTAAATTATCAGCAAAAACATTTTTCAAAGTGAACTAATCCTTTAACAGTTGTTTGAAATATATCTTCCATCACCTCAATCTTGAGCACAGTTGGAGGTGATCTGATCTATTGTCAGAAGTTAGTCACTAAAACAATTGAATTGAAGTTGAATGTGTTTTGTTGTAGGTTGGAACCAGTGTGCAGCAGCATCTAGACAACATCACCCAAAGCAGTCAGCCCTACCTTCTCGCCCAGGGATCCACACAGAGCACCATTCATTACTACTTCATTGTGGTTGACAAGCATGCCCTTCCATGCAAGGCAACAGGTTCAGTTGGAGCTTTTGACGAACTCTTTAAAGCCCATTACGTCTTTGGTACGTCATACAGTTCTGCCCTGAGCAGCTTTTTCACTTTTGTGCAAACAACCATCTATAACATCGACATGGGGGAAACAAAGGAGACTCCTAGAGTTGCAGAGTTGCGAGCGAGAATGGTGAGATGAGACTATGAAGTGTTTTCTTTGCAAAAGTGACCATGGAAGTCCAAACAACCTTGTTAAGCACTTTAAGGTAATTCATGGCCTATGTACAGGCAGGACTCTTTTTCTGAAGTGTGGTCAAGAAGGATGCTCACGTTCTTTTGGTAGTTTTTCTGGTTTAAGAAAGCATCTTAATAAGTGCCATGGAAGTAGTTTAGTTGATTCTGTAGAATATGATCTTTCATATCCTCAAAGTACCGTCAATACAAGTAATTTTTCTCATGTTGAAGAGTCGACTGAATATTTAGAGGCTGAGTCACAGTTATCTTCGCCATACATTGTAAATAGTTGTTCAGCTGTAATTTCTGATCTAAAGGCAGCAGGTGTTGGTCAAAGTACACTGAATTCTGTAGTGATTTCAATGGAAGAGATTGTTCAAGATATCCATCAGCATGCTAAAGAGACAGTAATAAAGCATGTATTTAGTAATGAAAGAGAAACGGAGATGTGCAAGAAAGTTGAGGCGTGTTTTGAGGGGTTAGAGAATCCTTTCACAATTCTAAATTCGGAATACAAGAGATCCAAATTTATGACTGACAAGTGGGAAATAGTAGAACCAGTTGAATGTGTGATTGTTATCTCAAGGTTTATGTGTATATTTAAAACATTTAATTGTGGATCACCACACACTGTTTAAGAAGTTGTACCCTCAGAAAAACCTTTTACCAAAGCACCATTTTCTTATCCACTATCCCCGCTGCATCCAGAAAATTGGGCCTGTCCTTCATAGTTGGTGTATGAGGTATGAAGGCAAGCATAATTTTTTCAAAAAAACAGCTTAAATTGTTTAAAAATATTACCAAAACGCTTGCAAAAAAGCATCAGATTCATATGGCACACAGTTGGCGAAGTTCAACAACTTTTAGTCGGTTAGATATTGGTCCAGGAAAAATGGTGTCTTTAAATATGGTAAAAGGAGGTTCTGAAATTGCTATGGCAATGCAAGTGCCCAGTAGCATTCAGGTTATGAAGGTTAAATGGGCGAAACATAATGGGTTTATTTATCGGCCAAACTTGGTTATCTGTGGCAAAGTTGAATCTGAAGTGCCCGTGTTTTTTCAAATTGAGTCAGTTCTGATAATGTGTGAAAAACTGTTGCTACTCACAGTGCCTCTAGTTACAGAAACTTTTCAAGAACATTTCCATGCATATGAGGTGATCAGATCAAAGCAGGATTTCGTTTTTTTTTTTCATGTCGACAACCTGCATTACCCTAGGCCTTTTGACATACAAATGTCATATGGAGGGACTGACACAACTCTACTTGTGTCATATTGCTTTCTCTGGTAAGAGAAAAATGTTTGTAAAAAAACATTGTTATACATGTTTCTGTCAGATACAAGGCATTGTAAATTCAATGTTCAACTCAATTGAACATTGAAATGCTTTTTCACAATAAATTGTGAGTTCTGTGATCTAGTGTTATTGTGCTTGTTTTTATTTGGATAGTATTGATAGTTCTATATAATTCAGTAACACTGCATCTTATGATTTATATATATATATATATATATATATTTTAAAACAATGTAGAGAAATAAAGTAAACATTACACTTAAAGTGTCTTTTTTTTTTTAAGTAAAATTGTAGATAAATTAACTCTATACTGTGTAATCATATTACTCTTAACAGTGTGATTAAACTACAGTGTTAAATACTTTTACACAATTCATTGTTATTTTTTACTCAATATTGAGTAGAATTAACTCTAAAAACTTGACACTGACCAATGAGTACATTTTACACTGATTTCGAGTGGGACCAAATGTTTTCTGAAACAGAGTCAAATTCAACTCTTTAGGAGTTAAATTAACACTTCTGTTTTTACTGTGCATCCCGTGTCAAAATGGAGCGTCTAAACTAAGAAACGTTCTGACTGCTGACTGACTGAACATTGATCAGTGAGCCTCTCCCGCTCGGCGCTGTCAAGCACAGCTTCACCACACAGATTTAACTCCGCACAGCTAAATAAAACAGGCTGGTGGCAGACTAATAATTAATATCTCTGATGTAAAGATTTCTGTGAAACGCGTAAAGTTGAACAGAAGAAAGCCCAATAGGACCTGCCCTGTACAGTTTAAGAATCTGTAGCCATAGTAGAGGACTATTATTTTGTAGAACAGACCCGAGCGACAACTGATGATGTCACATGCTCAGACTTGCTTGACCAATCGGCGGAAGGGGGCGTGTCAGGCCGCCCACATGTGGAAAACGAATTTTGAAGTAATTTATTCGTTTTTTTGCCTGTGAACTAAAATAACGGAAAATCAAGCCGAAATCTCGTTTTTTCCGTTTTTTTTTTTTTTTTTTTTACGAAAAAACGAATAAAGGGGCCGTTTTCTCGTTTATGCTTATTATTTTTTTTCAAATTGGAAAACAAACTATCAAAATGACACAAATGACTTTTACACTGAAATGCCTTCCGGTTACACTGAAATAGAGTGCCGAAGTTATGACGTCACTTTGTAGGCCAAAACGCGGAAGTGAGTTAGCATTTTAGCACTTCCGGTTCCCTCGCCCTAAAGTCTATGGGTTTTTTGAATGGGTTTTTGCTAAATCGCCTGAAATAAGGTCTGTGGTTAACAAAGCCTCTAAATATTTTCACGTTTTGATCTATGACATAAAACACACCAGTTATAACCTGCTTGTGATTTTTTAAACTGTATTGTGTCTTAAAAATGGTGGTTGCTAACAAGTTGCTAAAAGGGACTACATCCTTTGGCGGGGACTTTAGACGTCATCATGACAAACAGAAATCTCTCACTAGCCCGCGTTTCAGCCTCACGTTCTTAGAAGTTTACCTTTCAGTTAATATGCATAACGTTATATATTTTGTCTTTTCAAATGGTAGTTTTTCCAAATATTGTTGTACACAGAATTCTGTGATATTAAGGTAACTGATTACCAGTTCTTTATTTCTGTGGAGAGACTGTAGTGTCGTTTCCCGGTCAACTATAAATCAATGACTTTTCAACACATTCAGTGATCGCCCGGTAAACCAAATAGCAATGCTTAATCAATCATAAAGATAACTATAGATCAATGTTGTTCCAATATTGTTGCCATCAACATTAATAACATCAGGTTTTCATCAATATGGTAATGGTGATTCAACATTTATTTTGCATTGAAATTTCAATATCAACAATAATGATGATTCAGATGGAAAAACAATGTTTATTCAATGTTGGCTTGCTGTCTGGGTTCATACTCCCTGAGACAGGATAGCGCTGATGTGCCTAAAAATGTTCCACCACCCATGGATGAAGAGGAGGAAATGGCTACACAATTTATGGTTTACTTATTTTATGAAAATAAAGATGTTTACTACAACTCTTGCTGTAAGGTTTCTGTGGCTCAGTGATTAGAGCATTTTGTTAACTGTGCAAAAGGTTGCGAGTTCAATTCCCAGAGAACACGATATGTATAGCCCGAATGCACTGTACAGTGCCCTCCACAATTATTGAACCCCCTGGTAAATATGATCAAAATTGGCTGTAAAAAATAAATCTGCATCGATTATCCTTGTGATCTTTCATTCAAAAAATGTGCAAAATCCTAACCTTTCATTGAAGTAAAAGAATTGAAAGTGGGGGGAAATCACATTATGAAATAAATGTTTTTCTCCAAAACACGTTGGCCACAATTATTGAAACCCTTTTATTAAATACTTTTTGCAATCTCCTTTTGCCAAGATAACAGCTCTGAGTCTTCTCCTATAATGCCTGATGAGTTTGGAGAACACCTGACAAGAGATCAGAGATCATTCCTCCATACAGAATCTCTCCAGATCCTTCAGATTCCCAGATCCATGTTGGTGCTTCTTCTCTTCAGTTCAGCCCACTCATCAGGTCAGGGGACTGAGACGGTCATGGCAGAAGCTTCATTTTGTGCTCTACAACAAATTTTTGTGTTGATTTTGATGTTTGTTTTGGATCGTTGTCCTGATGGAAGATCCAACCACGGCCCATTATAAGATTTCTAGCAGAAGGCGTCAGGTTTTGATTTTTTATCTGTTGATATTTGATAGAATCCACAATGCCATGAATCTGAACAAGAAGTCCATGACCTCCAGCAGAAAAATATGCCCACAACATTAAAGATCCAATGGTATATTAAATTGTACACATGGGGTACTTTTTATCCTTGTGTTCACCAAACCCATCTAGTGTGTTTGCTGCCAAAAAGCTCTGTTTTAGTCTCATCTGACCACAGAACCCTGTGTTGTTTGAAGATCCAGTCGTGTCTGACAATTAAATTTGCTGGAATTTGTTTTTGGAGGAGCGAGGAGGTTTTTTTTTAAACCCTCCCAAACAACATGTGGGGATGTAGGGGTTGTTTGATAATTTTTTTTTTAGGCTTTCTGACCCTAAGACTCAACTAATCTCTGCAATTCTCCATCTGTGATCCTTGGAGAGTCTTTGGCCACTCAAACTTTCATACTCGCCGTGCATTAAGACAGTATAGACACACGTCCTTTTCCTGGCAGATTCATAACATCTTTAGTTGGTTATAACTTCTTAATTATTGCCCTGATGGTCAAAATGGGGATTTTCAATTCTTTAGCTATTGTCTTACAGCCACTTTCTAGTTTGTGATGCTCAACAATCTTTTGCTACGCATCAGAACTGTATTCTGTGGTTTTACTCATTGTGATGGATGATTAAGGGGATTTGGCCTTTGTGTTTCCTCATATTTAAACTTCTGTGAAACACGAAGTCATAGCTGGACAATTTCATGTTCCTAGTCACCCTGGTGTACTAAAAAAGGTAAATATTAATGGGAATATACTTCAGAGATATTTTCTAGGGAAAAAATTCTAGGGGTTTCAATAATTGTGGCCAACATGTTTTGGAGAAAAACATTTATTTCATAATGTGATTTCCCCCCACTTTCAATTCTTTTACTTCAATGAAAGGTTAGAATTTTGCACATTTTTTGAATGAAAGATCACAAGGATAATCGATGCAGATTTATTTTTTACAGCCAATTTTGATCATATTTACCAGGGGGTTCAATAATTGTGGAGGGCACTGTAAGTCGCCTGTCTGACAAATACCAAGAATTAAATGTTAAACTATTGTATACTACTTGTATACTATTGTAACTACACTCCAGTCAGCTTACAGTAATGTGAATGTGAGATAAAATTTACTATACTGGCTCTCACATTGGGGCTTGTGGATTACCAGGTCAAAATACACTGCTCAAAAAAATAAAGGGAACACTTTTTAATCAGAGAATATCATCAAGTCAGTTAAACTCCTGGGATATTGATCTGGTCAGTTAAGTAACAGAGGGGGTTGGTAATCAGATTCAGCTGCTTTAGTGTTAATGAAATTAACAGCAGGTCCACTAGATGGGCAACAGTGAGACAACCTCCAAAACAGGAATGGTTTTACAGGTGGAGGCCACTGACATTTTTTCCCTACTCATCTTTTCGGACTGTTTTTCACCAGTTTTGCATTTGGCTAGGGTCAGTGTCACTACTGGTAGCATGAGGCGATACCTGGACCCTACAGAGGTTGCGCAGGCAGTCCAGCTCCTTCAGGATGGCTCATCAATACGTGCCATTGCCAGAAGGTTTGCTGTGTCTCCCAGCACAGTCTCAAGAGCATGGAGGAGATTCCAGGAAGACAGACAGCTACTCTAGGAGAGCTGGACAGGGCCGTAAAAGGTCCTTAACCCATCAGCAGGACCGGTATCTGCTCCTTTGTGCGAGGAGGAACATGATGAGCACTGCCAGAGCCCTACAAAATGACCTCCAGCAGGCCACTGGTGTGAATGTCTCTGACCAAACAATCAGAAACAGACTTCATGAGGGTGGCCTGAGGGCCCTACGTCCTCTAGTGGGCCCCGTGCTCACTGCCCAGCACCAGAGAGCTCGATTGGCATTTCCCATTGAACACCAGAATTGGCAGGTCCGCCACTGGTGCCCTGTGGTTTTCACAAATGAGAGCAGGTTCACCGGTAACACTTTACAATAATAGTACATGAATAATCATGTACTAATACCTGAATTAATAATTACTTTACTATGAACTAATGATGAGTTAAGACATGTATTAATGAGGTACTAACCTTAATTACGACATGAGTATCATGAATTCCTACATGAATATACCATCTTAACTACGCGTTAGTACATGCTTGTTAATTAATGTATTAATTAACATTTCGAGGTAAAGTAAATCAAACATGCTCTAGATCAGAAGAAAGATGTACTAAAAGGGCACAATGTTAAATTGTTCATAAATTTGACACCATCAATTGTCACATACATCAGTGAATGACACAAGATGTCTTGAAATATTTATATTAAACCTACTCATTGAACACACATTCCGTTTTAAGTGATTCCACTGCTGCCTTCAAGTGTAAAATACCTACTACACTAGCATATTCATTAAACAGATGCAATTTTCAAAATTAAAAGTTGTTAGTGTTAGCACAGATGATGGTTATTTTCTGGATTTGTTTACTGTCTTTATATCATAATGCAGTCGGATGTTAGTCTTGTTTGCTGGCTCTTCTTTGGGGCCACTATTGCCCCTTCAAAATTTGTCCACTTTTTTCCTACCGTTCAGTTCCTTCTCCATCTAAATTCAGGCACAGCACCTCTGCTCTTCCACTTCTTTACAAACCACCGACAAGCACCAAATGATATCTGATTTAGAAGAGCTGAATATGTATAAAACATGTGTAATTGATACATTTTTGAAGATTTACTCTTGGAGGGCCAAGACAAGAAATTACATGATACATTAACAAGTCATGAATTCATGTTACTTTCCAGGTAATTAATGATGAGTTAGTAATGATGTGCCCCTCCAAGTAAAGTCATGACATTATGATACATTAACAAGTCATGAATTCATGTTACTTTACAAGTAATTAATGATGAGTTAGTAATGATGTGCCCCTCCAAGTAAAGTCATGACATTATGATACATTAACAAGTCATGAATTCATGTTACTTTCCAAGTAATTAATGATGAGTTAGTAATGATGTGCCCCTCCAAGTAGTCATGACATTATGATACATTAACAAGTCATGAATTCATGTTACTTTACAAGTAATTAATGATGAGTTAGTAATGATGTGCCCCTCCAAGTAGTCATGACATTATGATACATTAACAAGTCATGAATTCATGTTACTTTCCAAGTAATTAATGATGAGTTAGTAATGATGTGCCCCTCCAAGTAAAGTCAAGACATTATGATACATTAACAAGTCATATCTATCTACATGAATATGCATTCTTAAAAGCGTATTTTTAAGTGTCTGTGTATTTGTTTTAATTATTTTTATCTGTTTGAGCCTTGTAGCACTTTGAGATTTGATGTCAAATGTATAGTGCATTATAAATAAAATTCATCATCATCATCATCATTCTTACTCAAAACAACGACAGATTTTCAAAAAGGGACTTTATTGAACAAAACAGCAGTTTACCTTAATCAGTGATCTCAAACTCAATTCCTGGAGGGCCACAGCTCTGCACAGTTTTGCTCCAACCCTAATCAAACACACCTGATCCAGCTAATCAAGGTCTTCAGGATTACTAGAAACTTCCTTGCAGGTGTGAGTTGGAGCTGGTTGGAGCTAAACTGTGCAGAGCTGTGGCCCTCCAGGAATTGAGTTTGAGACCACTGCCTTAAATTAAGCACTCTTAAACAGTTCACCGGTTTTACTTTACATAAAACACAACATCAAATGTTCATGTTGTCCTCTAAACAGGAAATGTAATGCGAATGTCTTTTATTAGGCGCCCAAGGGGTCCCTCTTTATGTTGTTCACCAAGCCAGTGAGTCCACTCTATGAGCGAGAGGTGTTCTTTAAGCATCTTCTCTGTCCTATTTCCTCTTAGTCTCCATACGCTTGTTTTGTATGTCAGCCAAGCTCTTTCAATGTGTTGTGAATGAGCTCCACTGTGTGGGTCTACAAACCACTGGGAATGGTTCACTGTAAAATGTTTGTAGCCCATATTGGCCAAAACCCCCCGGTAGGCTCTCCACTCATCTGAAATAATGGCAGTGCCTGGACGCACATGTTTCACTACTATGGGAATGAGGTGGGGTCTTGATCTTCTTTTCACGAGACGCAGGATTGGGCGTCGGCATTTTCCCCCTACACCTAGAATGCCAAACACCCATTTCTTTCGCCTCCATGTTGTTGATGCTCTACCTCGTCCATACTGTAAAAGTGAATCATGTAATTAAAAGAAATACTACAATATTATAATTATATTTATTTATCATGTACACATAACTTTAACGTGACAAAGATAGGCGAAAAACTAAATGAAAATCTGGGGGATCTGTTATAGAGTGCGGATCGTGCCGAATTTTTTTGTCCGAAACCAACCCGCGTCCGACAGAGCAGTACCCGAAACCGACCGGAACCCGAGAGTCATTAAGATATTTATGTCAGAAACCGACCCAAACCCGACAGCAAAAATCACCCCCCCCCCCTCCCTCATACTAATAACACTCGTTTGTGTGGAAAGCCCGCTTTTATTAAGCTAGTTATCTAGAAATGTCAACAGATGCACATGGAGCAACCGACGGGAGAAACACAGACGCGCTTCCACGCGATTCTGTCGTCACGGCTACATAACACATTTCTGCACATAGGAAGACACAGCTCTGGGAAGACGGATGTTAAGCTAATATTTTACAGGCATTTTAATCGCAAAAAAAAACGAATCTTGGATCAAGTGAAACACGCACATTGGCTACCTAATAAGCTGTTGTACATTTAAAATGCTCAATACATTCGCGCTGATATGACCGAGTCCGACCCGAACCCGAACATAATTTATAAATATCTGTCCGAAACCGGGTACCGCCGGGCTCGAGTCGGGTATCCATCCTCTAATTTGTTATGCCGTGGGGGGCATTTAACTGAAATGGCTTGGGTCCACTTGTCCATATAGTGCTGGTCAATCAATCTATACACTCACCTAAACAATTATTAGGAACACCTGTTCAATTTCTCATTAATGCAATTATCTAATCAACCAATCACATGGCAGTTGCTTCAATGCATTTAGGGGTGTGGTCCTGGTCAAGACAATCTCCTGAACTCCAAACTGAATGTCAGAATGGGAAAGAAAGGTGATTTAAGCAATTTTGAGCGTGGCATGGTTGTTGGTGCCAGACGGGCCGGTCTGAGTATTTCACAATCTGCTCAGTTACTGGGATTTTCACGCACAACCATTTCTAGGGTTTACAAAGAATGGTGTGAAAAGGGAAAAACATCCAGTATGCAGCAGTCCTGTGGCCGAAAATGCCTTGTTGATGCTAGAGGTCAGAGGAGAATGGGCCGACTGATTCAAGCTGATAGAAGAGCAACTTTGACTGAAATAACCACTCGTTACAACCGAGGTATGCAGTAAAGCATTTGTGAAGCCACAACACGCACAACCTTGAGGCGGATGGGCTACAACAGCAGAAGACCCCACCGGGTACCACTCATCTCCACTACAAATAGGAAAAAGAGGCTACAATTTGCACAAGCTCATTAAAATTGGACAGTTGAAGACAGGAAAAATGTTGCCTGGTCTGATGAGTCTCGATTTCTGTTGAGACATTCAGATGGTAGAGTCATAATTTGGCGTAAACAGAATGAGAACATGGATCCATCATGCCTTGTTACCACTGTGCAGGCTGGTGGTGGTGGTGTAATGGTGTGAGGATGTTTTCTTGGCACACTTTAGGCCCCTTAGTGCCAATTGGGCATAGTTTAAATGCTACGGCCTACCTGAGCATTGTTTCTGACCATGTCCACCCCTTTATGACCACCATGTACACATCCTCTGATGGCTACTTCCAGCAGGATAATGCACCATGTCACAAAGCTCGAATCATTTCAAACTGGTTTCTTGAACATGACAATGAGTTCACTGTACTAAAATGGCCCCCACAGTCACCAGATCTCAACCCAATAGAGCATCTTTGGGATGTGGTAGAACGGGAGCTTCGTGCCCTGGATGTGCATCCACAAATCTCCATCAACTGCAAGATGCTATCCTATCAATATGGGCCAACATTTCTAAAGAATGCTTTCAACACCTTGTTGAATCAATGCCACGTAGAATTAAGGCAGTTCTGAAGGTGAAAGGGGGTCAAACACAGTATTGTATTAGTAATGTAGTATTTAGGTGTTCCTAATAATCCTTTAGGTTAGTGTACACTGATGTCACGCAGACGTTATTTTGAAATCAAAAGCGAGCTCCGGTGGGAAGAAAACCGGAAGTGTCGCCTTTACTGACAGAAGAATCGCGAATGAATGCGATGGCGTATTGTTGTGTTCAATGTAGAAATGTAATGTGTTTAATGACTTGGCTTCGTAATCTTTAATCAAAATCTGAACATGCACCTCCCCTCTGCAGTGGAGGACCGAACTCTGATGACGAAAGCGTGACGGCATGGGTTGGGAAACGCTTAACCACTCCCCTCAAACAATTAGTCTGCTATGAACGAGAGACAGACAGGCGGAGTGCTAGAGTAAAACCCGGCCCTCTGTTCAATATTCCCTTTCACTGGGAAATACGTCACAGCACTTGATAAAAGAAATTTGCAACTTCCGGTTCAGGCTACAGGCGGACTTTAAAATGACTGATTTAATTTTATAATCTATGTGGTCCAGTGTGGACTAATTTACTAATACAACCTGCATGCTAAAGTGAATCAATGTTTGAGGGAATTTCCTGCATTATGAGTGGGAGACCTGCAGCAATGAATGAATTTATGCGCAATACCTTGCCGAAATTCGGGCCCTGAATCAAGGAAAATGAGGAATTCCATATGGGCATCATACTACCACTGTAGCTTAATAAAAGCGTGTTAATTTGGTTGAAATTGAATTGGACGTGTGTTGCTTTTTCATATGCAAGTTATAAGTGACTCAAAATCGCAGTGCTTTCAGAGTGAGAAGCGTTTACAGAGCCAATCATAACTGACAAACTGCACATAAAAATAAATTACATTTTAAAATCCTGATAAACCAAAACAGTTAAAGTGCGGTTTCATGAAAATTGTGATTAATCACGCAGCCCATATATATATATATATATATATATATATATATATATATATATATATATATATATATATATATATATGAGAGAGAGAGAGAGAGAGAGAGAGAGAGAGAGAACGTCTATCAAGAGAGACTCAGTAGGGTTATTGGAAATCTGTTATTCAAAGTAAGGAAAGCATCCATCTCTTCTAAACTTAAAGGATTTGTTCACCCCAAAATGAAAATTTCCTAATCATGTACTCACCCCAATGCCATCCAGGATATCCATGTCTTTCTTCAGTGGAAAATAAATTAAGTTTTTTTGAGGAAAACAATAGCAGTTGATTGCCATTGAAAGTCATTATATGAAGAAAAATAATGAAATTTTTTCCTCAAAAAACTTAATTTCTTTTCCAATGAAGAAAGAAAGACATGGATATCTTGAATAGCAATGGTGTGAATAAATAATTTAAAAAAAAAAATGTTCATTTTGGGGGAAACTAATCCTTTAAATCCTTTGTCCGCGCTAGCAAGCATGTTGGGCCAAATAGTGAAGCTAACTGCTGCAGCATACTTTATATCTGATGGCAGATGAGGTCAAAACATAAATCTTCATTATAAGTTCTAATCATAAGTTCAGTACAAGTTCCGAAAGTTTTAAAATAATTATTTATACTATGTTTTACATCTGATATACATATTTAGATTAAATATGCCATTCGCAATAATAGTTCAATTGAATTAAATAAATACTGAGAAGTTGTTGCACAAATAATGCACAATAAAGCCTATCTGTTTCTATTAAAATATATAATTAATTATAAATACAATTTGGCCAGTGGAAAAGATTGGGAAAAACTTTCTCTCAATTTAATTTTTCAAAAATAAGGCAAGGCTATGCTACTAAATGATTTTACCCTCCGTATCTCATATTTTCCTAATGTCTTGTAATGTTAAACATGCTATCACGTGGATTAAAAATCATATGCACATGATATGCAGATGAGGATATAGGAAATAAGGTTTTGTAAGCTCATACATGGTTATTTCGGGGTGGAGAAGCATGTGCACAATCTTTCGCTGACTGGGATTTATAAAGTGAATTCTGCGCAGGTACACTGTTTTAGAATTTTGAATATTTCTCTGGGTTTCGTGTACAGTACACGTACACTTAGTAAGGATCCTATGCACAATTTTATAAATAAGACCCCAGGTGACAGTAAGTCAATACATTCCACAACTAAATAAATGTCAGTTAGAAATGTTCAAACGGCAAAAACAATCACTGACTAAAAAACAAAAGGGGTTACACAGTGATCCACCAAATCCTGACAAGAGTGTCTGTTGTTGTTGGTCGGCATCTGCAGTATACATTTTACTTCTTGGTTCTAAATTTACCTTTCGTTTATGACGGAAGTTACTTTCATCAAGAACGGCAAATTCTTGACCACCCCCAATCATCTGTCCATGTCTTTTTCTGAATTGTTTCATGGCACAGCGGCAAACTTTCCTCAGGACACGAGCCATCTTAGAGAGAGTTCTTGAACTTTTCGCAATGCCATCTTGCATCATATCGATTTGTCTTATTCGCAATCCCTGAGTGAACCTGTGAAGTACACAGTGATGACACAGCATAGAGAAAGCGGAGCTATAAAAATAAAAATGCATTGTAACATTGATTTTACTATTCAAGTCAAGTCACGTTTATTTATATAGCGCTTTTCAAATACAGATTGCCCCAAAGCAACTTCACAGTACCAAATGAAAGGTAATAATATAACAAGGTTTATTTCTAGTGGAGAAATACAATGCGATAATGTCCATGTTTGTTAAGGATAATCAATAGGATTGTAAGTTGATTAAATGAATTATTCATTCTCTGCTGTCCAACAATAGACTTACCTGTAAATGAACATTAGCCACGACGACAAGCTGATTTTTGATCTCTCAAAGAGAGACCCTACTCGCACTGATCGCCTGGTTGTCTTGCCTCGGTGACTTTTATGTCTGCACATCCTGTGATGGCGATAAATGGTGAATTATGGTTATACAGACAAAATAATTTTACCTGGACTAAGAATTACAAAATTTTAGTAAACAAACTTGTGAATTTTCTACAGATAATGTCATCTGAAAAGGTAACATCCATTTTTGTTCTGATCAACTAAGGGGGAATAGCATTGCAGTAAAATCGTGCTGATTAAATCTAATAACGATTGCTTATCATCATGTGGAATCATGCAAATTATACTTTGTTCTCAAATTGTTAATGTTAACAACATCAGCTTTGCGTGACTCAGGCATGTGATTTGCGAAGGACAAAAAAGCAGGAAAATATACTAAGACCCGTGAGGTCAGATGAACACACAGACACACACACACACACACACACACAGTTTCTGACTTGCGCTCTTGCTCAGGGACGCTGCCGGTTGAAGATGAATTTTGCGGTGACGGCTGTGAGATGCCGCCGCGCCCCCAACCCCCCCGCCTTTCTTTTTCTTTTCTTTTTTACTGATCTGCATGATTCACGCATGTCACATTTTCAGGTCGGAAAATCAGGAATTCTGGATTAATCCGGAAAAATCCCATCCCTGGTGACTACATTTAATGCGTTTTATGGCTACCTGCAGTTCAGAATTCATGGGTCATTCCAGAATTGGAGGACATTTAGGCATCCATAATTTTGAAAAATTGGCCCTTTATTTTACTATTTTTTATTATGTATTTCATAAAAACAGGCAATATACCATTAAATAATTTGATTCGTCCAGCTCAGGTATCAAAGGCACACTTTTTAAAGTACTTTTTTTTTTTTTGGTGCTGGATGCAACCCTGTTACCAATACTCAGGAACCCGAAAAAAAGTATATTTATTGATTTTTTTAAATATAATTTCCTGCCATTAGGTATAGAAAGTCACAATCACTCTATATAAATATTTAATTTTAGATATCACTTGATTTAAATTGATTTAAATTCATTTCAGTAACTTTTGAGTTCCATCTTTGCCAAATTTTTAACTTTTGACATGTTTAATTTGACTGATTTCAGCATATTTTCAAGTATTTGCTAAAATGCATAATGCATATAATCCTTCAAACTACAGTAATGACAATAGCTCAAGCCCCTGTGAGCTAAATAAGTTAATTTATTATTATTTTAATAAAAATTATACGGTAACAGGGTTGAAATTTAAGTAACATGGTTGCGAAAAGTTACAGGGTGATACATTAATAACATGAAATGTATGCTAAATTATAATCAAAATGATATGAATTATTTAGCTTAATGTAATGGGTGTTATATTTGTTAATATTTGTTAATATTTCACTCAAATTCTCTCCTTTTGTTATTATCATTTGTTATATTTCTTTCATTATTTTGTATTCTGGGATTATTCTTTTAATATTTCTAGTGCTGGGAAAAAATTAATCTCGATTAATCGCATCCAAAATAAAAGTTTGTGTTTGCATAATGTATATGTGTGTGTACTGTGTATAATTTGTATAATTATTTTTGTATATATAAATACACACATATGCATGTATATATTTAAGATTTTTATTTATTTATTTATATATAAATTATTTATATTTATATATAATATAAATTATGTATAAATGTATATACAGTATATACATGCAAATATTTCTTAAATAAATACATGCATATGTGTGTATTTATATATACAAATTAATTATACACAGTACACATACATATATTATGCAAACACAAACTTTTATTTTGGATGCGATTAATCGCGATTATTTTTTTTCCAGCAAGTCAAGTCAAGTCAAGTCATCTTCATTTATATAGCGCTTTTAACAATGTAGATTGTTTCAAAGCAGCTTTATAGAGATAAGCGTATAATTTAAGGTAACAGAGATTGTTTTGGCTTTATAGCAGAGTTAAGTTATTTTCCATCTAAAGTTAGTTTTGATTGATTTGCTTCCGTCGCAACGATCATTTGTTATTAAATTAGGGGCCGCTAAGACGACACCATTCCCTCTACACAGACTTTAAACGCGAACCTGTGAGAAACGCTGATGGCGTTCACATGCGCATTTAGAATGGGTTCTATAGTTATGTGCGTTTGAATATACGCAGGTTTGGAATTCCCTACAAGCCAAGCCTAAACAAAGTACTTGTCTTTCCTTATAAATTTTGATAAAGAATTGTATTTTATTTTGTTGCTTTGAGGTAGGAACATGAAACGAATTTTCCCGACAACGCCTTATCTGTAGAGTGGTAAAGGGATCCTCCATAGGGAGAGACTAGTTGGCACTTCAGCACTGCGTTGTCATCGGGTCCAGGCGAAGGTCCTTCGTCAGATCTGGATACGGCCTGGATCCGGCAGGCTGCGGGAAAACCTCGGGATAAACACAGACACTAAAATTAGCGTAGATGCCATTCTTCTCATGATGTAACGAGTACATCAGGATTTATGGGAAGTGTTCCCGGTTCCGGCTGACCTAATCTATGCAGCCTAACATTAAATTATAGAAGTCTATAATGTATTATGTGTATGCTAGGTCAAAGAGATGTGTCTTTAATCTGGCTTTGAACTGACAGAGTGTGTCTGCTTCCCGGACAATGGTAGGAAGACTGTTCCAGAGTTTTGGTGCTAAATAGGAAAAGGATCTACCGCCAGCAGTCGATTCTGATATTCTAGGTATTATTAACTGGCAGGAATTTTGAGATCGCAATAGACGTGACGGACTATAATGTGTTAAGAGTAGGGTTGCAAAATTATGGGAATTTTCAAAGATGGAAACTTTCCATGGGAATTAATGGGAATTTAAGGGAATTAACAGGAATTTATGGGAATAAACGGGAATAAACTGGGAATTTTCAAAGTTGAGGGTTGGCTCTTCATAGGGAACTTAAATATAGTTGAGGAAAGTATATTTTAGCATAATCTTGACTAAAACAAACAGATGCCATTCAAATACACTTGAATATTCATGCCATTCCTCAATCACATGCACACAGCATACTGCTTACTGCATGGCTATTGAGACCACACCCCCTACTGGCACTGTGCATGTCTCCATCACATGTACAGAAGCCCAAAGCACAAGACTATTGAAGGCACACATTTGAGCCTGTGGACTAAACAAAGTGAAGCAAGTTTTGATGATATTATTATAGGGAAATATATTTATTAAATGTTTAAATTGCAAATATCACATGCAAATGTATTCATCTAGTAGATAGCAAGCTGATAAGTTAGATGCTAAATAAGATAGCATAACTTTATTTACCACATAAGTAGGGCTGGGTGGTATGATGGTATATATCGTTACCGCGGAAGAAAATGTCAACCGTAACAGATTTTTTTATTCCGTGTATACCGCAACATGTAAATAAGTAGGCGTGGTTAACTTGCGTGCAGCGTGCGTGATACTGAGACACTGATATTTGTCAAAGGAACATGAAGAAAGACCAAGAGGATCCACAAAAGGAATTACGTTTTCAAAATTAACGTGATATTTTCGGGGGGGAAGGTGCAGAAGTCAACTAGAGCAGTGCAGCACACTGAAAGTTTAGAGAGACGCACATGCTCGCAACGGGGCTTACTTGACAACAAGTTCATATATCAATATTCTAACGAATAGAAATAATCTTAAACAATGTATCTATCTGTCTATTATGTGTACAGTTACTTTCAGAGTGGACGCGCAAGTGGTTGCCGTGGTAATGAATATTTCCAAAATTCCCCAGCTTAACTTCCCATGGAAATTTATCGGAAAATTTTCTGCCCCTTTGCAACCCTAGTTAAGAGCTCACTCAAGTACTGCGGAGCTAAACCATTTAGTGCTTTGTAAGTAATCAGCAATATTTTAAAATTGATGCGATGTTTAATAGGGAGCCAATGCAGTTTTGACAGAACCGGGCTAATATGGTCATACTTCCTGGTTCTGGTAAGAACTCGAGCTGCTGCGTTTTGGACCAGCTGTAGTTTGTTTATTAAGCGTGCAGGGCAACCACCCAGTAGAGCATTACAATAATCTAGCCTTGAGGTCATGAACGCATGAACTAATTGTTCCGCATTTGTCGATGAGAGCACATGGCGTAATTTAGATATATTTTTAAGATGGAAAAATGCAGTTTTACAGATACTAGACACGTGACTTTCAAATGAAAGATTGGTATCAAAGAGCACACCCAGGTTACTAACCGATGATGAAGACTTAACAGAGCAGCCATCGAGTGTTAGACAGTATTCTAGATTATTACATGAGGAAGTTTTTTGTCCAATAATTAGAAACTCTGTTTTTTCAGAATTTAGAAGTAGGAAATTACGAGTCATCCAATTTTTTATATCCGCTATGCATTCCGCTAATTTTGTGAGTTGATAAGTTTCGTTAGGTTTTGAAGAAATATACAGCTGAGTATCATCAGCATAACAGTGAAAGCTAATTCCATGTTTCCTAATGATTTCTCCTAATGGTAGCATGTACAGAGTGAACAGCAGCACTAATAGCGAGATACAACCACGATCCGATGATAAGAGCAAATCATTTGTGACTCTAACGAGAGCTGTTTCGGTACTATGGTACGGTCTAATTCCGGCCTGGAAATCCTCACAGATATCATTTCTTTCTAGAAAGGAACACAGTTGTGAGGATACCGCCTTTTCTAATATCTTTGACAGAAAAGGTAGATTCGAGATCGGCCTGTAATTGACTAATTCTGTAGGATCAAGTTGCGTTTTTTTAACAAGCGGTTTAATCATAGTCAGCTTAAAGGTTTTCGGTACATATCCTAGTGACAAAGACGAATTAATGATATTGAGAAGAGGATCTATGACCTCTGGAAGTATTTCTTTCAGTAGCTTAGTTGGTATAGGGTCCAACATACATGTTGTCGATTTAGATGATTTAACGAGTTTAGTAAATTCTTCCTCTCCTATAGCAACGAATGAATCAAATTTTTCCTCAGGTTGACTACAATGCACTTCCTGATGCGATACTGTAGTAGACGGTTGCATAGTTATAATTTTGTCCCTGATATTATCAATCTTATAAGTGAAGAAGTTCATAAAGTCATTACTGCTGTGTTGCTTGGAAACTTCTGGGCTGGAAGCTTTATTTTTTGTTAGTTTAGCCACCGTTTCAAATAAATACCTAGGATTATGTTTATTTTCTTCTAATAGGGTTGAAAAATAAGCAGATCTAGCAGCTTTTAAAGCCTCTCTGTATGCAATCGAGCTCTCCTTCCATGAAATGCGAAATACCTCTAGTTTTGTTTTCTTCCAGTTGCGCTCCATCTCTCTGGCTGCTCTCTTAAGGGCCCGAGTGTGCTCGTTGTACCACGGCGTTGGACTATTTTCTTTAATCTTCTTTAAGCGCAACGGCGCAACTATGTCTAAAGTGCTGGAAAAGAGAGAGTTAAACGTTTCTGTTGTAATATCTAGTTCTTCTAAGCTATCTGGGATGCTGAGATGATGAAACTGATCAGGAAGATTATTAATAAAGCAATCTTTAGTAGCAGAAGTGATAGGTCTAACATATTTGAAACACGGAGTCGGCTTTGCAGCCTTGGCTAAATGCAAATTACACGAGACTAGATAATGATCTGAGATGTCATCGCTCTGCTGCAGAATTTCAACGGCATCAACATCTATTCCGTGTGATAATATTAGATCTAGAGTATGATTACGACAATGAGTAGGTCCTGACACGTGTTGTCTAACTCCAATTGAATTTACAATGTCTTTAAATGCCAATCCCAATGCATCTTTTTCATTATCGATGTGAATATTAAAATCACCAACAATTAGTACTTTATCTGCAGTCAATATTAATTCTGATAGAAAGTCCGCAAATTATTTGATAAAGTCTGTATGGTGCCCTGGTGGCCTGTATACAGTAGCCAGCACAAATCTCAAACGTGATTTATTGTTTACACTATATATTTTTACATTAAGCACCAATACTTCAAAAGAATTATATTTAAAACTTAATTTCTTAGTGGTTTTGAAACTATTACTATAAATTACAGCAACACCACCCCCTTTGCGTTTCGGACGAGGCTCATGTTTATAAGAGTAATCTTGCGGGGTGGACTCATTTAAAGTAATGTAATTGTTTGGTTTTAGCCAGGTTTCTGTCAAACACAGCACATCTAGGTTATTATCTGAAATCATATCATTAACAACGAGTGCTTTTGAAGTAAGCGATCGAATATTCAGCAACCCAAGCTTTAGCATTTGCTCATCTGTATTATAGCTGTTTTTTATTTGTTGAACATCAATAAAATTTTTAACCTTCGATGGGTTTAAACGTTTTTTTGGATTTCCAAATTCGGGGAACAGACACAGTCTCTATGATGATATCTAGGTGAAAGAGGCTCTATGTGATGTGATTTATCTGACCTTGGTGACGCGAGGCCGCTAGCAGACGGTCGGTTTAGCCAGTCTGTCTGCTTCCTGACCTGAGCCCCAGATTGTCATGTTTGAGCTCTAAGACTATGAGCCATATTACTAGAGAGAAGAGCAGCACCATCCCAGGAGGGATGAATACCATCTCTTTTCAACAGGTCAGGTTTGCCCCAAAAACTTTTCCAATTGTCTATGAATTCTATATTATTACACGGACACCACTCAGACAGCCAGCGATTCAGTGAACACAATCTACTAACTATCTCATCACTCCTGCGAACAGGAAGGGGGCCAGAGCAAATTACAGTGCTTGACATCGTACTTGCAAGTTCACACACCTCTTTAATATTAATTTTGGTGATCTCCGACTGGCGGAGTCGAACATCATTAGTGCTGACATGAATAATGATCTTAGAGAATTTACGATTAGCATTAGCCAGCACTTTTAAATTTGCTTTGATGTCAGGCGCTCTGGCTCCCGGCAAACATGTGACTATGGTGGTTGGTGTCTCTATTTTCACGTTCCGTGTAATAGAATCGCCAATAACTAGGGCACAATCATTCTCAGTGGGTGTTTCACTGAGCGGGGCAAATCGATTTGTTATGGTAATCGGTGTTTCTAGTTCTGAAATCTTCTCTGTCAGCCAAACTGTCTCCTTACATTTATCACATATAAATCCTATATTGTCGACAGAGAAGGCTATGCTAAACATGTGACATGAAGTGCAGGTGACAATAACAGGACAAGACATTACTCACCGTGTTTGTTGACTGATTCTTACTCACCTGAGCTTTTTATGAACTCAAAGGCGCGGACGCGCGAGAGAAAAATAAATAAATAAAGATAGCTGAGCGCACGGGTGGCGCGTTAACAGGCTAGCGAATTACTAGAAAGAAGAAGAAAAGCTTCAAATTAATTTGTCTTATTCTGATAATAAGTGTAACAGGGTTGCATTTGTTAGAGTGACACATTCAGTCAAGGCTAAAAATTGTATAATAACATGAAAAATCAAAGAGAGAATATACCTTTGTTCTACCCATTCTGGTGGCAAACTGCTTAGTGATGTAATTTCCTGTGTATCATGTCACTCACTGTTTTTTTTTTTTTTCTTCTGCCAGTCTAAATATTTCGGTAACAGGGTTGCACAATGTTGGGGATATAACTTTATTGCAACATTTCTATTATTTAAAAGATTAATATCAATTAAAAAAATGCTTTAACAATTAAAAGAGGCATATATACCGGTAAACAAAATCATGCAAAAAAAGGGGTATTTAAAATGTATTTTAACAGTTATATTTAACATTCAATTTGGTCATCTAGAATGTGGGACAAGAGAAAAATGGCATTTAAGTGGGTACTATAGACTTTTTTTAATTTTCATTAATATTTAGGAAAAAAATTATTCAAGTCTATATATATTTAGTTTCAGGACAAGTGTTTTTTACACAGTGACTAATTTTTTTGTATATTATACATAGATTATTTGAAATTTCATAGGTGGGACATGAAATTCTGGAATGACCCTCATATTCACCATAATAGCTAAACAGGAAAAGGAAAACAAAGGAAAATCCGTAACTGTGTGAATTAAGCAAACAATTGTGGTACTGTTACACAATTAAACAATTGAAAGGTTTTACTTGTCCATCAGAAAAAAACCTGTCTGCGTCTGTTTAGTAAAAACACGGAGCTCACTCCACCTTTCAAAAGCCCTGTGCATGTTTATCCTTGTCTTCGCATGAGCCGGTTGCAGTCTTGTTTTTTCTAGAGCCACTCCGAAGCCAGTCAAGTCTTTTGGGTTTTACAACTGGTAAATCTCCAGTTGTCACAAATGATTGTCGTTTGGACCTTTATGTATCCGCCATAAGTTCAATTATTTAAAGTGCTGCGAGAAAAGGCTATAAATCACTCCACCTCTAAACATCCTCACGCGCAACACAGCCGACTAGCCAAAACTCCTTCTAAAAGGGTTAGTTCACCAAAAAATGAAAATACTGTCAGTAGTTACTCACCCCCATTTTGTTCTAACCCCGTAAGACTTCCATTCATCGTCAAAACACAATATAATTATATTTATGATGGAATCTGAGAGCTGGATCAGACCTCCATAGACTCCTAAGCTTAAACTTGTCGGCCCAGAAAACGTATTAAAATCAACTCATCTTTATTTATATAGCGCTTTTAACAGTGTAGGCTGTTTCAAAGCAGCTTTACATAGACAAATGGATAATCCTTGGTATTATCAAGCTAATTATCTAGCTTGGTATTATCTAGCTTTTTCTAGCTAAAGTTAGTTGTGATTAATTTACTTCCGTTGCAGCATTCATTACCCTAGTTATTAAATTAAATTAGGGGCCGCTAAGACAAAACCATTTTCTCTACACAGACTATAACGTGTTAAAGACTTTGAAGTCACAAATTAGTATAGCACTTTTCACAACACAGACTGCCCCAGAGCAGCTTCACAGTATTAAATTAAAAACGATACAACTAGGTTTATTTTTAGTGCGAAAAGACAATGCAGTAACGTCCACATTTGGTAAGGCTGATCAAACATCATTAAGATATCATTAAGACATCATTAAAAAAGTCCAAGTGACTCCAGTGGCTCAACCATGCGTTCATCAAGAGACGAGAATACGTTTTGTGTGCCAAAAAAAAATAAAAAAAATAACGAATTTGTTATAATATCCATTTACTCAGCAGTTTGTTTACGTAGCCTACTTTCTGCTCAGGGGTTCTGGGTTGACAAGAGAGAAAAACAGAATAAAATAATATAGGTTAAAAAAACCCACATAAAATATAGGCCCACAATAAATAGCCTAGCCTATATATTTTTTAAACTTAAATAATTAACAAATTACGACAGCAGAAATAAAACACTGAATCAGTTTGAAGCTTTGAAAAAACTGCAATTTCTTTGATCAAGGCAATGAAAATACAGCCTATTAACAAAAATAAATCCTATTGTATTAATGCATAATAAATAAAAAACGTATAGGCCTATATAATATATTTTTAAAAAGGGTTCATTTTTCCGGCGGGTTTGCCTCTGATTGGTGTCTGCTATTATTTGCTTATGCTTTTAAACATAGAAGTTTGATAAAGGCGTGATGATGATGATAGGCCCCAGTTAACAATTTTTACATTGGGGAATAACATTGTAATATCATTCACGTTAGCAAAAGCTCCAAAATATGCCTATATGATAAATGCATTTTGTAGACGAGATGTCCTTATATGGCCAAGAAAATATGTTGTTTTAAAGACATAGCATCTCGTTATTACGAGAAAAATATGTAATTCTAATGACATAAGATCTCGTTATTACAAGAAAAATATGTCGTTTTAAGATCTCGTTGTTACAAGAAAAGATCTCGCTTTAACGAAATAAGATCTCGTTATTACGACATAATAATCTCCAATACATTAAATTGTTAGACTATATTTTTTTTTTCCACTGTAGCGCATTTAAATGCAGGAACAGCTCAACAAAGTGGGACATAGTTAAAAACAAACTTACACCGGAAAAAAAACATATATTTACCCATTGTAGCTTACTAGAAACCAAAAAATTAGAAAACACTTTGTTGTGCTGTCGCCTGCATTTAATACACTATAGTGGAAAAATATATAGATCGTAATATAGAACTATTGTCTACTGCAATCACACAGGAAAAAGTAAACTACATTTACATACTGTAAATTGCTTTTCTAATCCAGAATCGGTTTGGAATCGAAAATTTATTTTGAATCGAATCTTGAGCCTAAAAAGCCCTTAGACTGATCCAGCTCTCAGATTCCATCATAAATATAATTATGTTTTGACTATGAATGGAAGTCTTACAGCGATAGAACAACACGTGGGTGAGTAATTATTGACAGTATGTTCATTTTTGGGTGAACTAACCCTTTAATGTACGGATGTGACATCATGAGGTAAAGACCATAGACTGTAAAAAATAGGGTAAAGACATGCTCTAATTTCCCGGGGCAATTGATCCGTAGGCTACACCTGGAATTAAAATCATTATTACAAACTAACCGTTTTTAAAGCAAGCGAAGGCAAATAGATAGTTTTGAACACTGGCTGAATGTTTTTTTATATATATAATTATTTTTTAATTATTTTTAACTAAAAAAAAAAAAATTTGTAGAATGCAGCTTAAAAACCAAACAGTTTACAGACACACCACTCATAAGTTACAAAGGAAAAGAATACAGTTAAAAGTCCTTCTTATGACGATCTAAACAAACGATGGTGTGCATTTTATACATTCGTTACCTGTAAAGGATGAAATTAATGAACAAGTTCAAGCGATGCATCAGTGTTGCTTTGTATTAGTTTCCATTCTTTTCCAAATGATTAAAAAGCTAATAAAATGTGGATGCATGCTTTTCAGCGGGATGAAGGCAAACTTTTTGCAGTTTTAAAAGTACGGCAACACCACAGAATCCGACTTCTCGTTATCAGCCGATAGTAAACGCTTGAAACGTGGACGAACTACGCTACTATTTGCCATTTGAAGTGATGACACGCCCACCCACGACCGCGCAACCAATCACACACATCCATCTTGAACTATTACATTTAATTAATTCGAATCAATAGTGCTTATTATAGAACCTAAAATATGCAACAAGTATGTAAATGAAAACAATTAATATAAAATCTGTAAATAGTCCCTTAGCAGAAACAAATGAAAATACATAGGAAAAATAATAGTGATTATATGCACTTATCACAGAGGATTATTCAGCATACCACACCTACACGGTTTATCAATTTCTCTGTGCAGGCTCTTATTTCATATTGTAATCATATACCTCCTTACAAAAATGATTAATTGATTATTATATATTTGTTTAAATTAATCTCAAGTCTTGAACATAATTATGCAGGTTTTTTTTTTATAACGTTAATATGTTATTTTTAATTAAAGAAATTATTTTTTCTTTTTTGTTCTAAAATATCCCCAGAAACTATTTCAGCAAAACATCATGTGAACAACAAGTCTTAAATTGTTTAACTCACCATTGAAAACCGTCAAGATGTCGTGTTTGCTTCATTCGCATATTATGGCCACATCTTGAGCACTTTACTTTCCTTGCTAGTAGCCGTTTACTTTGACACCATTTAATGAGCCTACGTTTCTTTTTTGTCGAGGGTTTTTGAATAGCAAAAAGCAACAATTTCGAATGTAACATTGCTGCTACTCTTCATCAAGACGAGTTTTAGAGTTCTTCTTTCTTCTTCTAGTTATTTTACCACGGATCGCAAACAAATATGTGCATTACCGCCACCTATTTCAGAAAATGGACCATTACACATACACAGAGAGAGAGAGAGAGAGAGAGAGAGAGAGAGAGAGAGAGAAATAAAAAAATAAACTATTCTAAATACGCTTATTTTATCCAGTATTTCCAAAATATTCTACCATTACATTTAATATACTCCTTTCTGACTTTAATTGATAGGCTACATCTTGAACAACTCCCTCACTCATCCCTAAAATACCTTATAAATTCCATCCCAGTCCTAATTCATATCTTATCACGTAAGATTCCTCTCAGAATCATAATTTCTACATTTCATTATGACATGCTTGAAATTTTAAGGAACATTACAAACCCCACATAATTTGTCAGATCAAAATTTTGCCATTAAATACATCGTCGATTTTAACCTATGATTTTAACCCAGAATGTCCAAGTAGCTTGATCTTGGGGGAAAAAAGCACTTAACCCTTGTGTGGTGTTCATATTTTTGTTACTCAGCCAGTGTTCGTGGGTCTGGTGGACCCGCTGCATTTTTGGGGTTTTAATTCAACACAATCAAAAATGTTATGTTAAAATACTCAACAGATGTTTACTTCATCCCAATTAGAAGCAATATAAACAGCATATATGGTTAATATTTTCTCTTTACCCTTGTTAGATCACATTTAAAAATTGCAACCTCATGTGGGAATGGCAGGAGTAACACAAAACTCATTCTTGCACTGTTTCACACTTACACACAATCTCTCTCTCACACACGCACGCACACACACACTCATGCACACACATACACACACCCACAACACACACACACAGACACACACAACCCCCCCCCACACACACACACACGTACATACATACACAGACTCACTTGGATATGTGGTTTACGAGGACTCTCCATAGGCATAATGGTTTTTCTAATGTAAATCTATCCCCCTACACTAACCCTATCCCTAAACCTACCAATCACAGAAAACTTTTGCCATTTTTTGAATTTCGAAAAACACCATTTAGTATGTTTTAGTATGAGGACACAGATGTCGTCATAAACCATGTTTACGTTGTAATACCCATGTCATTATACACATTTGTGTCCTTATAAACCATATACAAGAACATACACACACACACTAACAGCAGGCCCTGACAGGAGGAGGACAGAGTAAAGGTACACAGGACCTACAATTTCCACACTTTTATTAGCCCCGGGTCCAGTGGACCCGAACATCCTGTGTGTAATATAAATGTGTAGGGGGGGGGGGGGGGGGTGTACAGTGTGTTTTCATTGAAAATGTGTTCTGATATATATTCCTCACAGAAAAATGAGCCAAGGCCAATGAGTCTCAGTTTGAAAAAATCATTATTTGTATCATTTTTCTTTTGATAAAAAATGAAAACGGGTCCAACAGACCCGAACACCATCCAAGGGTTAATCTCTTCTACATTTCCCTTTGAAACCTTTCACTTAAATTGATTTATGTTTGCTGTACGAGTTCATTAGCGTGCTAACAAATTAACCTCAGGTGGCGCGAAAATCAACAGAGATTGCCCCGCCTATTTCCTGTGCAATAAGAATCATGCAGACTCAGAGCATTATACATACGTTAACCCAAGTCCAAGTTTATGGAATAGCACCGTCTTTACAAATATATACAAACTGGGATAACTGTAAAAACATACAGGACGCACCAGAGCTTCACGTGGCGTTAAGAGGAAGAATTTCAATATTAAAGGTACAAACTATGTCAGACGAGGACGATGGGGTGGCGCCAACCGCTTCGTGCCAATCAGCAGTAGACCACGATGTCAATTATTTGAGTAAGATGGAGGAAAAGAGAAACGAAACACGGAGTGGGAGGAAAATTACCAACAAAACCCGCAAATACAACTCTGCTGAATATGGTAAGTACTTGTGTCATGTTGTTTGTGGTTTGATTTTGGTATTTTTTCAGGGTTGTATGGCTGAAGTGACATTTTAACTCATTGTCCCGGTTGCACAGACGCTTAACGTTAGGCCTAACGTTAACTTAAGCCTCAGATTAAAATTAATGTTTGACCTGAAAACAACTCGCAGAGACCTATCTTAAGTCATGTTATAAAATATACTTAAACATCTTAATTGAGATAAGGTCAAATGGCTTAATCTAAGCCCCATCTGTGAAACTAGGCCATTCTTTAGCATGCTATAAATTAGATTCACTTTTTCAGTTTTTTTTTTTTTTTTTGGGCCGAAATGAGCATATTTCCAAAAAAGTCGAGTATCTCTTTAATGTATTAAAGTCATCTTCTGTCGTTTGCTTGTAAAATTCTGTGTATCATTAGTTTAGTCGTCTTTTTAATATTAAAAAATGAAAAATGAGAACAGTTACACTGTATTACTTGCTCCTATTCAGTAATAGAAAATTTAATTGTATTGTTTCTGCTGCTGCTTCATAGCGTTTTGATCCAGATATTATGTATTTCAGAAGATTCATATTGGTGCACCTTAACTTATAACAGTTATAACATACAGCTACTGACAGAAAATTCCATCAATGGTGGATAACAGATCAGTTCTGTATTGTTCATGTTTCAAAGTACTGGAAGAGATTTTTTTTTGTTGTTGTTTTTTTTGTTAAAGAAATTGTCAAAAGTTAAATCAATTCAAGAATATCTGTGTTTTGGACAAATGTAGTCCTGTGGTGGTGGGAAAATTCCTATGAGTAAATTTTTTGTTGTCTTATGATGTTAGATTGTTGGGCAGCCTGTGAGAGTAAGACAAAGCCAAATGTGCAACCCGGCTTTTGTACATTTTCAAGTGTTTCTTTAATGCTGAACTACGTTTACTTCCCCCTATAGTTGTATCTACACGCAAGAATGTTCAGACTGGAAATGCAGCTGCTGGTCCATCAGAAGGTTAGTAAATAATCAAGTGGCTAAGACATGTTAAGTGGGAAGAAATTCATTGGTACTCTCCTGTCCTGAGAGTGAGACAAAGCACAATGTGTGATAGCTGGCAATCCTTATGTACACATTTTCAAGTGTTTCTTTAATGCTGAACTACGTTTACTTCCCCCTATAGTTGTATCTACACGCAAGAATGTTCAGACTGGAAATGCAGCTGCTGGTCCATCAGAAGGTTAGTAAATAATCAAGTGGCTAAGACATGTTAAGTGGGAAGAAATTCATTGGTACTCTCCTGTCCTGAGAGTGAGACAAAGCACAATGTGTGATAGCTGGCAATCCTTATGTACACATTTTCAAGAGTTTCTTTAATGCTGAACTACGTTTACTTCCCCCTATAGTTGTATCTACACGCAAGAATGTTCAGACTGGAAATGCAGCTGCTGGTCCATCAGGAGGTTAGTAAATAATCAAATGGCTAAGACATGTTAAGTGGGAAGAAATTCATTGGTACTCTCTAGGGCTGGACGATTTTGGAAAATAATCTAATTGGGATTATTTATTTATTTATTTATTTTTTTTACCAATATTGCGATTGCGATTTAATATGCGTTTTTTTTTGTTTTTGTTTTTTTAAGCTCTTTATCTTTTCTATTATTCAACAAAAACAAGCAATAAATCATTGTAAAATAGGGAAGGGAATCTTTAGGCACCTCATGAGCCGATACAATTTTTTCTTTAATTGATCTTATTAATAAAACTTAAAATATTTAATTACATAATTATAAGTAGGCCTACTTATAATAATTACACATTAAAAAACTAAATTAATACAATTACATGTTAATAATTTTAACAAATATAGCTTCAAAACAAAATATAGCTGCGAGCAGCGATTGCGGGCCCAAGCCGGTGGCACCGCCACCCTGGTGCCTTTAGTTACACTAAAGCCACCGGGGTGGCGGTGTCACCAGCTTGGGCCCTCCATTGCTGCTCGCAGCTATATATATATATATATACTGTATATATATATATATATATATATATATATATATATATATATATATATATATATATATATATATATATATATATACAGGTGCTGGTCATAAAATTAGAATATCATCAAAAAGTTGATTTATTTCAAGAATTCAACTTAACAGATGAAACTAATATATTATATAGACTCATTACATGCAAAGTGAGATATTTCAAGCCTTTATGTGTTATAATTTTGATGATTATGGCTTACAGCTTATGAAACCCACGAAATAAAAATCCCAGAAAATTAGAATATTACATGAAATCACACAGTAATTACACAGTGATACCATGGTCATTGAACCAGGTTTTGGTTCTTTTGGCAGTGTGGGCCGGTGCAAATCCTGCTGGAAAATGAAGGAAGCATGAAGTGCTCTGGACATGTCCTGGTAGATGGCTGCGTCGACTCTGGATTTAATAAAGCACAGTGGACCAAAGTCCTCTTTTCTGATGAGAGCAAATTTTGCATCTCATTTGGAAACCAAGGTCCCAGAGTCTGGAGGAAGAATGGAGAGGCACACAATCCAAGATGCTTGAAGTCCAGTGTGAAGTTCCCACAGTATGTGTTGGTTTGGGGAGCCATGTCATCGGCTGGTGTTGGTCCACTGTGCTGTCCACTCAACGCAGCCGTCTACCAGGACATTTCCAGAGCACTTCATGCTTCCTTCATTTTCCAGCAGGATTTGCACCTGCCCACACTGCCAAAAGAACCAAAACCTGGTTCAATGATCATGGTATCACTGTGTAATTACTGTGTGATTTCATGTAATATTCTAATTTTTTGGGATTTTGATTTCGTGGGTTTCATAAGCTGTAAGCCATAATCATCAAAATTATAACAAATAAAGGCTTGAAATATCTCACTTTGCATGTAATGAGTCTATATAATATATTAGTTTCACCTGTTAAGTTGAATTCTTGAAATAAATCAACTTTTTGATGATATTCTAATTTTATGACCAGCACCTGTATGTGTATATATATATATATATATATATATGCCAGTTGGTGGCGCTATAACTTTGACTCACAATAGTTACATCCATCTGATCGGCCTCTTACCACGAACACACTGCTGAAGTTTCATCAAGATCAGTTAATGTATGCAGAAGTTATATTACTTCGTGTTTCTCTTTTCTCACCATTGTTTCCTCGCCACGGCCAAACCGTTCGAGATATCAAAAATCCGTCCGGAATTTATCGTCCTCAATGTCTTGACTTCATGCTGTCCGAGTTTGGAGGCGATCGGATGAATTCTCTAGGATGAGTACATTAAATTCCACAGCATGCGTTTTTCAAACAACCCATAATAGCAGACTTCCTGTTGGGCGGAGCTAATAACTTAGAGTGCGGAAGTTGTTCGGCCCGATGAGATCTATATGTGTACCGAGTTTCATATTAATTCATGCAAGCGTGTTTGATATATGGACCAAGTTTTCAGACCGTGTCCAAGGGGGCGCTGTTGAGCCCCCCTGCCACGCCCGGGTACCAGCTTCAGCCCGGCTCTGATGACCGTGGGTCCTGACCTGTGTGGAAAGTTTCAAGAGTTTTTGAGCACGTTAAGGGCCCCAAAAGCCCCTGAAACCTTGAAAAACAAAGATTAAATGGAATAGAGAAATCCCCCCCCCCCCCCCCCCCCACACACACACACACACACACAGACACACAGAGAGAGAGAGAAAATTCTCCAGAAAATCCACATTCAAACCAAAATATCTGACTTCCTGTGGGTCTGAGGTAATGACTGTAAATTAGAAAGGTGTCCTGCTTGATGAGAACAATACACCTACCAAGTTTTGTGATTCTAGGAAAAACTAAGCCCCCATTTTTGACTAAAGGTGGCGCTACTGAGCCATTCCACCACGCCCGTTTCTGAAACTTTGCACATGTCTACTGTATAATAAATGTGATGTGTCTGTCGAGGTTCATGCATTTTCAAGCATGTGAAGAGTCTCAAAAGCATCCGAAAAGAATATTAAAGTTTGATGCGTTGCCACGGCAACAGTATCTAAGATATCAATAATCCTTTCACAGGTCTACATCTGCCCTGTGTTTACATTATACACATAAAGTTTTAAGCAAATCGGGTAAAAATAAGAAAGTGATTTCAAAGCATTTTGAAAGTGACACACTTCCTGCTGCCAGTTGGTGGCGCTATAACTTTGACTCACAAAGGTCACATCCATGTGATCGGCCTCTTACAACGAACACACTGCTGAAGTTTCAGCAAGATCAGATAATGTATGCAGAAGTTATAACACACTTCCTGTGTCCCATTATTCGCCATAAATTCGTTTCCTCGCCACGGCCAAACCGTTCGAGATATCAAAAATCTGTTCGCAAGAATTCATCCTCAATGTCTTGACTTCATTCACAACGAGTTTGGCGGCGATCGGATGAATTCCCTAGGAGGAGTATTTCACATTCCATTGTATGCGTTTTCCAAACAACGTATAATAACCGACTTCCTGTTGGGCTTTTGTAAAACTTAGAGCACGAAAGTTGTTCGGCCCGATGAGATCTATATGTGTACTGAGTTTCATATTATTACATGCAAGCATGTTTGATATATGGACCAAGATTTCGGACCCCATTCCAGGGGGTGCTGTCGAGCCCCCCTGCCACGCCCGGGTACCAGCTTCAGTCCGGCCCTGATGGCCGCGGGTTCTGACCTGTGTGCAAAATTTCAAGAGTTTGAGCATGTTAAGGGCCCCAAAAGTGGCAAAAAGGCAAAAAAAAAAATAATGAAGAAAAAGAAAAAGAAAAAGAAAAAAAATAATCCTTACGAAAACAATAGGGCCTTCGCCCTTTCAGGGCTTGGGCCCTAATAACAAAGAGGGAAAAAAATATTACAAGCAAAACAAAGAGTGCTTTCAGTATTTAAGAGTAGGCTGTCTGAACGTGTTCATCTCTTTTGAAATTATAAGATGTGGTTTGTCCTGTTTGTTTAATAACTGACTGTGTCACATTACCGGTAATTTCGCGTCATAAAAGCATTTTGAGATGCAAACGTACATTTAACCACGTAGACTCGCTCACAGCCGCATGCTCAAATGCTCGTCGCAAAACGCACGTGAGTATTTGAAATTGAAAGCAGCTTCTGTCTGTGATTTTCATATTTTTAATATATAAGCCAACTGCATTCCAAGACATATGATGCCTTCGTAGAACATTTGTAAGTAAAATACCGGCGGGCGAGACCGCGCACTACTGAAGTAACATCACGCAGACCGCGCGTATCTCATATCTTGCGCAATGAAGCCCGCGAATGTCCTTGTAACTCGCTTCAACTTTTCCGAACTTTATTAAAGATTATTTCTCGTAAGGTTCGAGTGGTGTCGTGTGTGTGTGTGTGTGTGTGAGAGAGAGAGAGAGAGAGACAGAGGAATTAGAAGCAAGCAGAATACGGTTGTTTATAAAGCACGCGCGTCGTACACGTCTGTGTTTAAAACTAAGCTCAGACATATACAATACAGAATCGTTGGAGAGAATCTATAACACAATATCACATAAATTAAACATAAACTGTTATTTCCTGTAGCCAGGTCTATGTGTCGCGTGCCAAGTTGATGCTTCATCTGCAATACAGACTGGTTTACTCTCGCGTGTCACGTGACCAGACTATAATCGCAGCTTTGCGGTTTAAAAAATCGCATTTCATCATATCGCGATACTATCGCAAATGCAATTAATCGTTCAGCCCTAGTACTCTCCTGTCCTGAGAGTGAGACAAAGCACAATGTGTGATAGCTGGCAATCCTTATGTACACATTTTCAAGTGTTTCTTTAATGCTGAACTACGTTTACTTCCCCCTATAGTTTTATCTACACGCAAGAATGTTCAGACTGGAAATGCAGCTGCTGGTCCATCAGGAGGTTAGTAAATTAATCAAATGGCTAAGACCCAAGTAAGGGTGTCAAGACTTTTAATTGATTTTTAAATGAGATTGATAGAAATTAAATCACAATCTCAATCATTGAATTAAAAAATTGAATCGTCGATACTTCCACTCCATTTCCCGTCCGGTCGGCTTGTCAAGCAAAAAAAATAAAAAATTGCTAATACATCTATATCATAAATCAGATGTATATAAAATAGCATTATGATGTCCAGCAATCGATTTTGTACGTTGGGTTTAATTTGTCGTTATATGTTGTTAGTGGCAAATTCAAACGTGAATAAATAGGCTACATAGATTCGTCTTTAAGCGAGTATTCAAATGGTCTAGATGTGGCAGAACCTTTGCCAATCAAAATCCGGACTCGAATAGTTTGTTTTTTTCTCATTAAAGGGTCATGAACCCCGCCCCCTCTTTCAGTTGAAGTTTAGCTCACAATATTTTAAAAAAAAAAAATGCAACTTAACCCTTTATGACCTGCCATAGAACAATTCAGCCAAAATATATCTCAGTATTTTTGCATGCTGTGCTGTCATTCCTTTGAGCATTTGCATATGCCATACATCAAAATAATCCTTACACTCCCCTCTTGAAGGCTGTTTGTAAAGAATCAACAGTAACTAGATAAATATCTCAAAAGTGCTATAAACAAAAAGAAAAACAATTTTTATATATTTTTTTTCTAAATATTTTTATTAAACAGAAATGTAATAAATGTAAACCTCAAACTTGTCAATGTAAAAAATGTGCATGAAGTAATTTTAAACTACACACAATTGATTTGAACTTTATGCATAAATTAGTTTAGAAGATATAGGCCTACTCGTTTTTATAAACAGTGCATTGTGGACTCAAAACAAAAAAAACATGACATTTGTGGTCAAACAGATATCATTTTGCTTTTGAATATTGATCGAACATTTAATTCGTAAAAATATATGATCAAAACAATTCATGTGTGTATGTGCGCGCAATCGCGAGAGATTGGAGACCATAGGTGGAGACCATAGACTGTTTGGAGACACGAGGGTGTGTGTGTGTGAGCAGGTGTGTGTGTGTGTGTGTGTTCGATCGCAAGTGACACGTGAGTAAGTGAGCGAGACAGAGAGCGCATGTGTGTGTGTTTGCGCGCGATCGTGAGTAAGTGTGTGTTTGTGGATGTGCTTGTATTTGCAAATGTGTGTGGGTGTGTGTGGGTGGGTGTGTGGGTGGGTGGGTGGGTGTGTGGGTGTGTGTGGACATGTTTTTCTACACCGGTGGGGACTTAAACCTCAATGCACACAGACTCATGGGGACTCGTGTCACCGTGGGGACCTAAATTGAGGTCCCCATGGGTACAAAAGCTTATAAATCATACAGAATTAGTTTTTTTGAAAATGTAAAAATGCAGAATGTCTCTTGTGATGGGCAGGTTTAGGGGCAGGGGCAGTGTAAGGGGATAGAATATACAGTTTGTACAGTATAAAAACCATTACGTCTATGGAGAGTCCTCACAAAGATAGTGCACCAGACGTGTGTGTGTGTGTGTGTGTGTGTAAATGAGAAATAAATGATCAAATGAAGCAAATGGGAGTCAAACAGGAGTCATGTGCATGGTCAAGACGCACCTTGTGACGTCACCACATTTGACAAACTCTGGACAAAACTATCAATCGCAGATCCATAAATCATGTGTAAAGACGTGCAATGCATTTGTTTTTTTTGTAAACTCATATTAGGCAATTTTTAAAGACTCTTTAGAGGGTGAAAACAACGCATCACTCGCATGTTTGAGGTATAATCTGAGCATGTTACATCTCTAGTTTTGTATGCAAAAAGAATGTTTGCTTTCAGTTTCTATAGGCTTTTAAACAGACACGCGCAACTGGGAGCTCCTGTCGGTTTAAATGGTTAAATGGGCGTGGATGACTGAGAAGAGGAGCAGATAGGGACACGTTTTTGTAATTTCACTGGAACAATATGGATTCTACAAAACGGATTGATGCGCGCATCTGAGTGAATAAGCCTTTTTTTTAGCATCCGCACAAGCGCGAGTCTCCGCTGACTGTGCGTGAGTCATAAGAGAACATGGTATCAGCGGTAAAGATTGCAGCAGCAACGATCACTTTTCATTTCATAGCTAGATCCCCTTTAAATAATCTCTCATTCCTGGTAATAATCAAGGAACTGTGCTGCCATACCGTTGGTGCAGCAGGCACAATATTACACAGCACAAAAACACAAACTTGGCACCAATGACATTGTAAGTTATCTAACTGGGGACTATCTCCAAACACTGCATAATATTGCGCCTGCTGCACCCAGCACAATTCTTGGAATGAGAGTGTACTTCTTAGCCATATCTTGCCCGCACTACAGGAGTTTTAGGCTGATTTATGCCCAATATTTACAGTACATCTTGTTACAGTTTCCATCTTGTTTCCATCCGCTTTCTCGCTTCCAAACTGCTGCGTAAATCACGTGATTAAGAATCTAAATAACGTTTTGTGTGTGTGATATGCTCATACTACAAGATTTGAAAATTGCAGCACGTTTAAGATTTGAGGTAAGAAAATCTGCAAAGAATCTCCTTTAGTGTGTGCTGCAACCAGATTTCAAAATCTGTTAGGATTTTAAAACTCCTGTAGTGTGAGCCAGGCATAAGTCACCCCCCACCCCCCTAAAAAAAATAATTAATATATATATATAATTATATAATATATATATATCTTTTTTTTTTTGAGAATAAAATTTTATAATATAAATTATAAAATAATATATAAATATTATATATAGATAATTATAAATATATATAATTTTTTGAGAATATTTTATTTATTGACATACTAAATTGTTATTAACTTTAGTATGAAAATCAACGCTTTAATTATTAAAAGTGTGGGCGTCCTTTTTTTGTGACAAGTCAAAACGTACTGTTATTAACGTATCCTCGGTTCTCTCTAGAGAGGGAACGAGTAAAATAGCCTCACACTAACACGAGAGCATAATGAGGGTCCCTGCATACAAAACGAAGCATTGAGAACTTTGTAAGTGTACAGACAGTTTAATAAGAAGATACTTTATAAAGCCAGTACATTACGCGTTTTCAGGCAGGATCCATCTTGGAAAACAGTCTCGACTAGTCGAGCCACGAACGCCGTGCGATATGAGCTGGTCGATAGGAATTACGTTTGTGAAATCTAATGTAGCACGGCGTTCGTGGCTCGAGCCTTGTTAGTGGTGTTAACTAGCGATTTACTTTTACTTACTCTCTGCCCTATATACTAGTGTTATGAGCTAATCTGTTTTTAGAGATAAAACTCTTTACATTCGATTTTCATGAAAACACATCGCAGGGAACGATCGACTCGGTAACCATGTGTTAACCCTTACCCCTCACCCCCAATTTTGGCAAGGGCTGCATACATGACATACCCAAAATAAAAAGGTTGCTGCTCGTAAGTCATTCTGAATAGACACATAACCAACATATATTTAGAAAGCCAACCCTTGAGAGTTTATAGTTCAAGACTCAAAATTAACCAGACTGTTATTAATATTGAGATATATAAGCTCAAACATAAAAACAAAAACAACAAATATTAAGAATATATTTATTAAAAGTATAAAAATATTATGTGAATTTAGGATAGCAACTTATAACCACAACTAAAGTGTAGCCACAACTGTGGTCATCATGCTTCATTTCAAATCTGAGTATGTTATCTCTAAAATTATGCATTTTATGAAGCCTATTGTGAGACCATGTCAGGGGAGAATTTGGAGAATTCTCAGAGAAGGCAAACAAGTTTTTCACCAAATAGTTTATTGCCCTTTAAAAACCTATTTACTGTCTCTGACTAATGTCTGGCAAGGAGAACTGGCACATTCATGGTCTTTTCATTTAAATCGACCAAGCTTTCACACCTGTGATGGTCTTCATCATTCTTTTATCCTTATTCTTTTGTTTGAATGCAGCCATTATAGCCTTTCTTCTTAGCATAATGCTTAGCCATTGACACATAATGTGTAACCCCCATAGACGGATAATCCACCTATTAACTTAAGCCTTGTTAGAAAACAAACAACTAAAAAATATTCTTGGAACTTTTAATTGCGAATTATTTAAAAAAAAATGATTGTATGGAATAGACAGCTCCTGCAGCAGGTGCATTAGCACAACAGTTAGCCTCAAGCTACATGACACAATTTAATTTATTAATATTACACTTTTATTTAAAGCTCACTTTAAAACACCATCGAGTGTTTGTATCATATTCCGGTCGCGGTTTAGAATGGCTTCAAGTCAGAAAACGATTTTGAAGCTATGGTCTATGCTTATCCTTACCTTTATTTTTTAGTTCATATAAAAATACCCCAAATCGCACGAAAATAACACACAAAACACACATACTTAAATCGTGCATTTATTAGAACTTGTTTCGGTGAAGAAATGTCACGTTCGCTTTGTTTATCACGGATGTGCAGAATCAGGAAGTATACACAGGACGCGTAATGCAGAAGAGGTCACGTTGAACCACGTGAGATTAGGCTTGTTTGAGATGCGCCTTGCCTCGCCTGAAATGTATGCGAGAGTAGGCGGCTGCAGTGAGCGGAGGAGTGAAAAAAGCGCAGGCAAGCCGGACAGTTCTCTCTTCTCGCAGTGGATCTGACACCTGCGAGATCAAAGATGGATATCGCGGGATTCACGGGATTCACGCTCGTGCCCAGTGTTGCTAATAAATTGGATGGAATTTAAGTTCTGTTGCTTTTATATGAAAATAAATATAATGAACAAGACACCCAAAGTAGCCTACTTATTTAATTCCATTCCAAATACATGTTTATCAGTCTTTTTTCTTTAATACAGACATGTTTTTTTTTTATATATATACAAATTACATTGCATAGAGATCGCACTGAGATAGTTTGGGAATATTACCACATAATGTATACACATAAAACATGATATCAGAGTTTTAAAATCAAACATTTTAAAAGAGAACAATACATCACGGTTGTTTAAACCAATGAACATCAAGCTGTGTCGTCAGCAAGTCGTTTCCCATCATGCTTTTGATCAGCGCAGTCAGTGGAGAGCAACTGCGCTCGACTGCAGAATCCGACAGGTGCGTTTTTTGACATACATCAGCATGACATCAGAGCAAGGCGGACCGCACTCGGACACATTTCTAACCGGCATGCATCTCGCGCTGATCACCGGTGATCGATTCTGCGCAGATTTTGCTCATCTCAAACAAGCCTAATATTGACAGCTGTACAGCCGAATCATTTTTCTCCGAGGTCAGCTCTGACGCAAACCAGGAAGGGGAGACACACAACAAGGTCCGTGCGCTGTTTGAGTTCTTCAGATGGTACAATTCAGTGGAAATTAATAGAAATTGTATTCTGCATTGGCGAAATATTTTACTAACATATGATAATTAATCAATATTTCTCCAAATATGCGCACCATTGTAATAATTGCCCTGGCGGATTCGGTTTATTATATGTATTTGAGCACAAATAAACCGGAGAAGACGAGAATGGATGTTGTGTGTGATTAATTCTATTCAAAATAACGAACGTTACAGATTAATTATTTTGCACTCCTGTCATAAATTAAAAAATTAATGTCACTGCAAACCAGTTTAATCATAAACAGTGGTCAAATATCGAAGCTGCAGTCTTAAACCTTCCTTATGATGTTGATTTTGTCCAGATCAAGTAAGAGTGTGATGTTTTAAAAGAGTAATGCAATTTGAACAACTATGATTTCGGATCACCAGTGATCCCTGCTGGGCAAGGGTTAATTACCCCTAGGTTCATTTTTCACTTGATTTGTCCTTTAAAGACCAAACTTGGCATAGGAGTTTAGCCCTGAGCTCACTGTGACAGTTAAGGGGGTTTTAATGTTGATTTTAAGGCAAAATACAAAGTAGGTTTTTTTATTATTATTATTTTACAAGGAGAAAATTAGGGGCTTTATTAAAATTATGCTTGCTCATCAAAGTTTACCAAACTACAGTACCATATAATATATATCATATATAAAACCCACATAATTTATTTTTCCAATTCCTCCTATGATGGGTTAATAAATAAAATTACAGGTTATGGAAATTGAAAACAGTTGACTTCTGTTTTGAAATACCAGTTTCCTGCCAACTTAAACTCTATTGATACTCTTCTTGTTTTTTGTTTGTTTGTTTTCTTGTTGCATGATGCATTCATGTGGTGATGACTATCCTTTTTTTCAAGTGCTTTAAGATGTTCTCTTTTTTTTTTTTTTTGGAATACATTTCAGGACATCAGCCTGAACTACAGCAAACCAATGAAACAGGAGGTTCGTAATGTTCGTTTTTGTACATTGACCCAAGAAATACATAAACATAAATGTGGCTGTTGATGTGTATGCTTAATTATGCATCTTAAGCTAAGCCTAATTCATGTAGGCCACATTTTTCTTATTTTGCTTCCAGCCAAGTTACTTTTTTGTGTGTTCTGCAGTTTGAATGATGTCCTGTATGAACAAAATGACGGAGTATGTTTTTATATATGTATGTATATATTTTATTTTATAAGGTGCACCTACTTTGCTGATTGCTCTCGATAAAGCAAAGAGAACAATAGAAATTCAAAAGGAGAAGATTCTTCATCTTCAAGAAAAAGTTGACTCTCTGACAGATGACAAAAATTTTCTCCAATCAAGATTGGAGGATGGTATGTAATGTGGTCATTAACTATCTTAAAAAACAATTCTGCCAGTCAGTATGTTGCAACATTTCAATAAAAATACAAGAAATGCTGTGGACCTTGAGGGTGACATTCTTTAATGCTAAACTGTAATCAGTGAGACATTGAGGTAACACTAATTAACATGCCCTATCAAAGATGGGTGAAGCATTTTGCACATTTTAAGGTTGTTGACCAAGAATGTCACCCGTCTTTTGCAATTGAAACCTTTAAAATACATTACAAGTGGTTAAAAAATAAATGTAAAGTATTTACTTTTATATTTTATCCATATATTTCTTTTTCATAGCACTTGTTCTAAGGCGTGAAGTAGTTGTTTCACCTGGCCAGCCACTGATTGGATCTTCTTCCACTACTGCTGCATCACAGGAGAATGAGTCCACTGATGAATCATCTGATTCCTCAGAATCTTCAGATTCATCGGATTCTGGACCTAGAGCAAAAAAAAAGTATAAAAAGCGGAAAAACAACAAGAAGAAATCCAAGAAAATGAAGGTTGATTTTAAGAGAGGTATGTTTGTTGTATTAAGTATTAAAATGTATAGTTAATCCAGAAATTAAAAATGCTAAGGCTTTAATTGAATAACAGGAGAACAGGTCTCATCCAGTTTTTTGGAGAAAGTGTTAGTGGCAATATGGACTAATAGGGGCAATATGGACCAACAGGTGCTGTTGGTGTTGTGCACTGACAGACAGTAGACTAATGAATACATTTGATTTAAAGTAATTAAATATAGTTAAATATAAATTAAGTATTATTTGGCCAGTAGAAAATATAGCAAATAACTCTTATCTGATATTTTGATTTTATTCTAAAACGATGCAAGGATACTTATTAATTTTCAGCAATGTAGCCTAATGTGATGGCATGAAGTCTTTACCTCATTTTCCTAATGTCTTGTTAAATGGTTTCACATGGATGGTAATTTGCATGAAAATATGCAGATAAGAAAATACATAGTAAAACTAGGCGTTGTAAGCTCTATATATGGTTATTTCAGGGAAGAGACTGGGTGGAGATGGATATACAAACACAATCTTCTGCTGCACTGACTGGGTTTTTAAAAGGGATTTTTTTTATTTTTTTTTTGCAGGTTCCTGTGTAGGCTATACATGGTTTTCCAAATCAGAAAAATTCTGTGCATAATATGCAAAATCTATCTTTTGTAACTTTTTTGTAACAAAAAAGTTTCAAAAAAAATACCAGTATATGCCAGTTTTCATGTATATGTAAAGTTTTATACATGAGGTCCCTGGAGCGAAAGTGCAATCTTTACTAGAGAATGTTGTGATGGTACAATATATTTGTTTTGTAGCCTGTTCTTAAAGCAATAACACACCCAAAAATAATGATCATTATTAATTTAATTTACTTGCCTTTATGCCATATCAAACTAGTATAACATTCTTCTTTCTTCTTTCCCCCCACCAGTAAGAACCCCTGAAGACTCCATCAAACGCTACCACAAAGTTTTACAACTGGTGAATGGTGGCTTCAGTAAAGCTGAAGCATACAACAAATTGAATGTTGACAGAAATACAATTGTCATGCAAGCCCCTATTGCGGAGTTAGCAATTGCAAATCCTGAACAGTTCAAAACTTTGAGAGCAACCTTTAAAAAAGGAGAAAGTGTCCAAAAATTTTCGGATATCTGTCTTGCACGGTGCCTGGCTCAGCCTAATGTAGACAAGATAAGGAATTTGAAAGAGAGCAGTGCCCTTCTTGATATTACAAAGAAATGAGATTTACTTAATAGTCTAAACTAAAGTTTATAATGTTCATCTGGTTATTGTGAACATCAGAGCTGTGTTTTCCAAACATTAAAATGTTTATTTGATTCTAATTTTGGTTAATCTCTTTAAAGGAACACACCAACTTTTTGGGATTTCAGCTTATTCACTGTATCCCCCAGAGTTAGATAAGTCCACACATATCCTTTTCATCTCTGTGCATGCCGTAACTCTGTCTGATGCGCACTCACCTCTAGCCTAGCTTAGCACAAAGACGGGAGGAAAACCGCTTCAGCTAGCATACTACTCCCAATAACTGACAAAATAAAGTTTTCATTCAAGTTCAACATTTTCCTATTTACATGTTGTGATCTGTATAGTCACAGCGTTTTACAAATAACAAGGTCACATGAGACAACGCCATCTTCTAACCATATACATACTGGGAACTATACTCTCAGAAGAGGAAGTACTGCTACTTGGGCGGAGTGATTTGTGCAACTCTGAGGAACTCTCTGCTCCTCACCATGAGGCTTCTCAGGTGAGCAAATCACTTCGCAGAATTGGCAGTGCTTCCTCTTCTGAGAGTATAGTTCCCAGTATGTATATGGTTAGAAGATGGCTGTGTCATGTGACCTTGTTATTTGTAAAACGCTGTGACTATACAGAGCACAACATGTAAATAGGAAAATGTTGACGTCTTATTAGGAGCAGTATACTAGCTTGAACCATTTACCTCCAGTCTTTGTGCGAAGCTGGCTAGTGGTGGCGTGTGTGTCAGACAGAGTTACGGCACACACAGAGATGAAGGATATGTGTGGACTTATCTAACACGGGTATACAGTGAATAAGCTGAAGTCCAATCAAATTGGCGTGTTTACATCTGTTTAAAGTAAATTTAGTAAATTTAAAAGTAGTGTTTATACTTTGTGTAGTGTAGTGTTTATACACTACTTATAGATGGTCAAGTAATATACAGGTTAATGTAAGCCTCTTGATTTTAGGTGGACTGCTGTTTAGTCTGAGGTGAACTGACTTTAAGGTAAACTGTTTAAGAGTTTAAAAACTGTTCAATAAAATGCCTTTTTGAAAATCTGTCGTTGTTTTGAATAAGAATGCATATTCATGTAGATAGATATGACTTGTTAATGTATCATAATGTCATGACTTTACTTGGGGGGGCACATCATTACTAACTCATCATTAATTACTTGTAAAGTAACATGAATTCATGACTTGTTAATGTATCATAATGTCATGACTTTACTTGGAGGGGCACATCATTACTAACTCATCATTAATTACTTGTAAAGTAACATGAATTCATGACTTGTTAATGTATCATAATGTCATGACTTTACTTGGAGGGGCACATCATTACTAACTCATCATTAATTACTTGTAAAGTAACATGAATTCATGACTTGTTAATGTATCATAATGTCATGACTTTACTTGGAGGGGCACATCATTACTAACTCATCATTAATTACTTGTAAAGTAACATGAATTCATGACTTGTTAATGTATCATAATGTCATGACTACTTGGAGGGGCACATCATTACTAACTCATCATTAATTACTTGGAAAGTAACATGAATTCATGACTTGTTAATGTATCATAATGTCATGACTTTACTTGGAGGGGCACATCATTACTAACTCATCATTAATTACTTGTAAAGTAACATGAATTCATGACTTGTTAATGTATCATAATGTCATGACTTTACTTGGAGGGGCACATCATTACTAACTCATCATTAATTACCTGGAAAGTAACATGAATTCATGACTTGTTAATGTATCATGTAATTTCTTGTCTTGGCCCTCCAAGAGTAAATCTTCAAAAATGTATCAATTACACATGTTTTATACATATTCAGCTCTTCTAAATCAGATATCATTTGGTGCTTGTCGGTGGTTTGTAAAGAAGTGGAAGAGCAGAGGTGCTGTGCCTGAATTTAGATGGAGAAGGAACTGAACGGTAGGAAAAAAGTGGACAAATTTTGAAGGGGCAATAGTGGCCCCAAAGAAGAGCCAGCAAACAAGACTAACATCCGACTGCATTATGATATAAAGACAGTAAACAAATCCAGAAAATAACCATCATCTGTGCTAACACTAACAACTTTTAATTTTGAAAATTGCATCTGTTTAATGAATATGCTAGTGTAGTAGGTATTTTACACTTGAAGGCAGCAGTGGAATCACTTAAAACGGAATGTGTGTTCAATGAGTAGGTTTAATATAAATATTTCAAGACATCTTGTGTCATTCACTGATGTATGTGACAATTGATGGTGTCAAATTTATGAACAATTTAACATTGTGCCCTTTTAGTACATCTTTCTTCTGATCTAGAGCATGTTTGATTTACTTTACCTCGAAATGTTAATTAATACATTAATTAACAAGCATGTACTAACGCGTAGTTAAGATGGTATATTCATGTAGGAATTCATGATACTCATGTCGTAATTAAGGTTAGTACCTCATTAATACATGTCTTAACTCATCATTAGTTCATAGTAAAGTAATTATTAATTCAGGTATTAGTACATGATTATTCATGTACTATTATTGTAAAGTGTTACCGGTTCACCCTGAGCACGTGACAGACAGGAAAGGGTCTGGAGAAGCCGTGGAGAATGTTATGCTGCCTGTAACATCGTTCAGCATGACCGGTTTGGTGGTGGGTCAGTGATGGTCTGGGGAGGCATATCCATGGAGGGACGCACAGACCTCTGCAGGCTAGACAATGGCACCCTGATTGCCATTAGGTATTGGGATGAAATCCTTGGATCCATTGTCAGACCCTTTGCTGGTGCAGTGGGTCCTGGGTTCCTCCTGGTGCACAACAATGCCCGGCCTCATGTGGCGAGAGCATGCAGGCAGTTCCTGGAGGATGAAGGAATGATACCATTGAAGGGCCACCATGCTCACCTGACCTACATCCAATAGAACACCTCTGGGACATTGTGTTTCGGTCCATCTGACATCACCTGGTTGCACCTCAGACTGTCCAGGAGCTCAGTGATGCGCTGGTCCAGATCTGGGAGGAAATACCCCAGGACACCATCCGTCGTCTCATTAGGAGCATGCCCCGACGTTGTCAGGCATGCATACAAGCACGTGGGGGCCATACAAACTACTGAGTACCATTTTGAGTTGCTGCAATGAAATTTCAGCAAAATTGACAAGCCTGCTACATCATTTTTTCACTTAGATTTCCGGGGTGTCTTTGTATTCAATCCTCTGTAGGTTGATTATTTTCATTTCCATCAAACGATGTGGCATCTTTTCATTCATAACACATTACCCAGTCCATATTAGTATAGATATCCAGCATGATATTTTCCCCATTGAGATCTGATGTGTTTTCAAAGTGTTCCTTTAATTTTTTTGAGCAGTGTATATAGAAAATGTTAACAAAATGAGTATATATGGTTTATTTAGGGAACATATATGGTTTAATTATAAAATATTATAATAAGCATTTGTTGAGGCTATTGGACAATTCTCTTTAAATTCAACATATATTCAACATAAAAATAACATATAACACATAATTATATACAAGTTAATACAACTATTATATTAAATGTTTGGAATTTAACTGTTATGCTTGTTCAGAGACTTTTTGTATAGTTATCTTAAATACATAGAACACTATTATAACTCCTATCTCTCCCTAGTTTTACTTACCGAGACTCGATAAACCTTGTCCCTCATGCTGGCTCTTACAATACCGGCAAGTAAACCAGCATCTAAGCTGCACTGTTCTACATGTTCAGATTTATAGTGGTTCTCTCCTCGATCTATGGTTTTTCTATCGTCTAAGAAAAAGGACATAAGATTGGAAATTGATACGGCCATAGCTAACGTTAGTGCTTCTGAGATGGTAAAAGCGCGTTTTTTTTCTGGCGAATTAGCAAATGGTATGCAAAAATACAGTCAAACATAATACAGTGAAAGATAATCTTTAAAGTTTATTTGGGGCACAATGATCAGGCATAATAATCTTAATCACAAAGAAAATATTATTAAGGTTTATATAAACTAACAAAATAATAAACGAATAAATAAAACATTAACAAAAGATAAAAATAAAAAAAAATCTCAGAGAGGCACGCATAAACAAAATTAGTTTCTAACATTTTTGGAAAAAACGAATGGGCAATATTTCTCATGAAAAAGTGGATAAGTGTTCATACAGCGCAGATCATAATGAGCGAGCGAGTTTTTTAAATAAAGTTTGAGGAAGCTTGATGATGACGTTGATCCGCGACCATGGTGTGCTGTAGTCCGTTTATAGCCTACCGTTTTATATCTGACGGCTTTATTTAGGCTTCAAAATGTATAAATTTTGGATTAACTTGTAAAGATTATCTTGATAGACAAAACGTGTAAGGGTCACAACTCTTTTCCAAAAATCTCTGGGGAAAATGCATAGCTTTTTGATCGAGGGAACCCATGCGCCGCTAACTTCCGGGTTGTCCTACAAAATGACGTCATAACTTCGGCACTCCCGGTTACACTGAAATTCCTTCCGTTTGCACTGAAAAGTTCACGCACATCCACATTAAAATCACTCGCATATACATACACAACTAAAGCACACATCCACGTTTTATTTTGTATGTATGCGCGAGTGTTTTATGGATGTGTATGCGCGCATCGAGTTTATATACATGTGCGAGTGTTTATAGGTGTATATGCATGGAAGTTTATATGTATATGCGAGTGTTTATAGGTGTATATGCATGGAAGTTTATATGTATGTGCGAGTGTTTATAGGTGTATATGCATGTATGTGCGAGTGTTTATAGGTGTATATGCATGGAAGTTTATATGTATGTGCGAGTGTTTATAGGTGTATATGCATGGAAGTTTATATGTATATGCGAGTGTTTATAGGTGTATATGCATGGAAGTTTATGTATGTGCGAGTGTTTATAGGTGTATATGCATGGAAGTTTATATGTATATGCGAGTGTTTATAGGTGTATATGCATGGAAGTTTATATGTATGTGCGAGTGTTTATAGGTGTATATGCATGGAAGTTTATATGTATATGCGAGTGTTTATAGGTGTATATGCATGGAAGTTTATATGTATGTGCGAGTGTTTATAGGTGTATATGCATGGAAGTTTATATGTATGTGCGAGTGTTTATAGGTGTATATGCATGGAAGTTTATATGTATATGCGAGTGTTTATAGGTTTATATGCATGGAAGTTTATGTATATGCGAGTATTTATAGGTGTATGTGAAAGGGACAGATTATTCTCCTGTAACACACAGGAGAGAAACGAGGAGACAAGTGTCACGTTCAAGCTCTCTGGAGTAATCTATTCACAATATGTTCATTAAACAAATCTCTGTTTCTCAGAGTCACATTATGCTTCACATATCACATTTTCAATGTCTTCTTAACATTATAATGACTTTCAGTGTTCATGTCAATTCACAATCTGCAATAAAATAAACTTCTCAATTTCACATTCATGTTCACTGACTCTGTATTTTTATATTTCACACTATTCATCAAAAAAGAAATACAAAAAACATAGTAATATACCTCAATTACTTCTCTTAAATGATTAAACATTTCTATTCACAATTTTTGTGACAATTTGATATTTTACCAGTATCACATTAATACGATGCTGCAAATCACTCTCAGAATTATTAATATACTTCAAATATACTTTAAACCCTATTTAACACATTAACCATTATCAATTGACATTCAACACACATATATAGTACATTCAACAATACTTATTAACCTTTAGATCTTATAGAACACCTTCATGTGCATTTGTATAAGGAAAAATGTATATTTTTAACTGACGCGATCACAAACGTTACATGTGCGTTTTCAGTAGGCCGCTAATCGGTCGAGCTTTTCTCTCTCGCTTAAATCAAACTCAAAAACAACCTCTGACGAACATCACTTCTCTAAAACAATTCACTTATATTCTAAACACATTTCAGCATGGTTAAATTAAACTTTAAAGTGTTTTTATACATTTACCCACCTGTAACACACAGGAGAGAAACGAGGAGACAAGTGTCACGTTCAAGCTCTCTGGAGTAATGAAAAACTCACGACTCGCACAGCTTAACACCCATCGCTCGACTCTGCCCCTAACGGTCAGGAGTAGCATTGCACACTTCTCTTTTTTTTTACAAGGAATCACATTAAAATAAAACCCTTCCGAATGTTTTTTTTTCCAAAATAACACAATAACATATTCAAAATGAAACCAATAATTTTGAATATACCTAAAGTACATGTAGCGACTCCAAGCCCTGTTGTCGCTTCCGAGGAGCTGCTTGGGTTCGGTATATCTGTATGACGTGCTGCTTGGTGTTTATCACAGAAGCACAAAGTTCAACCAAATGCGTTTTGTGGCATTTAATTAAAACAAGTGTCTTTTGGTTCACATACATAGCAGATGTTAACAGTGTACACGTATTGCATGTAATCCAGTGAAAACGATGTAATTAAACAAACAAACGAACGGTCAACAAAAACTACGGCAACCCCGGCCCCCCTCTCTCCGTGACAGATTCCATTCACAAAAGAGATGCGCGCCTTATGAAAACTCCTCCCGTGAACACGTGACCTCAAACCCAGCGCGTCACCCCTAGTGATGAGTGACAGCCCACTTAATTATGGCTCCTACACAACCAGCCCCTTAATTATTACACAATAATTACCAACACATCCAATAGTATAGGAGACATAAACAAGACAAGAATGATCATCACAAATAATTCAACAAATCATCATTAAATGTCCATAATAGTCCAATCTGATATCTTCTTAAGTAAAGTAAAGCAAAGTAAGAGTTAATAAGCCATGTCCAAATGAACAAAAAAAATAGTTCATAGTCTGTGTCAGAATCACAACAAAAAATAATCCACAAAATAAATCGAGCAGAACAAAAAAAAAAAAAAAAAGTAATCCAAAGTGCCCCAAAAGTGTCCAAGTCTACACTGAGGCCTAGCACTAAATACACCTAATCTGCCTCAGCCTCCTGCAGCAAACAAACTTTGGTGATGGGCCGTTCCAGGCAGCTAGTCCGTGTTTTGATCCTCACCTGGCGAACAAGTCCTTTTCGGTCTGGGAAGGTTTGTATGACTCGTCCAACCAGCCATGAGTTCCGTGGAGCTGTATTATCCATAATGAGGACGAGATCCCCATTTTTGGCGCTCCAGAAGCTGAGGTAAATACTCCTTAACCCATCTCTTCCAGAACAAGTCTGACATGTATTGGACCTGTTTCCATCTCCTGTGCGCATATATGTCTGTGGGTTGAAATACTCCTGGCGGCAGTGATGGGGAATTCTTTAGAAGCAGCAGGTGATTCGGAGTCAATGCTTCCAGATCATTGACATCCATAGAGGCTTTAGTGATTGGCCGACTATTTATGATTGCTTCAGCCTCACACAGCAAAGTTTGTAGTCCTTCCTCATCCAGATTTTGAGTTTTCAAGGTGGAGTTAAGAACTTTGCGCACTGATCTTATGAGCCGCTCCCATGCACCTCCATGATGGGAGCCAGTGGGTGGATTAAAACTCCATCTTATTCCTCTCTGGAGCAAGACATGATTGATCTGTTCCTTATTCCACTGCTCCATAGCACTTCTCAGCTCCCGCTCTGCTCCTATAAAGTTGGTGCCGTTGTCTGAACGGAGCTCTTGAACTTGGCCTCTTCTCGCAAGAAAGCGTCTGAGCGCATTTATAAAAGAGTCAGTATCTAGCGAGGGAGCAACTTCAATGTGTATGGCCCTGATGGCCAGGCAAGTAAAAATGACACCATACCTCTTCACCATGCTCCTTCTGCTCCGTACTTCAAAAGGCCCGAAGTAATCTACACCCACACGAGAGAAGGGTGGCTCATCTGGAACAACTCTTTCATGAGGCAAGTCCGCCATCTGCTGGTGAACTGGCAAAGCATTCAGGCGGCGACAGGTAAAACATTTTGACAGCACCTTTCTTATTGCAGTACTGGCTCCGGTTACCCAGTATCGCTCTCTCAACTTTGACAGCATGTGATTACGACCTGCATGTCCCCCTTGACGATGTACATGCTGTAGTAGGAGCTCTGTAATATGGAGACCTTTGGCCAGTATAATTGGATGCTTCACTTCCACAGGCATAGAAAGTTTGCTGAGACGCCCTCCAACTCTCAGGACTCCTTCAAGTAACTGTGGGCAGAGCTTACGAAGGTGACTAGTTGCTTTCACTGGCTGCCCCTTTTCCAGACTCGCCAGTTCCTCTGGATATGTTCTTTGCTGGCAGTACCTTATAATGGCCAATTCAGCCTTCTCCATATCCTCTACTTCGAGTATGTGGGCGCCAATGGTCCTCTTGAATCTTTCCATTTCCTCATCCTCAGAGGATTTCTGCTGCTCTCTCGTGATGCCAGATTGTGACAGCATCTGGTATAATTGTTTCCTCTTCCTCACGCAGGACAGAAGCCAGCTTTTTATTCTCAGTATCCACGCCACTGATGTTTTAAGGCGTGTCCAGGAAGAAAAGTACTGGAACAGATATGAAATGGGCTCTTCTTCTGTCTGCACAGCATTCACCACAGCAACTCTTGAGGACTTTTGAGAACTCTTGAGAAATCTTGAGGACTTACAGGCCACTCACTCTCCGGACGTAAAAGAAAGTGAGGTCCTGACAACCACGTAGCATGTTTGACAAACGCCTCGACTTTTACCCCTCTGGACGCCATGTCTGCTGGGTTGCTGCTGGTATTCACATACCTCCATTGAGTAGCACTGGAAGCCTTCAATATCTGTGAGACCCGGTTAGCCACAAACACTTTATACCGTGAAGCCTCATTCCGAATGTATTTAAGGACGGATTCACTATCGGTCCAAAATACTGATTCAACAAGTTCCATCTGTAACTCCTTCTTCCAGAGCACATCCATTCTGCTTGCCATGGTTGCTGCTATGAGTTCCATTCTGGGAATAGTCACCGTTTTACGAGGAGCCACACGGGATTTCCCCATCACGAAAGCAGAGTGCAGCTCTGAACTTGAATTTTTTGATACCAGGTAAGTGACTGTTCCATATCCGTTTTCACTTGCATCGCAGAAATGGTGCAACTGTGCAGTACAGACATCTCCAAAGTGTGGTGGTTTCAGACACCGATCCACTTCAAATTTGTCCAGCAGAGGGAGCTGCTGAATTAGCTTTATCCATTGCTTTGCGATGGATTCAGGAACATGATCATCCCATCCTATTTCTCTCCTGCACAGATCTCTCATTATCCTTTTGGCAGTTAGAATCAAAGGACTGAGCATCCCAAGAGGATCATATATGGAGGCAATGGTCAAGAGCATTCCTCTTCTGGTGAGTGGTCTTTCCTTGATCTGGACTCTGAACTTAAACGTATCCGATTTAATTGACCATTCAACCTTCCAGCACTCTCTCCACTTGCACAGAATCAAATTCCATATCCAAAATCTCCGTACCTTTTGCTCTATGATTTTCCGGGATGACATCCAAGACTGCTGCTCTATTGCTCATCCACTTCGTGAGAGTAAATCCTCCTCTGGAACACAGTGAGAACAACTCCTGATACTGTAGCACAGCTTCCTCTTCAGTGGCCACAGACACTAGGCAATCGTCAACATAGAAACAATGATAGATCCTTTGTGCTGTTTCTTCTCTGTAAAGATGCCCGTAGTCCTCTGCACACCTTCTGAGGGCATAGTTTGCGCAGCTGGGCGATGACGTGGCCCCAAACAAATGCACTCTCATCCGGTACTCATTAGGTGCTTTCTCCATATCACCATCTTGCCACCAGAGAAACCTGAGCAGATCTCGGTCATTGGGGGTGACCAACACCTGGTGGAACATTGACTCTATATCGGCCATTATCACCACCGGTTCCTTCCTAAAACGGGTCACCACACCAATCAAGGAGCTGGTTAGGTCTGGGCCTTGTAGGAGGTGAGCGTTTAACGCTGTACCTTGACAGCTTGCTCCACAATCAAACACCACTCTGAGCTTCTTTTTTGTGGGATGATAAACACCGTGGTGTGGGATATACCATACTTTGCCACTAACACGGTCCAGCTCCTCTTCAGGCACCATCTCTGCATAGCCTTTCACCACAAGCTGATTAATAAAGGTGTTATACTCAGTGAAAAAGGTTGGATCCTTCTGCAGCCTCTTCTTCAGCTGAAATAAGCGCTGCACAACCATTTTCCGGTTATTAGGCATTTTGATGTTCATTTGCTTCAATGGTAAGCCGATCTGATAATGCCCATCCACTTGTTTTGTTGTATTTGTCACCTTTTCCAGGAACCTTTGATCGTCTCGTGACAGAGCAGGCATTTCATCCATGGCGCTCTCTGGGAAATCGTTTTTGAATTGCTGCTGCCACAGCTCGTCCAGATTCACGACTGAAACACGATTGACAGTTAATTCTGGCTGACTGCAGGCAACCGTCTCTCTGCTTCCTGCACCAAGTGGTCCATTAACAGTCCATCCCAGCCTAGTCCTAGTTGCAAATGGTCCTCCGTTTACACTGCACACCACTTCTAGTGGCTCCAGGGCCCTTGGCACATTTGTCCCAATCAGGAGCTCTATACCAGCATCAATTTGTGGTAAGTGGACGTGCTTCAGGTGAGGCCATTTTTTAATATCCCTTTTTATAGGAATATTCCCTTTGTACACTGGCATGGATTCCTGTGTGTAGACCTTTGGCAGCTCCAAAAACTCCTCTCCATCCAGTGCAGCAACTTCAAGCCCAGACACCATATTGCTTCTCACGACCTTCTCCTGTCCCATCGTCCGGAGAAGTATATTTCCTTTTCTTCCTGTCAGGTTGAGCTTGTTTATCAGAGACTCCGTACAAAACACTGCAGTACTCCCTTGGTCCAGAAATGCATAAGTTGTGACTATATTGCTTCCTTTCTTTGATTTAACTTGAACGGGCACAATTGGCAGCTTACAATCCTGGTCCCCAGCCCCTGTAAGGCCACTTGATACCAGAGTATTGTCAATAGAGACCTCATCACCCCTTTCAGTCTGCACAACACTATACGTAGTTTCTTTGTGGAGGACAGTAGGGTGTTTAAGGCTACACTTAGTACAGGAAATCCTTTTACGGCAGTGCTTGCTCATGTGTCCTATACACAAACAACCAAAGCAAATGCCCTTTCCCTTTAGAAAAACAATTTTCTTCTCATGTGCCATCCTTCCCAACTGCATACACATTTCCAGTGCATGTCCTGCTCCACAATAGAGACACGTCTTGTGTTCTGGTGCCTTCACATCCTTGTTTGCAGACTGTGCCTTCTGCCCTGTGGGACCCACTGTAGTGGCAAAGCTGGCTCCCTTAAGACGAGGTTGTGACTTTGGTTTGAATGCGACTTTACCGGTTATTGTGGGGGGATCTTGAATACTGCCAAAGACTGGATCTGTTAAGATTTTTATTTGCTTTTCGATGAAATCCACAATGTCACTGAACTTTGCTCTCCTTTTTTGGCTTTCCTGCAGATCACAAGCCCGGCTCCTCCATTTGTCTCTGAGCTTATAAGGAAGTTTTCTTATAACATTCAACATATTGGAGGGCATGTCCAAATCATGCAGGTATTGCACGTCCTCCATAGCATTGCAACAGCCCCGAAGAAACAGGCTGTAATCCTGTAGTGCTCTTACATCTTCGCTCTTAATGTTGGCCCATGAGAGGGCTTTATCCATATAGGCCGCAGCAACCTTTTGTTCGTTTCCAAAATGCTCCTTCAATAAAGCCTTTGCTCTCATGTATCCATTGTCAGGATTGATATGTTGACAGCTCCTTATCAGTTCTCTAGCATGGCCTTTAGTGTGCTGTTCCATGAAATATAGACGATCTGAATTATTATTCGTATTTCTCTCGACTCCATTTTGAAATGCCTTTATGAAGGTGTGGTACATTAATGGGTCCCCATCAAACACAGGGATCTCTCGCTTTGGCAGAGCGGCGAGACATTGTTGCTGAATTAAAAGAGTTGTTATTTCATTCTGCTTTTTCATAATTCCCAAAACTTCATTGTTATTTTCCACATCTTCTTCATTTACTTGTGTGTTTAAAATGGGTCCATGCACAAGCTGTGTGTTGGCCAAATCCTGAGGACGCACTGAACTTTGTCCAGCAGAGGGAGCTGTTGTGTATTTGAGAGAGTATGTTTCGTCATTTTTGGTTGCATTTTGTTTTACATGCATTGCTGGAATAAATTCTCCTGCATGAACATTGAAAGTTTGCCTAGACTTATTCTTTTCAACATAAGAATCCATTCCATTTGAGACACGTGATGCTGCTTTTGACGTTGCTTTTGCATTTGAAACCTTTGATGACTTTCCACTGATAGAACTTCTTGTTTTGAGAATATTCAATGTTGCCATTTTTTCAGCAATTTCCGTGGTTAATTGCAATTTCTCTTTCCTTTTTCTTAATCTTTCTTCTTCTTCTTCCAGTGAGTGTCTTTCTTCCAATAACCTTTGTCGAGCACCCAAAGCAGCAAGCTCTGCTTCAGCCTTTAAACGTGCAGAAGAAGTGGATACATGTTCCAATGTTTGAAGCACTGTCTGAAGGTTTCAGTTCATCAGCAGTTTCCTTTGTGTTCAAACAATGTTCGATTACTCCATTTGTTTCATTTGTTTGAGCCAAGGATGACTTTCCGTTTGTTTCAAACAAACCCTTGTCACTTACATCGGGTTCACTTTCATCAAGCCACTTTTGAACATCATTTTTAAATGTTTCACTGTATGTCATTATGCTCGAAAACCACTCTATTTGTTGTGCAGTTTTATCCTTTGGAAATAAGGGCAACACTTCCTCGTGAGCAATGATGGCCTTTTCACTCAATTCCTTCAATGCTCCAAGAGATTCCTTTACTTGAAACACATTTTCCTTTTTATGCATGAGTCCTTTCATTTCCGGTATTAAGGCTTTCATTTTACTCACAAAACCTTTGCGTTCATGTTGTAATTTTTCCAACTTTAGGAGAAACGCTTTTTCAGTAAGTTTACTTTGCCTTTTAGGCTTTACACCTGGAAATGAGGCCGCACCATTTATTTCACTCATTTTCCCTTTATTTCTTTCAGTGAACCTTTACATACATCCAGTGTGCAACAAATACGTCATTTTCATTTCAACAAAGCAGCATTGTCATTTCCCATGAAACTCCATCTGAACATCGCATTATTTAATCCACATTGCATAAGCGTCAATAACAGCAAAAATCAACCTTTACACACGGGCATCCAACAAGTATCCTTTCATCCAAATGCTCCAATCGTAAATACTTCATGTATTATTGCAATAAGGATTCCATATCCACATACAAACTACCACAGGTAAGCTTACCTGGCCTCCTCGCGTTTGATGCGGCTCTTTGCCTGCGCGTAGATCACTGATGCACTTACTTGTCGTGTTCAGAGTGGATTGATATTGCGAGCGATGGCTTTCGGCAAATGCTCTTTTTTTTGTTGACTTAATTGTAGCGACTCCAAGCCCTGTTGTCGCTTCCGAGGAGCTGCTTGGGTTCGGTATATCTGTATGACGCGCTGCTTGGTGTTTATCACAGAAGCACAAAGTTCAACCAAATGCGTTTGGTAACACTTTATATTATGACCCGCAAACAACTGCGTAAGTAAACCGAAATTACGGTGTACGTTTCTGTAATTATAGTGTACTTCCGTGTAGGTATAAGGGAACAATATGTTAAGTTTTGGGTAATAAAGGGGTAACAAGCAGATATACAACCTGCAAAGAACTTCGTAAGTAAACCGAAATTACGGTGTACGTTTCTGTAATTATAGTGTACCTCCGTGTAGGTATAAGGGAACAATATGTTAAGTTTTGGGTAATAAAGGGGTACAACCAGATATACAAGCAAATTATTTATAATGTAATTATTTTAAAACTAACAGGTACCTATTCTGTTAATATATCCCAGGCAAAAATTGTACGTCTGTTGTATATAAAAGTTTTTATCACATTTCTGGAAAAATATGTCTTTGTGCAATGTAGTTACAGGGTAATTTTGACATCTGTGGGTTGTAAATTTTATATATATATATATATATATATATATATATATATATATATATATATATATATATATATATATATATATGGCTGTATGTAAGCACAGTATGATAAAAATTTAATCTGAAACAATTTTATAAACAGCTGATTTCGAAAAACATTGGCAATGCTATTTATTGGCTTTTCTTACTAAACTACTTAACATTTAGCCAAAAAAAATAATAATTCTGCTATGACTTTAATTTAGAACGTACCATGTAGTACTTATACTTACCTTATCACATTGTATTGCAATGCCACTTAAATGTCAGGGCAAATATACTGTGTAATTAAATTTTTTTTTTTTTTTTTTTATAAGAGTAGCTTACCTTTCTCTGTAATTACTGTGCAAATAGTGTTGTTTCGTATTGTTACATAGTAAGTAGTGATTGTTACCCGTTTCAACTGTGTATTTACAGGGTAAGTGTAACTCATGCGGGCTGTAAATTAAAGTGGCGCTTGTTACCCCCTTGTTCTGTGTAGTTACAGGGTAAGTGTAACTCCTGCGGGCTGTAAATTAAAGTGGCGCTTGTTACCCCCTTGTTCTGTGTAGTTACAGGGTAAGTGTAACTCCTGCGGGCTGTAAATTAAAGTGGCGCTTGTTACCCCCTTGTTCTGTGTAGTTACAGGGTAAGTGTAACTCCTACGGGCTGTAAATTAAAGTGGCGCTTGTTACCCCCTTGTTCTGTGTAGTTACAGGGTAAGTGTAACTCCTGCGGGCTGTAAATTAAAGTGGCGCTTGTTACCCCCTTGTTCTGTGTAGTGTGCAGTAAATATACAATAAAGGATCCAATTTAATTTCTGACTTTTATTTTACAAAAACATTTCAAAACACTTTTTCATCTTAATAAAACATTGTCTTTTCTACAGTATACTCAAACAACAAAGTAACACATTATACCCCCCAACCCCTTTATTTGCTTCTCTTGCTTTTCTTCTTCTTTCTTTTCTTGCTCTTCTTTTTCTTAACTTCCACAGGGGACTCTGAAGTTGAGGAGTTGATGGAGTCCCATTGGTCTTGCTGCACTGCAAAAATATGAATATATATACATGCTCTTAGCAAGCTACACCTTCAATTTTAAGTTGTCGAACAATCCTCCACTCTAAACATTTTGTGCCACCTGATATTACTGTAGTAACTGTAATTTTGAAGAAAACACATTTTGGTGAAGTTTGAGGCAGATCATGGGGGGGGGTTGTGACATTTTATAGTGATAATGACTGTAGTGCAGCAGAAAATGTTTTTAAAAAAGGCATAGTTGTTCTGACAGCAACAACAAAAAAAAAAAAAAAGCATGAAACACAAACATGAGGGCTGTGGCACTATAGGAACAGCATATCTTTGTGTCATTGCAGATGGGACAGCAGACTTCATCTTTTCAATTTCCTTTTTCAAAAAATCACACTCATCTTTGAGCAAGGTGATCTCTGCTTTAAGAGTGATAATCTTATCTTTGAAAGAAAGAAAGAAAGAAAGAAAGGTTAGACGTTTAAATTTTACTCCTGCCCTACTCCAGGGCTTATACTTGTGACCACTTTCCTATTTTTTAAAACATCAAATTGAAGAACTAAACATCACTGGTACTGTACATTATAAATGCACTTGTTAAAGGATTAGTTCACCCCAAAATGAAAATTTACAACGGACAACGGTAACAAACATTGGTCACCATCGTTAAGTCCAAATCAATGCAGTTTCAAAAGTCTTTTAAGTGTTTAAACGGGCTGTACGTGATCACAGCTGAAGAAGAGGTTCAGGGTTCATACACATTTTAACCAATACTTTTCCATGACTTTTCCATGACTTTTCCATGACTTTTCGGCACATTTCCATGACTATGTATTCCTGAAAATGTCAGTCGACATTATAAGAATAAAAATTTGTGTTAAAATTTACCCTCAAAATTAATACCGTACATTAGGGGTGCGCAATATTGACAAAAATATGTCTCGATATTTTCAAAATTTTGTTGATAATAATTAGATGATATTTTACTGATTGTGTTTTTGTACTGGTATCCTGGCCGGTTTAGGCCTGTTGTTGACAGCAGACTCACGAAGATATTCATATTTTTTATATTCTATGCAGTGATCAGTTCACAGCAGTGACCGAAATTAACATTTTTATTAAGGGGCAAAATTTGCCACCGAAAACTGATTTCCAGGGGTATTTTCACCTATATATGGACATTTTTTCTAAACGTATTTAGAGGTATGCATCACCTTTTATGTCAAATTCTAACATTCAAATTAAATTATATTAGAATAACACAGTACTAATGTCAAATTAAATCATTAAATTAAAATCCATCCTTGCAGTGCAGAGGTGAGACAGAAGCGGCATCAAAACTGGCATTAGCCTACTATATTTATACTTCATTTACAATTGCATAAATAAAGCTATTCAATATTTAAATGATTTATAATTTTAACTTTTTAATTAAAGGATACTTTAAACATGAAACTAAAACCACCAGTAGGTGGCGGCAAGTCTTAATAAGCGAGTTATTGGAGTCATTTATTCAACCGATTCGTTCAAACGGCTGATTCATTCAGAAAAACAAGTGATTGTTCATTGAATCGTTAAAATGATTCGTTCAAAACGCGGATTTCATTAAATAAATAAATAAATAATCGATGTCTGTTGGACTACGACTTATGAAATTCTCGTCGGCGATATAAAGTGAAAATTGACAATATTGTGTCCAAAAAGTAACTCGCAATGTTAACTTTATTGTTAATTTAACTGTTGTATAAAATAAATAGCACATTTGCAATTGTGCAAAGGAAAACGGCACTCTTGCTCATGTGATATTCTAATATAACAACATAATATGATATAAATATAAGACAAAAACTCATTTGGGGGCATCTATAACTGCACTGACACATCACGCAGTGAAAGCAAGCATGAGAGACAAACGCGATGTCAGCTCGCACTCGCAGTGCCTCGTACATAGTTAAAACAATGATTACAATATCATCATAGTTCATAGACAATATCGCACACACTCCTAATATAGAATGAACTCACAATTGAACTGACATTTACTCGTTTTCTTCTCTCCTCTCGCGTGCAGGAGACAGACGTAGGCTAATATTCTGCGTATCGTTTCACATGCGGCCAGAGCAGCAATGCTCTTTCCGCTACATTCTCGACCCACCGGTGCTTGCAAAACTTTAGCATGCTCGTGCCACTTTCCTGCCATTTCAATTAAATTTCTGTCAGCACCGACTTCGCCTCAGCAACATCGCAACAAGTGAATCGGAAGTGAACTGAACGTTATGCCGCCCGAAATAAGGACGTTAAGACAACGCGAAATATTTTTTTTATTAAACAGTTTTTGTATTAATCACATATTATGCTGTGTTAAAAAAAAAAAAAAATCCATGACTTTTCCAAAACTTTCTGGGTCTTTTTATTTTTCCAAAACCTTTCCAGGCCTGGAATTTGCATTTTTCAAATTTCATCCCAGATAGCAGACCGATGTCGATTCAACGTTGATTTTTAGTTGTAAAGGTTAGTATCAGTCGTCGATCAAATTTCAACGTTGAATCAACGTTCACTATTTGGTCGGTATATCAGAACGTTATTACGTTGAAAATAAAACATCGATTCAACGTTGAAATGCGGTTGATTCGTCAACATATACTGCCCCGACGCATTTGGTCGAAATCATAACGTACTTGGTGAGTTATCGATCAACTGAATAAAGAGATCATGTTTTGAAAGAATGTAACCGTGTTACCAGTGTGATCATTTTAGTTTGTGTACTAAGAGATTTAATGTAGGCTATACCAAAACGAATAATAAAAAAATAAATAACCTGTAATTATGTAAACATACTGCTCTCGCTGATATTCGTGTTTGTGTGAGTCACATCTGCAATATGCTGGCAATATGAATGATATCCAGGATCTTTTAAAGTCAATCAGTAATATGTCACTTTACTGTGGCGCAAATGCAAAAAGGGTAGCCTACAACGTCTTCTTCATTAAAGGAGAAGAAATGTAGGAGAAATTAAATTTATTTTGAAATGAGAATATTATGCTATTGAGTTAATTTTGAGTTTCCAGGATTTTTCTAGGATATAGCCTTAGAAAAGAAAAGTCAGAAAAGAGAAAAATGTTAAATTTGCAGTTTCTCCCTCAGCATATAGCACAGGGTTCACCAATCTCGGTCCTGGAGGGCCGCTGTCCTGCAGAGTTTAGCTCCAACCCCAATTAAACACACCTGAACCAGCTAATCAAGGTCTCACTAGGCATAGAAACTTTCAAACAGGTGTGTTGGAGCTGGCTGGAGCTAAACTCTGCAGGACAGCGGCCCTCCAGGACCGAGATTGGTGAACCCTGATATAGCATCTATTAAACCCCATTGTAGCAGTAAAGCTTTTCTTTTTTCTGACACTTGCATATTCCATATCAACAGTGGAAAATCTTTAGTCAGAGGAAACTCTAAACAATACATTTAGGCCTACTTAGTTTACATAGTGTCCATCTCTTCTACATTAAATTAGCTGAGTTAACATAATTAGTTAATGAAATTAAGATGTTAAACATAGTTCTATATACCATTGCTTGTTCCACCACACAAACAGGACTGATTTTAAGGTTGACAATCCATTAGACCCTTCCGGAACCCAGAAACATGGACCCCCAGTGTTTTTTGTTTTTTTTTTACCTCATCTCAGTAATTCATCTTATGAAATAAATGTGATCTGTTGTCAAGGTTTAAGTCTGCTGTATGCAGAATGATCAAACAGGAAAACAATTTTCTGTTATGAAATTTATTTCTTTTGTGTCTCTGTGTGTGCACAGTAGCCTACTATAACTTTAAATTCTGCGATTTCTGAGAGCAGTAGGCAAGGAATCTCAAGTGACAGCTTTCATTTTTTTTTTTGGGTTTCTGAGTTGGTTGTTTAGGCCTACATCACCAAATCTAACTTTATCTTACCTGAATCACTGTCTTGTTTGCTAAAACATAGCACCTTTTTTCTAAACATGTCAGCAACGTTCCCAGAACTGGTTATTTTTGATTAACTGAGTTGCAGGAATTCAGCATAAGGGATATGTAAACGAGTTGAGATTAATAAATTGATAAAGCACGCAAACCGTTCGTCACAGCAGCCGAAAACAAGCCAAATTTGAGGTGCACAAACTTTCTACAGGCCTCCAGAGAAATCAAGTGTTTGCACAATTTAAAGATTTAAATTGTGTTAAAAATATTTACCCAAACTGATCAGTTAGTTTCACAAGCCAGAGAAAAAATTACGCCAGCATTATCAGGCAGCAGAGGGCACAATGTTGTTAGTGTTTAGTTGTAAGAATTTTCCGGGAAGGCCCCAAAAACTGCATTCAGGTCTTGATTCTTGAAGCAAATTACTAGACAACTGACAAATTGAATCCAGTTAGATTAGGCAATAGCGTTGGAAACACTTACAAGCACATTATCAATACCACCTGACGATGATTTACTATCCACATGTGCAGAATCATGTTGTGATTAGTCAGTATTTAACCACTGATACTTTACAATTCACTTTTCCCCCCCATCATCTAATAATTGTAAAATGAGTGGAATTGGTTGCAAGATTGTAGTACCACACACGGTGTCTGAAAGGCAATCTCTTTGAAAGGTCTCTCAAAAGCAAAAGACGAGACATATCCCAGCTGACATTTTAACGTCGAGTCACTGTTGAATCAACGTCAGGTGCCAGTGTTGGATAACCATTGAATTTTGTTTAGATTTTGCAAATCTAATCAACGTTGAAATAGCAACGTCTTTCCAACGTCACGTTTCTCAACATAAGTGAATTCGTCAACATTGAATCAATAGATTTTAGTTTAGATTTTGCAAATCCAATCAACGTTGAAATTTCAACATCACTATAAAGTCTTGCTTTTCAACAGTTTATTTTGTTAAACTGTTTTCACTAAAGTATTGATGTGTTCAACAGTAACAGCAAACACCTTAAAATGGATACATAAACACTAAGTTTGCGGACACAGAGTCAGCTAGGAAGAAGCCAATTGGTCAAAGCAAGACCAGGAGCCGGTTGCATAAACAAAGCCATTATGTTAAGACAGTGTCTTAAGTTCAAATATGACCCAATAGCAGTTAATCAAGGGCAGTCAGTCTTAGTTTTTGCTATCAAATTAGGCTAATCTACATTTTTATGTAAATGATTTAAAAAAGATATGAACAGTCTTAAAGAAAATAAATTGATGTCTAAGTTGTAAGACTGTCTTAGAGCTTTATGCAACCGGCCCAATAAAGATCAATAAAGAAGATCAATAAAGACATTTCACTGACGTAAGAAACATTCTTTATTACACGGCTGCAAGTGTGCCAACATTTCACACAACAATTTTACGTGTCGAACTTTAACCTTTAGAAAAACGGCCCAACCATTGGGCAACATTGAACACGGCTGGTTAAATCTTCTCTTCTAGTTACTTCTTTCTACCACCTCTCCTATACTCCTCTGGTGCATATTTCAAGAATTTGGCCATGTATTCGTTTACTTTTGTTGTAGTTGTATCAAATGAGCTCAAGACAGTGTCTGATGAGGGGGAAAAAAACAGATCAGTATTAGCAAACGTTAACCTCTTAAAGGGGTGGTTCAGGATTTTTGACATCGGTCCTCATTCACACGTTAGCCTGGGTGTTATTTATCAGTGGAGACAGTTTTCAAAAAATTTCACCCAGTCCTTCCAGTTGCATAGTTCGCTGGTGGTCAACAGTATCCTCTAGCCTGCCATTAAAAACAGTTTTACCCACTCCACAGTACACCAAAATAAAATAAATTATAACGCCAGACTATCGATGTAAATGTCTGTTGAGAGAATAAATAATAACCGTTGATAAATAACACACAGGCTAATTTGTAAATGAGGTCCGATGTCCAAAATTCTGAACCACCCCTTTAAATTAAAATATTTTTCAAATATCAACTTCTGTGGCTTTGCCAATGTTTCAAGTATATAAATTAGTATTTATCAATGTGCAAGGTCATTGATATTCATGTGCTTGGGCGAGCAACAAAAGGCAGTTGGTAGTAACCAGTGCTGCCGGTTAGTCTAGAGCCCAGAATGGAGTATTATATATTAGAGCATGCTCTGTAGAGTCCTCCAACTAAAATGATTATTATTCTGCTTACTATATTCAATTTTTTAAAACATTGTTACAAAACTACTAGGTTAAAGCAAACTCACCACAGATTATCTTGTAGAGACGGGTCTTCATGAAGGCAACCTTCCCACTTTTTCCTCTGAGGCTCATTATGGTCATCATTTTATTTGTCATAGTTCTGCCATGGTAAAACAGATTTATATTAGAATATTATATTGCAATCGAGTTCATTATGAAAATGTAGCAGAGAGCGAGTAAGTGGGTGTGTGGGGGGAGTGCATGACAGTATATGCCAGGGAACATCACTGTAAACTAATGCAAAAAAGGAACAATGTTACTTGCGCAGCCATTGACTTCACATGGTCTGCAGCATCAACGCCTCCAAACCTCTTCAGATGTTTACTCTGAAAAGGAGCAACAAGAAATTAAAAATATAACCAGAAAAGTGGTCAGTAGAGTCCAGACCTCCACAAAGCAGGCACATGATGAGGACGAGGAGTTTGTAGTGGTCACCAAGGTGAACAAGCCAATTGTTAATGAAACTTTGCCAGCACTTTACAAGATTAATTATTTAACCCTTTTGTTGTCTTCGTTTTTTTATGGGCCTTTCACACAGGACGCGGTATGCGCGGCACTGCGCTATAAAACCCATTCATATCAATGGCTTGCGCCGCGCAAGGATGTTTTGTTGCTGCGTTTATCAAAGCGCAAGCGCAGCGGTGCGCATCATTGGCGTGCTCACGCGCACGCCGCGGTCAAAGTTCAAAATAGTTCAACTTTTGCCGCTGCGCTCTGTGACGATTACCAGCGCGGCCAATAGAAACAGGGGATCCAAACAAGCACGGAAATCAAAATGGATGATCGTCTCATAGACAGACAGATTTACATTAAAAATAGTTGTGTTTTAACAGTCAGGCAACTTGTAGGTAGGCAATGTGTGTAAACAGGTTTTTAATATGTGTCCCCATATAGGTTTTTAAAACTCCGCCTACGTCATAGCGCAGCGCAAATCGCGTTGTATCTGAAGGGCAACGCTGAACCCAGCGGCAAGCCCCGCGCATACCGCGTCCTGTGTGAAAGGCCCATTAGAGCACTTGTCCTCCAGGGTACATTAGCTACAACTAGCATAACACACACCTCAGAAGTGAATGAAGCCGGAAAAGGCACTTCCTGCTGTAAAGACCCGGATGAAAACATACTGTGCACGCTCTATAGGCCCCATGCTCCTATAAGACGTGCACACCTCTTCGTCTTGTCTGTCTCTGTTGTTGTCTCTGATCAAAAGGTGAAGCTGTACTTATTAGATCAGTTTGAGTGTTTGTCTTGTACCCAATCAGCGAGAGGCATAAGAATATCTCTACAAATCTTTAGCATTGAAATTCAGGGCTTAAAGCAAGAAAAGATTTGAGGTCTGAAAAGTTGTCCGGGAGGAAATGTGCACAATGTATTGAATTAATTTAAAAGTGCTCTTTGCCTGAAATCAGGAATGGTGCCTGAGAACTTTAAGCCCTGTACATTCGCCCCATGCACATTAGAGTTGTGAAACCATGTGTCACTAGCCTGATACGCAGACCCCAATAGAGTTCCGAAGTTATGACGTCACTTTTGTAGGCCAAAACGCGGAAGTGAGTTAGCATTTTAGCACTTCCGGTTCCCTCGCCCTAAAAGTCTATGGGTTTTTTGAATGGGTTTTTGCTAAATCGCCTGAAATAAGGTCTGTGGTTAAAGCCTCTTAATATTTTCACGTTTTGATCTATGACATAAAACACACCAGTTATAACCTGCTTGGCATTTGGTAAAGAAAATGTTAACAAAATGAGTATATATGGTTTATTTAGGGAACATATATGGTTTAATTCTAATATATTATAATAAGCATTTGTTGATGCTATTGGACAATTCTCTTTAATGTCAACATATATAATACAACTATTATATTAAATTATATTATGTTATATTATATTATGTTATATTATATTTATTATAATACAACTATTATATTAAATTATATTATGCCTATTATATTAAATGTTTGGAATTTAACTGTGTTATGCTTGTTCAGAGATTATTTGTATAGTTATCTTAAATACATAGAACATTTATAACTCCTCTATCTCTCCCTAGTTTTACTTACCGAGACTCGATAAACCTTGTCCCTCATGCTGGCCCGTACAATACCGGCAAGTAAACCAGCATCTAAGCTGCACTGTTCTACATGTCCAGATTTATAGTGGTTCTCTCCTCGATCTATGGTTTTTCTAGCGTCTAAGAAAAAGGACATAAGATTGGAAAATGATACGGCCATAGCTAATGTTAGTGCTTCTGAGATGGTAAAAGCGCGTTTTTTTTTCTGGCGAATTAGCAAATGGTATGCAAACATACAATCAAACATAATACAGTGCAAGATAACCTTTAAAGTTTATTTTGGGGCACAATGATCAGGCATAATAATCTTAATCACAAAGAAAATAATATTAAGGTTTATATAAACTAACAAAATAACAAACGATTTTTAATCCAAAAAAAGATCTCAGAGAGGCACGCATAAACAAAAATAGTTTCTAACATTTTTGGAAAAAACGATAGGGCAATATTTCTCATGAAAAAGTGGATAAGTGTTCATACACAGCGCAGATCATGAGCGAAAATAAAGAAAACTTACCAGTTCTGCTCCCTCATTCTTGTCCTCCAGGTGATTCTCTAAAGCTTCGAGCTCTTCTTCAGTGTTTGCCGGCTTCACTTCATAACTTGTTCCAGCAGATGAGGTGGCAACGTGAATTGTATCCTTGATTTTGACAAGGAGCTGAAGAACTCTCTTCTGGAATTCTAGCCAAAAAAGAAGCGACCAATTATTATTTTTATGGACAGACACTCTTGGCCAGGGCTGAATGATCTGGTTTAAAAATAAAATAAAGAAGGGAAATTGCTACAGCAGGTATTACAAATGAAGTATAATTCTAAGTAGTGGGAATGATCAAGAGTTTTGCTGATATTTCTTCAATTTGCCTTGAGGACAGCCTACACCCTCTCGGTCCCTGTTTTAGAAAGTTCAGCAATCGTCTGACAACCCCTAGGGCAGACAACATGCATATTGTCCAGCACAAACGTTTGTATGCACTGCAAGCCTGCAGCGATCAAGGGTGAACAACCAGTCATCTTCTGTTCTTGCATCAATCTTCTCCTGTGACTGGTAGTTGAATACAACCCTGTTATGTAACACCAAGAGCAGCTCATCAACCAATGTGCGTGTTGCCTTATTTTTTACAGCCCATTTTGCCATATCACTTCTTAGATCACTTGATTCCTCCTCGGACAAAGTTCCAATTTCTGAATCACTTTCACCATCACTGTCTGAACATATAAAAACTAAATATTTTTAAGCCTAAATGTTTTATAAATAAAATCATTAAAAATTGAAAATAAGTCATAAACATTCAATCAAATGAGGTAGGCTGTGCTCATTTTTTTTAAATATTATCTTCCACATCAACCTGTATTTACATTTTACAAAAATGTAAATGATTTTAGTTTTAAGGGTAACAGTTACTTTCCGATTCAAATAGATGGTTGGGTTAGGTATGGGGACAACTCACCGTTGAAGGACGTGTTCTTCCAAATCTCTGGAAAAGAGAAGGAAGAAGAATGAAATCTCAACCTTATTTTAAAAGTTTGTGGATGGAAAGTGTGTCAATGTACCACCATGGCCTAATGGTTAGAGAGTCAGACTTGTAACCCGAATTAATAGCCAGGGCCCATCCGTAGTTGTTGAAACATGGGTTTCCTGTTTTCAAACATTACAGGGTGTGCGCGCATACCAGAGGCAGAAAGCCAGATTGGTGAGCTACTGCAACAAACTTAAGTATTGAAGCTTTCCTTATTGTTTGTATATAACTGCTGACTCAATAAAACGTGATTTTAGTCGGATCTCATTGTCTGTCTTTAATTTTGCAGTGTTACTGTGATGTGTGAATTAATACTGTACTGTAAATCAAAGATTTGATCATGGATTATGTGGGAAGCCTTAGTAGGCTACCTCCAACTGTGCTGATTATTCATTCGGTTCACATCACGTCACTGTAGCTTTGCGCCGCCATCACGGTCTCAGTAATGCCTGCAATATGTTGTGCAGTTGGCTGCAACAACAGCTGAAAGAGGAACCCTGAACTGGTATTTTATTCTATACCAAAAGAAAAGGATAGAAGAGAGAATCATTTATTTAAAAGACTTGAAGTCTCATGTTGGTTTGTGGTTAATTATATTTCCATTATACTCTCAGTGCCCAACATTATACAGACAGATTTCGACAGATAATGTTTTTTCTTCATTTTATTTGTTGGATCTGTTTAAATGGTAAAGCACTTTATCATGGAAAGTTAGTAAGATTTGGAGTTGTTTTGAATATAACTGTCTGTCTGTCTGTTAGTTAATACTTACCTAAATCTAATAAATATTTTTCTGAAGTTCATAAAGATATTGTCTTCGTCACATGCACTTTAGATGTTATTTTGTGTGAGTAACGTTAGCTCTGCAGACACATAATCTCAGCCTTGAAATGCATATTAAAGGACTAGTTCTTCCAAAAATGATAATTCTGCCGTCATTTACTCACCTTCATGTGCAAATCCATAAGTTTACTTTCCGTGGAAGACAAAGGGACTTTTTTGAATATATAGCGTAATGGAGACTCTTCTTGTCGATGTAATGATGGTCCCGCTCTCTTTTCAGGGAGAAGTAGTTCTCACTCAGCTCTCTATATTGTCTTTCGAGTCAGGGGAAAGCTCATCTAAAGGAGAGAGAGAGAGAGAGAGAGACAGACACACACACACGCACACTTTACTAAGGAAAGGCAAACACATTGTGTAACAAACTAACAGTGTCAGTTTATGAATTCATCAAAATTAGGAGTTTGGCAAACCTGCAGCTGATTCCAGATCAGGCATGACACTAGGTCTCTCATCGGGAGCTACCTACAACAAACAGCAGAGGAAGGCATATCAACATTAAAATATCAGCAAACTAGAAGCATAAACAATCTAGGCTGCTTTCGAGAGAAAACAACATATACAGGCAGGACACAGAAACTGGCAGAAAAAAAAAAAACTGTCAAACAAATGAGGTCAAAATATTTATGGTAAAAAATAATGGTAATGGTAAAATAATAACAACAACAACAACAACAACAAAAAACATACAGACCTTGACACCTTTCTAGCACTGTCTCTGGTGATGCTGATATGAGGGAAAATGGAGGTGTGCACAAGTGTGCTTGATGTCCTTGCATGTTTCTGTTCATTCTAAAACCTGTAGAAATTTCCCGCACATATTGTTAATGTATAAATAAATAAAAGTATCCTTAAAAAAAAAAAAAATGCAGGATTCCTGTAGGTTATTTTTCTAAGGAAAACAGTTTAATTCACACCTAATTAACATATATGGATGCATCTTGTACTTCTCTTACATGTTTGATTTACTTTCAATTCTTAAGATAGATTTCAAAACTGCATTTTCAAAATTATAAAGCTCCTTTAACAAAACAAATGTGCAAACGCGTTAGTCAGCTCTGGGGAAAACGCTCACAATCCCACAAATTATCATACTATGATAAAAGCATACATTTCCACATATTATTCCATATACTACTTACCTCTCTCAACCATTTGTACATCAAAACAGAATGCTGCCAGCCACCATAAAGGATGCCACGCGTTGATAGTAAACTCGTGTCTGTGACTCGCATGGTTCTTCGCTTGTATGCATGCTTATTGGTAACTCGCATATGATCGCCACCTATGGGTTGTTGAATATGTATTATGTTATGTATGTTTCCCTTCCAGGTAACCCAACACTGACTGCACAACCGATTCATTTTAATTGTTAATTAATTTTGTAAATCTAGCTTAGTTAACATATTTATATTCTAAAGTTTATATATAATTATATTTATTAAATTATTGTGGTATATCACTTTCTTGACAAGGTAACGCAAGGTATCATTATAAAAATGTACATTAAAAAAAAAATTAAAAAAATAATATACATTTGTGAGCGTGCCAAGCCCGCGAAACCTGGCAGCGGGCATATATAAGAAGGGGTTGTGACCACCGCGCGCAGAACCCGGTTTTCATTCCAAGTGGACATCCATATTCAACTACATTTCTGAGGTAAAGTACTTTTTACTTAACCGATGTAGGTAAATTACTTTTAAAACATACAAACCCCATACAAAGGTAAATGACACTTAAAACTTTGAAGAAAGTAAATAATAAAATCTAATTATAGCACATAGGCTACTGTAGGCCCCTACTCAGGGTATACAGATAAGTAAGTAAGATAAATAACGGCCGCTTTCACCTAATAAACATTTTTAATTGTCACAAAATGTATTAACTGTGTTTTCCAGTAAATGTACCACTACTTTTCACATAAACAATGGTTTTCCGGTTGTTTTCCCGTCCGCTATAAATGCCGTTACGTCTGTGACGTCATTTGGGATAGAGAAAATCCGCTCATATTGAAATTTACTTTTTTGAGTTTTTTTTTTTTTTTGTCTGTGATGTTATCGTTACTGTAAAATAAATCAATTATACAATTATTAATAATACTATCTTTACGTTGTATGGAAAGCGCGTTATTGTGGCTTGGCTGCGAGCGCGTGAGCGCTGGTGGTGTACGCGCAGCGCTCACGCGCTTGCAGCCAAGCCTATGAGAGCGAGAGACGTGCATGGCTTATAAAGATGAGGTCAGATTTGCCATCCGTCTGTCTGTCATATTATTAATACCACTACATCTAATAATATTTATAAATATAAACATTGTTAAATAAATATTGTTTTATTAATAACAATAATTATTATTGTATTTTATTAATAATACATTAATAATAATATTTTATTTAAATTATTATTGTCACCGTGTTAATAATATTATTATTTTCTTTTTTTCAGTATATATTGCAGTCTGATTATTGTAAGTGATAAATCTAGCAGTCATCCAGATTAGTCAAAAATCATTGCATTAATTCGTACAGATATCTCTCTCTCATATTCAGACATGTTTCTTCTTTCTCTTCCCTTTCCTTGTGTCAACAGCAGCTACAACACCCCCAAAGGCTCTTTTAAGAGCCCTAGCACACAGCGACTTTGTATTTTGTAAGTATGTTTTGAATGCCTACCAGATATTTAAGTTATAAGTCAGATACTGGCCTGACTCATATAGATTTCATGATTCAATTTGATTCACAAGCTCATGCAGTTTCTGATCTCTTTTTCGATTCATGATACAAATGCATTCACCTAAACCAACCCAATGATTATCTTTTTTTATTTATTAGATTTTACATCGTTCCTCCTGCCCTCCTCCATTATCATACATCAGAGTCACCAGTAATGCCTTTACAAATTAAACGGATATCTTAGAAAACAATCTACTGTAGCATTATTTCCGATTTAAAATGTTCACAATGATCATTAATGAATAAACAATCCATGTCAATTCATACAGTATGCAGTGTCTGACTACTAATGTTTTTGTTTTTTTAAACTTTGTTTATGTGTCATCAGCAGCACCCCAACTCTCAACTACTGTCAACCCAACAACTCTTTTGGCATCTTTGGCTTTTTTTCTTGTGAGTATATTTTTTGACTGAGTATCAGATACTTTTAGTATTTGTATTTAGTTCAAACAGATACATCATGCAGCAATAATAATTTGTCTTAAGGATTTAAATAACTTGTTTTTTATAATTATAGTATATTATTATATTATACAATTTTATATACATATTCATTTTTTTTATTCAAAAATTAATTAATTTAATTAATTAGCAATAAATCATATTGATGTTTATTTGATTTTATTTACTGATTTTTAAACAAATATTTGCAATAGGCTTGCCACGATATAATACCGGTTATGAGGAACAAAATCGACAGAGATGGGAGCAAGTAACGCATGTTAAAGTCAAAACAAAAGTCCTTACTATCAAGTCTCAAGTCCCAGTGTACAAAAAATGCAGTTCCTGCTAAGGATCAAGTCAAGTCACAGTACCAATAAGTTTGCGGGCACTTCCGAGCTTATGTTTGTTTATATTATTTAATGTGCTTATTTTGCTTGCAATTTTGCAAATGAAAGGTTTGTTGTATTCTTCATACAGCACTAAATAAGTGTCTTTATACAATTAAAATAATGTATATTGTGGGAAATACACTTGTCCCTTCATTTTATGTCTAAACGTCTGGAAACTTGACCTATGTCTTCAATATTGGGATATAAAAAAGTTACATATTTAATTATAATCGTCACACAACTTTATCCGTAAACATGTTTTATTAAACTGTATTGTCAGTACCCTACATTAAAAATTAATTCAGGCTTTTGTTTGTCATTAAAAATAATGGAGACCGATTAAAAAAAAGTTTTACAAGTGATTTCTTATACTTTTGCTCCATCTAATGGACAAAATGAGTACTATAGACTTAATACGGCTAATAGTTTGTAATTATAATTATTATAATATTGCTGTTAGCCCAAACAGAACAAAACAAGTTGAGATAAATAAAGATATTAAATATAAAAATTTAATAAAAAATGATTGGCAGCATTTTTAATCTAATCTTTTGGATATATATCAGGTACAGTACATGCGTGTTTTTTCTCTAAAAAAAAGACAAACAAAGGAAAAAGGTTTGACATTAATTGCACTGAACTACACAATATTAACAATTATTTTTATCTATCTCTTATTTTTGTTTTTCAGGAGCATTTTCCAAAATCATCATTTTTATCAAACAATAACAATATACCTGTACATATAAATCTTTATATAACCAAATACATAATATATAATACTGACAATAACACACACATACCACAATGTCTTACTGGACTAAAAGGAGAAAGACTATGGCCAGTGTACAAGAGATAGAAAGAGATATTTTAGATGAATACAAAACACAAACTGAAAACACTGAGGAATCTGTTCATGGTCACAAATGTCAAGACTCTGAAAGTATAGATCTCACATCTTCTTGTAATATAGTTTCCTCTCTTTTGTCCCCACATGAGAACTCATGTGATCTGGAAAAAAACACAGATGCTGATTTCTTCTGTGATTCTGACAATCTCTCTGATCCTGGTAGTATCCAATCAAATGAATCTGATAGCAGTAGCAACAATTCACTTAATCAGTTGCAAACTAAACTGCAAACATGGGCAGCATCTTTTTTCATCCCTCTAGTAGCTCTAACAGCACTATTGGCAATCCTAAGATCAGAATTTCCTGATTTGCCCAAGGATGCAAGGACTCTTCTTGGTACACAGACAAAGGTACCCGTAGTAAAGATTTGCAATGGTGAATATTACCATTTTGGACTGGTAAATGGCTTGCAAAACATATTAGGTAGGATCTCCAATATTGCTGAAAATTTAAAAACTCTTGCTTTGCAGTTTAACATTGATGGCATCCCCCTGTTTAAAAGCTCCAGAACACAATTTTGGCCAATTCTTGCAACAGTTGACTGTGATGAAACACGATCTCCATTTGTAGTTGGTTTGTTCTGTGGCAGTAGTAAACCGAGCTCACTCAGGGAGTATTTGAAAGATTTTATTGCCGAATTAAAATTTGTTTTGCAAGAAGGCATTGTAAAGAATGGTACTCATTTTAAAGTTGTTGTCTCCTCCTTTATTTGCGATGCCCCTGCACGAGCATTCATCAAAAATGTCAAGTCTCACAATGGCTATTTTGGTTGTGACAAATGTTCCCAGACTGGAGTATGGTCTAATAAAATGACATATCCTGAAACAGATGCTCCACTGCGTACTGACATGGATTATGAAATGATGACAAATGAAGAACACCATTTGAACAGTAGTTTAAGCCCTTTACACGAACTAGTAAAAATGGTAACCCAATTCCCGTTAGACTACATGCACACCTGCTGTCTTGGAGTAATGAGGAGGTTAATTCAAATGTGGATGAAAGGGAAAAAGCTTAGAACAAGGTTGTCATCACAGCGTATAGCAGAGATTTCTGACAGACTTGTTGCTCTCCGTTCTTTTATGCCTCAAGAGTTTGCCAGGAAACCTCGTTCTTTGACAGATGTGGATAGATGGAAGGCCACAGAGTTCCGCCAGTTCATGATATACACTGGTCCCGTTGTGTTAAAAGGATGTGTTGAATCCGCAATTTATGACAACTTTCTTCTCTTTTCTATTGGCATGTTTCTGCTGCTTAGTCCCGGCCTCTCTGATTCAATGATTGAATTTGCTAAAAAGGCTCTGTTGTCATTTGTAACACATTACATCAGATTGTATGGCACAGACGAAGTAGTTTTCAATGTCCACCAGGTTATCCATCTTGCAGACGAGTATAAAGCATTCGGCCCTCTTGATAATATAGCGGCATTTCCATATGAAAATTACCTGGGTGAACTGAAACGATTGGTTAGAAAACCAGATTGTCCTTTACAGCAGGTTGTCAAAAGACTTTCAGAAATGCTTCCAAAAGAATCTCATCAATCTAATCTGTCATCAAGTTCAAAAGAGCTAAAAAAGGTGCATTTCTCAGATTTTGTTTTGTCACCCAAACAAGGAGACAACTGTATCAAAATCGACACAGACATAGCCATAATTAAGGATATAATCAAACAGAATGAAAGCGTTCATGTAGTGTGTCAGAGGTTCCAAAAAACAGAATCATTTTACACTTATCCATGCGACTCCTCTGCACTTGGATGTTATAGAGTCTCTGTCTTGCAAGAAAAGACTGAAATAGTACCTTTGTCCAGTGTAAAACACAAGTACGTACTTCTTCCTGAAAATGATAATGGGTTTTTTGCAATACCCCTTCTCCATTGCAGATAGTGTTTGTTCAGCAGAGTGAGCACAGATGTAGTGTCAGGCTTTTGGAAATTATTTTAAATTTAAATAAACATAAAATATTGAAAAAGTTGAAATAAATCCTATAGGGTTATAGGATTCTATCATCATTTACTCACTCTCATGCTCCAAACCCATACGACTTTTGTTCATCTTCATAACACATATTAAGATATTTTTTTAACGAAATCTGAGAGATTTGGGTCACTCCATTGACAGTCCAGATAACCAAATCTTTCTAGATCCAAAAATGTCATAACATAGATTACACCTCTCAATTCAATTTGTGTTTGTAAAAGTAACTTCAAACACACTGGAACAATCCTCATTGGTGGGTTACGCACAAATACAAGCACTTGGGTGTATGCAATGCACTGTACATCTGTTTTAATCAATGTCTATTATGGCTAAATTAAATCTGTCCATCATATATAGCATTTAAGTCTTTTCAGAAGACTTAGATTAAACCTCTTGATTCATACTGATTCGTTTTTAATAGTACGATGACATTTTTTGATCTAGAAAGTTTTGGTTATCTGTACTGTCATTGGAGTGACCAAAATCTCTCAAATTTCATTAAAAAATATCTAAATATGTGTTTCTAAGATGAAAGTGAGTAAATCATGACAAGATTTTCGGGTAAACCCTTTGAAAGTTTGTTGAGGTGAGGTGACATTGTGAGAGAAGGGAATATCACTCATTTTCTTCCTGCTCATTAAAATAAAAAGATACTTTAATTTAACACACCCACTCTTTCTGTTATTTTCACTGCATACAAATAAGTACATTGCATTACATACAAATAAATTAATTCATGCCTGACTTACTCCACTGTGATTGGTATGGGTAAGGGAGCTGAACACGCAGCAACCCAGAACTAATCACAGCTGGGGTCAACATTTCTCAAATTTCTTATCTTTCCCAGACAATAATGGATAAAGTGAATCAGTATACATTAATAGAATTTCCTGACAAAAGCACAGATGTTGTCCCAGACAATTGGCTTTTTGGACAAAAGTGCTACTGGCCAAAATACACTCAAGAAAAATTAAAGGTGGCAGTAAAGAGACAAGAGCCTGTACAAGCTGGATGGAAACTATTTGAGCCTGTGCGATTGCTTAAAAAGTGTGGTAAGAATGTTTTTCTTTTTTTTTATATTATTTATTTTATTATCTCAATGCACTGATAACTATACATGCTTTGCTCAATCGTATATATTATTTATATCTATATTACTAGAAACACTAGAAAAAGCACAGAAGATGCTTAAAAAGTATGTGGACTGTGATATCCACACGTCGGAAATAACTTCTGACGAAGAGGGCCATAATGAAAGAATAAAAAGAAAGAAAAGGTAATTTAAGGTTTAATGATAATAAATATCAAAGACTTTTATAGGTGTTGTCGGTAACGCTTTAGATTACAGCCCGGAAAGTACTGCGGAATTAAGACAAATTTACAGCGTATATACTTACTTTATAGGTCCACTATAATTACCGAAAGTTACATTGTAAAATCGCTTTAATTACGCAGTACTTTCCGGGCTGTAATCTAAAGCATTACCGTGTTGTCTTATTGAGAAATAATTTTACTGTTTCCCTTTACAGGCCTAATCCACGCTTCCTAAACTTCACAGAGAATGATTCTGACCAGGATGTTAATGCACCAAAAAAATCACGGCTCCCAGCTGCCCCCGTAATTGACATTCCAGGTATTATGGAAGTCTAATTAAACTGTTTTTGTAGTTAATTTTAAGAAAAAACTCTTCATGATCATATGTCCCTGAATTTCAAGGCGATTCAAATCTTTAAAAAAAAAAAAAAAAAAAACTTTAAAAGTAAATTCCCATTGAATTTAATTTGAAATGCACTGAACCTGTCATAAAATTGGATGGACATATACAGTATATATGGGTTTGTGAAATGGAGCGGCCTTACGGGATGCTGGTCAGGGGCTGTAGCCGACACTGGATGCTGGTCAGGGGCTGTAGCCGACACTGGATGCTGGTCAGGGGCTGTAGCCGACACTGGATGCTGGTCAGGGGCTGTAGCCGACACTGGATGCTGGTCAGGGGCTGTAGCCGACACTGGATGCTGGTCAGGGGCTGTAGCCGACACTGGATGCTGGTCAGGGGCTGTAGCCGACACTGGATGCTGGTCAGGGGCTGTAGCCGACACTGGATGCTGGTCAGGGGCTGTAGCCGACACTGGATGCTGGTCAGGGGCTGTAGCCGACACTGGATGCTGGTCAGGGGCTGTAGCCGACACTGGATGCTGGTCAGGGGCTGTAGCGGTCACTGGATGCTGGTCAGGGGCTGTAGCCGACACTGGATGCTGGTCAGGGGCTGGAGCCCCTGTAAAAAACTCACAGTAAATGATGAGCAGCTCAGCATAGTCTATATATTGGGCCAGAGAAAACTGTATTCTTTTCTCAGGCATCCTTGAACGAACGGTTAATTTAACCCGTTTCGAAGTGTCCTTAACAGCAACATCATTGAAATCCACTAATTGAGAAAGTTCACAAAAGTCCGCCTTTATTGATTATCAAACATGACTGAATGAATTCAAAGCACACAATTGTATTACGCAAAACCCTGCTGTTAATTTAACTTGATCATAATTATTTCAGAAAGTCACATGATCTTTGAGACCAGTCCAGCTGTCTCAAGCCTCTATTCACTAGGTATGTGTTGCAATGTTATTCTTTAAAAAAAATGTTTTGCCTCTTTTACATTGTATCACAGCTGTTATAATTGCACTTCCAGATCCACAAATCCTGTAATATCCTTTTAGAAATTTATTTAGTCTATAAATAAACTGCACATTTTTCTCAGAAAATCCACACAGGGTACACCAGGGCGGACACCAGGGATCACACCAAAACACGAACACCGAAGCACACCTGGACACACACTACGGCGGACACCAGGGATCACACCAAAACACACACAACGTAGGACTCCTGGGGACACACTACGACAGACACCAGGGATCACACCAAAACACGAACAACGTAGGACTCCTGGGGACACACTACGACAGACACCAGGGATCACACCAAAACACGAACAACGGAGGACACCTGGGCACACACTACGACGGACACCAGGGATCACACCAAAACACGAACAACGGAGGACACCTGGGCACACACTACGGCGGACACCAAGACGCAAACCACGGAGCACACCGGGGCACACTGACTGAACTGGTCAATGGTAATGATCAAAGCTATTTTTTCTATTTTGAAAACAGTTATTTGAAACTTTTTATTAGACCATTAAGTTTCCTAGGGGGGAGATTTATGTTGATTTTATGTTCTTTCTTAATTTTGGAAGACATTATTCTTTTAGGTGGGACTTACAGGCTAAATGTAGGCTACTTATTCACTATAAATGTTGACATCCATCCTAACTTTTCCTGCAATGTCACTTTTTTTTTTAAAGAGAGATACATGAACCACAACTCCAGTCCGACTGTCTCAGACATCTTTTCAGGTGATTCTTCAAACTGCTAACCTCTTTAAGACTAATTGTTTTACAGGTGAGTTTTAAGTGTATGAAAAAAACTGTTGTGTTGTTTTCTTCAGAAAATCCAAGTAGAGCACAACAAACACAGAATGAACATACCAACGGTAATAAATCAAAAACAAAAATTCCATTCCAATTTAAACAGTAAACCTGTTCTGCTGATGGTGATTATTAATGAACTAGTAGAGTTTCTCTCTCTTAATACAAATAAAGTATTAATATATTTATTTACTTTATTTGTAGAGTTGTCTCCTTTCAAGAGGAATGTGTTAAAAGCTCTCCTGGAAATTAAGGCAGAGCTGAAAGAGCAGAGGGCAATGATCCAAAAATTACAGGGAGTCCCTCTACCTCAACCAGAAATAGGATGCAGCTTAGGTTTACCTTTACAGTCTCTAGAAGATTTTGATGCTTTGGAGAGGTTGGACGAGACAGAAAAAAACAGATTGGTAAATCTTGTAATGCAATTACACTTAACCTACGCTGTTTGGGAAATATGGAATTTGATTTAATATCCAGGTCTTGATAAGTATGGAAAAAAGAAAACAAAGATTATTGTTTCCAGACGATTGCCCATATTCAGTTTTCATTAAAACAGAAACCATTAGAGATGACTGTACTATACCAAACATAATGCTGAAAATAATGCTGTAGAAACATTTACACTGATATGGTTACTGTAGACTTTGTCAGTTTGAACGAGTCAGGCCATTCTCTGTTGATCTCTCACCTATAGAACTTCACTGGATGTTTTAATTTTTTGGCACCAATCTGAGTAAATGCTAGAGACACTTGTCTGTAAAAATCCCAGGAAATCCACAGAAATAGAAATACTCAAACTAGCATTTGACACCGGAAGCAATCATTTATGTTTGCAAAAAAACAAAACACACACACACAAACACACACACGCACGCACGCACACACGCACACACACACACACACAAACACAGTCTAGAGTCTGTGGATGGAAATACTTTGATGAGAGATTCACAGAGAATGGCAAAAAAAATTGGGAAATGGGAATTAATGTGAACACTGATCTCTTTTTTATTAGTTTTTCCAGCTGTCACTTCTGGGTGGTCATAAACTGGAAGACACAGTAAGGAAAATGTTGAGCCACATTTTGACAAACAATCTGGCTTCATCATTTAACTGGGCAGGACGTGGACAAAAGAGGAGCTTCGAGACCTCAAATCTCTCGAAGATAATGTTCCGTAAGTAATAGACTAACTACTAAAAGAGCTTTTCACACTATCTTTGTTTAACAGTTTTGCCAAATCATTTAGGAAACTCCCCTGCAGTCAATAATTGTATCTCTTAAAACTCATCTTTGATCACCAAAAAGAAAAGGCAAAAGTCAAAGCCCTATGCTGCAATGCGAGTTTAATTTTGTTCCATAATGTTTCAGGTGCATTGAGAAGTACAGCACAAGGTAAAGAGGCTTCCAAGGCAGACTTTTCTGAGGCAGTCAAAAAATGGTTGCGTTACGCTCCAGACAGAGATGGTGGCAGTGGCAGAAGATCATCTGTTATTTAATTGTTAATTTTTTTGTGTCAATCTAAATTAATTACAGTTATTATTATATAGTATATAGTATTGTTATATAGTTTAGGTAATAATTTGTGTATCTAATATCTGTAATTACGGTGACGCATTGCTGCCACTTACATAATATTATTTTTTCCCCTCAATTATGTCGTAATAACGAGATCTTATGTCGTTTTAACGACATCTTTTCTCGTAATAACGAGATCTTATGTCGTTAAAACGACATCTTTTTCTCGTAATAACGAGATGTTATGTCATTAAAACGACATCTTTTTCTCGTAATAACGAGATGTTATGTCGTTAAAACGACATCTTTTTCTCGTAATAACGAGATGTTATGTCGTTAAAACGACATCTTTTTTTGCCCTTTTTTTGCCCTTATAAGGACATGTGTAGTCATGTACAAAATATGCATTTATCCACATAAAATTGATCACACGTTCAAAAAGCTTAAGCAAATAGTAGCAGCCCCCAATCATGCAAAATTAATCAATAAGGCCCTTTTTTGAAAATATATTTTAAATAGGCCTATAAGTTTTTTTATATATATATTATATAAGATTTATTTTTGTTAATAGGCTATATCTTCATTCATTACCTAGAGATATAATTAACCAAAAAGTAGTCAAAACACATCTAACAGAAAATTTTACAACATTGTGTTCTTATTTTGTTTAATTAACGAAATGTCAATCTTCGTCTTTATAACAGAAGATACAATACAATACAAAAATCTTCTAGATACAGCCTACAATCTTCACATGTATAACGGATTGTCACCTTAAACAGTCCTTTGTGTGGTGGAATAAGCAATGATATATATAAATATATGGTTAGTATCTTAATTTAAATTTAAATTTTATTTTATTATTTTATTAGTTTATTAATTATGCTAACTCAACTAATTAAATGTGAAGAGCTGGATACTAGTTACTAATGAAATAATGTCAGATATTAAATGTAGGCTATTGATTAGAGTTGCCATAGACTAAAGGATTTTTCTAGACTAGTAGTCATTCATTTAAGCAATTAGAACTAATCGCACGTTTATATTCAATGCTGGGTGCATGTACGCTATAGCCTATATTCCGCGCTCAAGCGCATGCATAAAACTTGCCGCAAAGCGCCGGCAAAAGTATGCTAATGATATGATAAATGTATCTGAAAAAAAAATAACGAAGCATTTTAATTGTTTATTAATGAACTATTATTTTCTAAATCAGTGTAGGCTGCCTGCATACGTATCTCCATACATCTCCGCTGTAATGTATGAGCCTTTCATACGGACAGGATTACATAATCAGATGGTAGTCTATAGCCTACCGTATATGCTTTCGATTGGATTTTTTTTCGTTGGTGGACATTTTTTTGTATAAACTTTATAGTTATATTTCTCATGTTTGTGACTGTGAGGCTTGTCTATACACTGTTTTCCAGTTCATTTTTGAGGCGCGCTCCAATTCACAGAGATCATGAAAGCGTGCCCTGTTCGTTTTATTTTATTTTACAAAAGCACACCGTTTTCTTGTTGTTGTGAGTTTACCCAAATAAAAGTAGTTGCGACTTATGTATTATTATTTTCTGTATGACCAGAAATGGAGTATTTTAAGTTGTTTCCACTGTTGATGGGAAAATGCGAGTGATGCCACCGGCGCCTCCATCCATGTCATATTGCGCGCTCCACACTCCGCACAAACACTTGGATATGCGCTTCATAACAGCAAACATTTATCTAGGTTAACGTTAGAGCGAGCGGCCATGCCAGACGGATAATCCTCTTCATATTTAACTAATCAAATTCTGTTGCATTTTATTGCGCCAGTTTGAAAAGGGCGGCTGAAACACTTAGCCTATACAGATAAATGCCCAACGCTGGTGTTTTTCTTTAAACAAATTCGTTTAGGCTTTAAAATAAATATTGTTTATGGGCTAATTAATGCCACAATAATTTGTTTATTTTATTGGCTACTTGTATTTTTCATTTTTGTTTTGCATTGAATACCATTGAATATTTGCATTGAATGCATTGAATATTTGCTGTGCACCGCAATGCCATCCTCCCATAGAAAGACACGTTAAGAGCCACCTATTTTCTTTATAATAAAGGGTTTCTGTGGAAGGACAACATATTCTTTATTACTGAAGCTTTTTCTTTATTATAAGGGTGTATTATTCCATTAAAAAAGTACTGTTTATAAGGTGACAATCCGTTATACATCTTGAAGATTTTTGTATTGTATTGTAGGCTATCTTCTGTTATAAAGACGAAGATTGACATTTCGTTAATTAAACAAAATAAGAACACAATGTTGTAAAAAATAAACAACTTAGGCTATGTTCTGTTAGATGTGTTTTGACTACTTTTTGTTTAATTATATCTCTATGTAATGAAGATGAAGATATAGCCTATTAACAAAAATAAATCTTATTAGGCCTATATAATATATCATATTAAAAAAAACATATAAAATATAAAAAAGCCTATATAAAATATATTTTCAAAAAAGGGCCTCATTGATTAATTTCATGATTGGGGGCTGCTACTATTTGCTTAAGCTTTTTGAACGTGTGATAAAGGCGCGATAGGCTGTCAATTTTATGTGGATAAAGGCATATTTTGTACATGACTACACATGTCCTTATAAGGGCAAAAAAGATGTCGTTTTAACGACATAACATCTCGTTATTACGAGAAAAATATGTCGTTTTAACGACATAAGATCTCGTTATTACGAGAAAAAGATGTCGTTTTAACGACATAAGATCTCGTTATTACGAGAAAAGATGTCGTTTTAACGACATAAGATCTCGTTATTACGAGAAAAAGATGTCGTTTTAACGACATAAGATCTCGTTATTACGACATAATTGGGGGAAAAAAATAATATGTATGTGGCAGCAATGCGTCACCGTATGTAATAACTAATCTGTATAGGCCAACATGTTTCTCAATTGTTAAAATACTGATAAATTGTGTATACTTTGAGTTGTTAAATTAATTATAAGTATATTATATGTTTATTGAAATTATATTAAAAATATTATATGTAATATTACAGTATAACACTCTTGGCTTTTTACTGAAATATTTAAGGTTTAAACATTTTTAAATTACCCCAGGCTGTTTCAGTGAGAAAAGTTCTATAGGGTAAATAATCAACTAAATGAGGTAGGCTACAAATATAATGTTACATTGCTTGTAGTTATAATTGTTTGAACTATTATGCTAACAGATATTGTGGTCAACAATATATTTTATTTATTCATTTTATTTCTCTAGGTCTATTTTTAGGTATTTGCCAGCAATGAGACTGACACCATACAGCAGAGTTATTCGTTCCACTTAAAGGTATTTATGCATGCATGTATATCTATACTTGTTTACTTATTAATGCTAAATGGTTCAGGGGCTCAACAACTTTAGGCATGCAAGTTTTTTTTAAACAAAAATCTCATTTTAACCCACTACCTATTATACATGCATAGCAGCAAATATAAATAACGACAAAAGCAATAGCCTACTTTGTGTGAAAAAACAACAACTTTTCAACCATTGTGGTTTACCTGACCGTTTTTTCTTTGTGAGGAAAAACTGTGTCTTTGTACTTTGCAGGATTTATAGGTTGATTATATCTCAAAAGCTCATCACTCACTTGACCAGTGGATTTGGATTTCAGCCGTGCAGGTCGTAGGAATAGACGAGATGGTGGAAGACAACTGAGAGTTCGTAGGAAGCGTCATAGGAAGCATAGGAACTCGAACTTGAGGTAGGCTATTCTAGACAAAACATACACATTTTTTTTAAACAAAAATCTCATTTTAACCCACTACATATTATACATGCATAGCAGCAAATATAAATAACGACAAAAGCAATAGCCTACTTTGTGTGAAAAAACAACAACTTTTCAACCGTTGTGGTTTACCTGACCGTTTTTTCTTTGTGAGGAAAAACTGTGTCTTTGTACTTTGCAGGATTTATAGGTTGATTATATCTCGAAAGCTCATCACTCACTTGACCAGTGGATTTGGATTTCAGCCGTGCAGGTCGTAGGAATAGACGAGATGGTGGAAGACAACTGAGAGTTCGTAGGAAGCGTCATAGGAAGCATAGGAACTCGAACTTGAGGTAGGCTATTCTAGACAAAACATACACATTTTTTTTAAACAAAAATCTCATTTTAACCCACTACATATTATACATGCATAGCAGCAAATATAAATAACGACAAAAGCAATAGCCTACTTTGTGTGAAAAAACAACAACTTTTCAACCGTTGTGGTTTACCTGACCGTTTTTTCTTTGTGAGGAAAAACTGTGTCTTTGTACTTTGCAGGATTTATAGGTTGATTATATCTCGAAAGCTCATCACTCACTTGACCAGTGGATTTGGATTTCAGCCGTGCAGGTCGTAGGAATAGACGAGATGGTGGAAGACAACTGAGAGTTCGTAGGAAGCGTCATAGGAAGCATAGGAACTCGAACTTGAGGTAGGCTATTCTAGACAAAACATACACATTTTTTTTAAACAAAAATCTCATTTTAACCCACTACATATTATACATGCATAGCAGCAAATATAAATAACGACAAAAGCAATAGCCTACTTTGTGTGAAAAAACAACAACTTTTCAACCGTTGTGGTTTACCTGACCGTTTTTTCTTTGTGAGGAAAAACTGTGTCTTTGTACTTTGCAGGATTTATAGGTTGATTATATCTCGAAAGCTCATCACTCACTTGACCAGTGGATTTGGATTTCAGCCGTGCAGGTCGTAGGAATAGACGAGATGGTGGAAGACAACTGAGAGTTCGTAGGAAGCGTCATAGGAAGCATAGGAACTCGAACTTGAGGTAGGCTATTCTAGACAAAACATACACGCTGATTGGTCGTTCTTAAATGAGCGCGGGCTGAATGAACCAATGACGCTTATCTATTTTTATTTTATTTGATATTCTCCAGCTGAATGCAGATCTCCAGATGCTGACCTGGAACTACAGATGTAGCCTACTACTGTACACCACACCAACCTCTCTGCTTTTGCAGATGGCTTATTACTATCATGTTAAGGTATTATAATAGCAAAACTGAGCACCTGTGACAGTTTTTTTTTTTTTTTTTTTTTGGAATTGCAAACTTTTTTCTCTTTTTGTCTCCAACAACACAAGTTACACCTTTTTGGACAAATTTTGCATATATAGATTGCTTGGAATACAAACAATATTGCATGTCCGATTGAAATGCGAAAAGATTTAGCAAGTGTGAACTGCAAAAAAAACAAAAACAAAAATACATTAAATACGAATTTTACAAATCCGTTTGTGGTTCCTACTCGAATCGCATTTCTCAAAATCTTCTGAGTCTGACTGCTCTGGCCTTAGCTCTCTACGTGCAAGATTACGGAAATCCCAAAAATGCACTTAACATTAACGCGCGAGAACACTACGTGCTACTTAAGAGTCGCTGTCCATTTGCGAAGTCCTGAAAATGATATAATCGTATCCGTGAACGTTTAACCTAATAATCGTCATCAGATGTGTATTAGCAATCAAGACAAGTGTATATAAAGCACTACATGATTTACTATTACTCCAGAGCACTCGTAGATCTACGATGATTTACGATGATTTTGCGAAACAGACATATTAGTAATATATTAAAGGATTAGTTCAGTTTCAAATAAAAAATTCCTGACAATTTACTCACCCCCATGTCATCCAAGATGTCCATGTCTTTCTTTCAAGGTTTTTGAGGAAAACATTACAGGATTTCTCACCATATAATGGAGCAAATGTTATACCACGTACTGGACATTGAAGTACGCCACCCACGTACTAAGTATTTATTCACGTGAAATTTCTCGGTACTAACAACACATATGAGATCATTAAACGACAAATTAAACCCAATGTACTAATCGATTGCTGTACACGGTATTTAATTATTATTTGTTATTTAACACATATATCTACAAACTCCACTGTCAACGGTTTTGCTATAATAATACATCATAGGCTATAATACTGTATGTAATTATAAATGTCAAGGACATTTTGTACATTGAATTGCATTTGGTTGAGGCTTAGAAAGAATGCCTGAATGTGGAATGTCTGTGTATTTTGAGTGTAAATGCTTTTTTCTATATTACTCTTAGGGTTTGTATACAGAAGATTTAAAAATGTATTTGTAAATGTATATTTTGTATAAATAATAAAGCAATGTTAACTGAATGTGACGTGTGTTTAATAAATGATTACCTATACAGACTAATTTATCAAATAAGTGATAGATTTTTAAAACAAGTAGAAAATGTGTTTATAATAACGCAATTTACACAATTGAAATCAACATCCTTTTAACGTTAGGTAAGCAAACCAATTAGATCGATTTTATGTTGATTCTATAACGTAATTTCAACAACTTGAAATCAACATCGTTTCAACGTTAGGAAAGCAAACCAATTGCGTTGATTTTCCGTTAGTTTTGAATGGCGTGTCTGACGTTGATTCAACGTTAATTCGATGAGCAAAGTGATGCCGGATCAACGTCGGAGATCAACGTTGTTTCGATGTCACGAGAAACGTCGTTTCCACGTTGATTCAATGTCAGTTTGCTATCTGGGATAACTTTTCCAGGTTTTTTCAAAACGTACGAACCCTGGAGGTTGTTATCTAGCGAAACGATAGGTCATTTAAAAAAAAGGAATATATAATTTATAGACTTTTTACCTTCAATAGTTCGGATTGAGCTGATCAACAAACGGACAGGGAACTACGTCATCACGTTGAAAGGTCACGCCTGCGCCGGCTATTTGAACTACTATTCATATTCATCAGAATGTTATTCATATACTATTCATATTCATATTCACTGAATACTATTTCTATATATATAATCGCAAACAATACTATTTGAATTATCCTCCTACGTACGGTCGCATTGTAAACAGTGGGGCGGTACTTCGGCCGGCGCAGGCGTGACCTTTCAACGTGATGACGTAGTTCCCTGTCCGTTTGTTGATCAGCTCAATCCGAACTATTGAACTATTGAACTATTGCCACTGCCCTCAGGTTTGTGTTTCATGCTTTTTTGTTTTTTTTGTTGCTGTCAGAACAACTATGCCTTTTAAAAAAACATTTTCTGCTGCACTACAGTCATTATCACTATAAAATATCACAGCCCCCCCATGATCTGACTCAAACTTCACCAAAATGTGTTTTCTTCAAAATTACAGTTACTACAGTAATATCAGGTGGCACAAAATGTTTAGAGTGGAGGATTGTTCGACAACGTAAAATTGAAGGTGTAGCTTGCTAAGAGCATGTATATACTGTATATTCATATTTTTGCAGTGCAGCAAGACCAATGGGACTCCATCAACTCCTCAACTTCAGAGTCCCCTGTGGAAGTTAAGAAAAAGAAGAGCAAGAAAAGAAAGAAGAAGAAAAGCAAGGGACGCAAATAAAGGGGGGGGGGGTATAATGTGTTACTTTGTTGTTTGAGTATACTGTAGAAAAGACAATGTTTTATTAAGATTTTAAGATGAAAAAATGTTTTGACATTTTTTTGTAAAATAAAAGTCAGAAATTAAATTGGATCCTTTATTGTATATTTACTGCATGCACTTACCCTGTAACTACACAGAACAAGGGGGTAACAAGCGCCACTTTAATTTACAGCCCGCAGGAGTTACACTTACCCTGTAACTACACAGAACAAGGGGGTAACAAGCGCCACTTTAATTTACAGCCCGCAGGAGTTACACTTACCCTGTAACTACACAGAACAAGGGGGTAACAAGCGCCACTTTAATTTACAGCCCGCAGGAGTTACACTTACCCTGTAAATACACAGAACAAGGGGGTAACAAGCGCCACTTTAATTTACAGCCCGCAGGAGTTACACTTACCCTGTAACTACACAGTTGAAACGGGTAACAAACACTACTTACTATGTAACAATACGAAACAACACTATTTGCACAGTAATTACAGAGAAAGGTACTCTTATTAAAAAAACTAAACAAAAAACTTTTAATTACACAGTATATTTGCCCTGACATTTAAGTGTTATTGCAATACAATGTGATAAGGTAAGTATAAGTACTACATGGTACGTTCTAAATTAAAATCATAGCAAAAACAATTTTTTTTGGCTTAACGTTAAGTAGTTTAGTAAGAAAAGCCAATAAATAGCATTGCCAAAAAGTTTAATTTACAACCCACAGATGTCAAAATTACCCTGTAACTACATTGCACAAAGACATATTTTGCCAGAAATGTGATAAAAACTTTTATATACAACAGACGTACAATTTTTGCCTGGAATATATTAACAGAATAGGTACCTGTTAGTTTTAAAATAATTACATTATAAATAATTTGCTTGTATATCTGGTTGTACCCCTTTATTACCCAAAACTTAACATATTGTTCCCTTATACCTACACGGAGGTACACTATAATTACAGAAACGTACACCGTAATTTCGGTTTACTTACGAAGTTCTTTGCAGGTTGTATATCTGCTTGTTACCCCTTTATTGAGATGGTCCTCAATGCAGAGCATAAAATCCGGGGGGAGGAGTCGGATAAAATCCAACTCCTCCCACCTTACATACCTAAACCTACCAATCTCCACCCCCTGATCCCAAAACCCACCCCTAAACCTACCCATCTCCACCCCTAAACCTACCAATCTCCACCCCTTATATAAGATCCGACTCCTCCCCTCGGATCTTGTGTACTGCATTGAGGTGCTACTGCCTTTATTACCCAAAACTTAACATATTGTTCCCTTATACCTACACGGAAGTACACTATAATTACAGAAACGTACACCGTAATTTCGGTTTACTTACGCAGTTGTTTGCGGGTCGTAATATAAAGTGTTACCATGCGTTTTGTGGCATTTAATTAAAACAAGTGTCTTTTGGTTCACATACATAGCAGATGTTAACAGTGTACACGTATTGCATGTAATCCAGTGAAAACGATGTAATTAAACAAACAAACGAACGGTCAACAAAAACTACGGCAACCCCGGCCCCCCTCTCTCCATGACAGATTCCATTCACAAAAGAGATGCGCGCCTTATGAAAACTCCTCCCGTGAACACGTGACCTCAAACCCAGCGCGTCACCCCTAGTGATGAGTGACAGCCCACTTAATGGCTCCTACAGTACAATTACAATACTTGTGTGATCGTCACATATGCGTGCGTCAAGTTTATATGCAAGTTATTCACAAGTGTATGCATTCATTACTAACATAATATGTATTGGTATGGATTTCATATTAGTGTGCACGTGTATTTCATATATGTATTTTGAACATCCAATAGTATACATGTATATGCGAGTAATTTATAGGTGTATATGCACGTGTGTTATGTAGCCTATTGATAAGCGAAGTTTGATTTAAATCCTACGTGGCGCCTCATAAACATTAGGCTATTAGCCTACACAGAGCTGCGCGATCCACTGAAGCATTTAAATTCAGCGCAGAATTCTCTATCTCTATTATAAACCCACAAATGACTATGTGATTTAAGCTTGTAAAAAGCCAGATGAAACAGCGCTGATATTCTCAACATATTGACGCAAAAAAAAAACAAAAAAAAACAGGCGAAACATTGTTCAGAGAACAAACCAGTTAGAAGACATTTCACACCAAAACTTATGAATTCACTTTAGTAAAAGAAACTTTTTTGGCAGAAATGTGCCTGTATTCAAATTAAAAATTCTGTTATATTAATATAGTCATGTATTAAATGTAGCCTAATGCAGTAATGTTTTGTTTAGAAGTTATGGCAGTTTATTTTATTTTATTTTATTCATTTATATTTATACTAAATGTTTGGGCTACTGTTTTTGATAACACATACAATAGGTTTATAGAAAATCAACAAAAAAATCAATAAATATTTTCATAATTGTTCAGGAATTTTTTTTTTTTTTTTTTTTTTAACCTTGTAAGTCTGAACCAGAATATCAAGATATTTTATTATTTCCCATATGATGGTGAAAAGTAAAAAAGCTTCACCATGTTATGTATAATAAATATTGGAGTATAACAAATACAAATTCCTTCTAGATTATTTTATCCCATGAGGTAGCCCTCGCACACAAAAAGGTTGGACCCTGGTATATAGTAACTATATGTTTTATAATTACAAGTTTAATTTGGGGTTACTGTAGCCAGTGACATTTCATTATTTGTATTTTATGGCATTGTAGGCTATATTTTTTTGTTTTTATTTGAAGGCTGAGTCTTCACACAACCCCAATAATCATCATTGGTTTTGAGATGTTATTGCTGTGAATACCTTGTCTGATAGGCTACAGTATTGTGGCATAGTATCAGGACATCATGGCTAGTGTCTGTCACACACGGCTAGGCGAATGGCCGGATGATGGGCCTATTTGGGAGAAAGTCCAGGGCTGTTTTTTAGCCCCAGTCCATCCCTGGGCGACTGTGTTTAGGCTGTGGGATCAGTATTACGCTATGTGCATTAAAACCTCATGTTCAGGCTGTGGGCACTCGTATACACTACTGTATGTGTAAACCTCACTCGCAGACCTGCACAAGTAATATTTAATATTATATTATTATGTAAAAAATGGCTTTAATTAAATTGAACACTAGTAGTGTCTATCATTAGAAGTGACCGTAGAGTCAAATTAGCTAAAATTATAATGTTGGTGATTTAAGGCAGGACAAAAACTAAATGTAGTTAACCTGACAAAACTTTATCTAGTAGGAATAACTACATTAATTTAAATTCATACAACAAGATTACAACAAATTATTTCAAAATAATTCGATTTTGTTGGAAAAATGTAATTCAATTTCATGGAAAACCTTTCCTTAATTTAATTAAGTTCATTCAACAGCTTTTTTTTTTTTTTTTGAGTGTAGACAGGTACAGACAATTGTAAATAATATCAGCATTTCATAACATCACATTAAATACTGCTTCATCATTCATACCCCTAGGTGATAAAGTCTGAAGGGTAAAAATCCAAAAAAGTTCACGTCTCTGTAAGAGCAATTCAATATCACCCCCTCTAGATGGCACATTCACTTTTTTCAATCCCACAAAAACGCAAGGAAGAGACATTGTGATTAAAAGATAAAAAATAGCTTTTTTGGATTTTTACCCTTTTACCCTTCTCAGACTTTTTCAAAAAAATGTTTTAAGATTTTTACAAAATATTTTCAATGACAGAGCTCAAGATCAATCTTTTCATTCCTGCTGGATCTGCTAGTTTGCTAAATTGCAAATGATTATAAAACAGCAAGCACAAACTATGCAAAAGCAGAAGTCCTTCTGCCGCACTCAGTGTCCAAATTCGCTGACTCGTTTTCTTTAACTCCTTCAAGTGGACTATATTAGTGGGGTTGTAACATTTAGGTTCTCAAAGGACAATGAAGATACAATAATAAGAGGATTTATTCTGAACACGATTACTGGCCAACATACGATTTCAAACATAGCCTATAATGTTACAGGCAGGGGATTTTGGTCAATGTTGGAGCTAAACTCTGTAGGAAAGTGGATCTTGAGGGCCAGAGTTGAGAACCCCTGCTTTAGAGTAAGCATATGTATGAATAATATATTTTATTTAATAAGATGATTTCTTGTTCATTTTGACAAAAACAAAATACCGATCTTTATTTTGGACAAATATTTTGACTGGCTATACATATTCAATCATTTTACAAAACAAACATTAAAATGTGTCAACACTCCATAAATGTGACTTACTAGATCAGGATTTCCCAAATGAGGGTTTGTGAGAGAACCGAAGCAGGTTTGTAAGTTGATGAAAAGCTAATAATTAAATTTAATGCAAAGTAAAAAAAATTTAAAAGTAAAAAAAAAGTGACTACACAATTAATTTAAATAAACTGAAATCGCAATATAGGTTAGTATAGTGTGATTATCAGAGTGAAGAGCGGCACTGTGTTTCAGGTGTGCAGCATCAGCAGCTCTTCAGTTCACAGTAAATGTTGCTTCTCACAAACTCCATCTCTGCCGTTTAAAGCATTGCTTTTGCATTTCTACAAAGCAATGTGCACTAGGTTCACTTCATTTCACCCATTCGCACAATCTCCAACATTTCTGTGGAGAGCTATACTTTACAAGTTTACAGCATTCTTACCAGTATTCTGCCAAAATAAAAGCTTATACAATATGTCATCAATATTGACTTGTTTAGGTTTAGGCAATTTGAGAATATTTATTATTATATATAATATACATTTTTTCAGGATCTAGGATGACACCATATTTACTATGCAGACGCTTCCCCTCAGCTTCCTTTACAAAAAAAAAAAAAAAAAAAAAAGTCACTGTGCGTGACCACTTCCACCTGATTTTGTTGAACAGAAACTATAGTCATTGTCACAAAGAGCTGTGAAGATGTTGTACGTCGTGAGATACAGTTTTCTATTGATCAGTATTTGTATAAGAAGCATGTCATGGGCAGCCACAGTGGTGCAAGGTATGGATATGTGTAAGTATATCATTTTTTTTTTTTTTTTGTATTTGTTAACATTAGTTAATGCACTGTGAAGTAACATGAACAAACATTGAACAGCTGTATAACGTTATTAAAAATACAGTAACAAATATATTGCTCATGGTTAGTTTATGTTAGTTAATACATTAACTAATGTTAACAAATTAAACATTATTAATAGTGGGGTGAAAGGTGGTGACAGTTATAGTAAACTTTGTGTACACAAACAATGTAGTCAATGCTCAAGTTCATGTGTAGAGCCCCTGGTGATACTTCAAGCACAGTTTTATGTTGTGTCGAGCCTCCTTAGTGTTTTAAAAATAGCGATTTTGATGCTATCATAAGTGCCCCATGCACTCCCATTCAAAAGGCATTTTGACCTAAAACGAAAATACTGTCAATCTTAAAAGTGTTGTTTCCATTCTAATTATGCTTTTACACGAAAGTTTGACTCGGGTAGATTAACAAAAAGAGCCTAGGTTCAATTTTGGTGAGAGTTACCCTTTAAGAAAATATCAAGCACACAAAAGATAGCTTTGCAAATTAATTAGTGTATTTAAGTGTTTGCAGAAAAAAAGTTTTAATAGTTGCTTTTCTTCAAACAGTAATCAAATCTTCTGGGCATGATGTCACCATCGAGTGCGCTACTGATAAAAGTCCTCAAGATGGAGCGTACATGTACAAACAAGGAGAAAGTAAACAGCAGCAACTCTTCTACTTTTACAAAGAAAACGATCTTACCTTTAAAACAGCGAACGAATCCAAGGTCCGTGTTAGTGGAGCACTTCCCAACCTTAGTGTCACCCTCTTACATGTAACTGCTGAAGACATTGGGCTTTACTGGTGTGAATTTAATTTGGAAGAAAAAAATACTGTTGGCAAGTTCACTTGGTTATGGATAGGTAAGTGTATCTTATTGCATGTAAATAATTGTATTCTAAAACATGATGAGTTTATTATATGAATGTACCGCATGTGTTTAGTATGTAAATGGTGTGAATGGGAACATTTTGATGGAGAGATTTAGAAGTACAATCACTTTCTGATTGATATTGAATAGAAAAATGCATAGAGGATAAAAAGTATAATTCTATAATTCTCTGGCCCTGATTTTTTTATTTATTCTGTCATTGAAAAAAAGAAAAAGACTGCCCAAAAGATGCTCTTCCTGTGGAGATCATCCTCATTGTGTGTGCTGTCATGCTACTGTTCATCAGTGTTATCTGCTGTATGATTCTGAAGGTAAGCATAAAATTACGACATATGTTGTTCAAAAGTAAAAACAAAACTTATGGACAACCTTATGCGTATATCTGAAGTGCATTACTGAGGTATGCTGTCAAGTGACTTTTCATTGGTGCTTTTTGTGGTTTGATGTTGAAAATCTTCTGATGTGTAATTCTTTTGCAATTTTTAAACTCTGGGATGATTATTTTAAATGTGCATTTATACACTATGCACCATTGGTTCTCAACTCTGGGCCTGGGGACACCCACCATTCTTCACGTTTTGTATGTCTTCTTTATTTAACACACATAATTCAGATCATCAGCTCATTAGGAAAGAACGCAGGGCTGACCCTGACCAATTTGCTGCCCTAGGCAAAATTTTACCTGGTGCCCCATGCATCACCTCCGCTTCGCGTCGGGATCCTGATCAGCCTGTTGGGGCTGTATTCGCTATAACAACTGCCTCACTCTACATTATCCCTTACATATATATACACATTACAGCCTAAACACAAGTCAAGTCACCTTTATTTATATAGCACTTTTTATAATACAGATTATTTCAAGGCAGCTTTACAATGATAACAGGAAAATAGTGCAAAAAAGTTTGCTTCTCCTGTACAGCAGATCTAGAAGAAAATAGTGTCATAGTCCAGCTTAAGTAAGTTCAGTGATGGTTTATTTTAGTTGTAAATAAGTTATTAATTTAGTTCATTTAATTATAGCCACTCTGGATAAAACAGTGATGTCATCGTCCAAATGTCATTCATGCACAAACTATTCATGGAGCACAAGCAAAAGTGTTTGTTTTCCCATTGATGGTAGCAATTTTCCACTAAACTATGGCACGTTTCATGTTTTTTCATGTTTTCACCATAAATGAAACTGAGAAATGTCTTCTTAAATGTGAATTTTACACAAAACATTGCTATTTTAATAAACCTGTATATACGGTAAATATCATTACTAATTTTGGCAACTAAAAAAAAAAAAAAAACTGCACAAAGTGTAAAACATTAATTAAAAAAGTGATAGTAGGCCTAAATGCATATAAAAAAAACTGACATGATTGTTACAAAATCACACTGTCTGCGGCCTCTGGAGAACTCAGAACAACTGCTAACATAAAGTTTAAGGGTAAAAATAACTGCAATTAAATTATAGTATCTTACTACTATACGATTAGATAAACTGTTAATTTATTCCATCACTTTACCTCTGTCTTTATCTCCTTCTATAATCTTCTCTTCTTTTTGACACTGTATCCATTGCAGACTATAATGTTAATGCTAATTTATAATGTGTCATGTAAATTCGGCCATCCGTCACAAACAGGCAATTTTCACTTGTCTACACCTGGCGCGAGCTGCCAGGCCCGTTTCTACAGGGGTGCTTGAGTGTGTTAAGCGCCCTCAAACAAAAGCAATGCTATCTACATTGGATGCGGCGAGAGGCGACACTACACAACAAGTTACCAACAGTAAACTGATCGCGCGCGCTCTGTTTCTGACGCACTTCAAGCGCTCGCTGGGCGGGGGAAGATTGATGCGCCGGACGGAGTCGGGGGACTTAGGTTTTTGTGGAGTTTTTTTGCTTTATTTGGTAGTATTTCGAATTAATGGTTTTAAAATAGTATTAGTTAAAAAATGTTTTAAAAAAAATCAAAAAAAAAAAAAAAAAAAAAAATCAATCGTTCACTCATTTTGGCGCCCCTATGGATGAGTGTCGCCCCTAGCATTTGCCTATTCCGCCTATGCCGCAGGCCGGCCCTGAAAGAACGTGAACTGAACTGAACTGAGTGCATCAGATAAAGGAGACATACTAAATGTGCACAGCAGTGGTCCCAAGGAACAGAGTTGAGAACCGGAGTGAAAATAAATTAGCCTGACGTCGTCATACTCAGGGTGCTTTCACATGTAGTTCGGTTCATTTGGTCCGGACCAAGGGCGAAAAATGATACTTTGTTGCATTTTTCAGCTGTTTTGGTTCCTTTTCACACCACACTGATCGCGCTGGTCCGAATCAGTTTATGAATTGATAAAACGAACCAAAATGCAGTCACGTGACAACATCCACATCGCTCGTTGGCCAGTCTTGAACGCATGCATTTCCATAACTGCACTTCGTTTGGTCAGAATTAACGTGCGGGAAAATTCCAACAGAACTCCCGTAGGTAAACAAAGAGGTGGAAAATCCGGCAGACAACGCGCCAATGTTTACTATGGAGAGACGACTACGTGGGCTGATTGTATCCTTCGTCATATTATTATATAGTTTACACCACTTTAGACAAACAATAATATTTGAGAATGAAGCGAGGATGCGGCTCGAAAATAATGTTAATAATTTCAATCTGGCTCCGCACCTCCTCACAACTCCAAGTTTGTCCGCGAGCTGCCATGCTTAAAGTGCAAACTGTCAACAAACATTTCTCCTCATCACATAATGCACAGCACAGCTGACTACGGCAACTGGTTTAGTGCAAAATGCGCAGTTCTTTGGCAGTTGGTTCTGTTCTACCCCTTTTCCACCAACAAGAACCGGGTGCTGGTTCAGAGCCAGAGCCAAAGCTGGTTCAGAGTTGGTTCGACTGACGAGCTTACTAAGAACCGGTTTGCCTTTCCACCGGCTAGAGAGCCACAACAGAGCCAGATCTTACGTCACTGTATACGTCTCATGTTGCCCAGCAACCGCTAGTGCGGTAGCGCCAAACACAAACACGCCAGGCTTGTTCGAGATGCATCGGCTTCTCGCAGATCGATCGCCGCATGACATCAAAGCACTACGATAGCGATCTAAAAGCACAAGGAGTCGTATGCTCTCCAAACACTCTCGCAGCTCCGATCGGTCCTCGCCGCTCCGATGCATCCGATGCATCTCCACCTCTTCGAGCAGGTCTCGGTACGCTTGTTTGGTCCGCTTTTGGTGCGCACCCGAGTGCGATTGCCGCTTTCACACCTGCCCAAACGAACCGCACCAATGGGGAAAACGAACTCTAGTGCGATTCAACCGAACTAAATGAGGCAGGTGTGAAAGCACCCTCACAGATTCTAGTCAGAATGTTGTTGGCAGGGCTAAGTTCGACTGGCATCCAGGCTAAAAATAAATAGTTGAACCATATGGAAAAGATAGCCTATGATATCCTAAAGCTCTAATCTTTTGTTTAATTTTGCTAAATGCTAAAGCAAAATATCAATACATTTCAGCAGTCTTTCTGAGACTATAACAGGGTTACTGACTCATTACCTTGATCAGGGACGGACTGGGGCTAAAAAACAGCCCTGCACTTTCTCCCAAATAGGCCCATCATCCGGCCATTCGCCCCTGTGCAACAGACACTAGCCAGGATGTCCTGATACTATGCCACAATACTGTAGCCTATCAGACAAAGTATCCACAGCAAGTAACATATCAAACCAATGATGATAATTGGGGTTGTATTTATTAATGAAGCCTCAGCCTTCAAATAAAAACAAAAAAATGAACAATGCCATAAAATGCAAATAATGAAATGCCACTGCAGGCAGAAACCCCAAATTACACAAACTTATAATTATAAAACATAGTTATATACCAGGGGTCTCCAACCTCCAACCAACCTTTTTGTGTGCGAGGGCTACCTCAAGGGATAAAATAATAGAAGGGATTTTTGTTTGTTATACTCAAATATTTATTATACATATAACATGGTGGTGCTTTTTTACTTCACACCATCATATGCAAAATAATAAAATATCTTGATATTCTGGTTCAGACTTACAAGCGTTTAAAAAAAAAATCAACAATTCCTGAAAAATTATGAAAATATTTATTGATTTTTTTGTTGATTTTCTATAAACCTATTGTATGTGTTATCAAAAACAGTAGCCCAAACATTTAGTATAAATATAAATGCAAAAATAAATAAATAAACTGCCATAACTTCTTAACAAAAACATAAGCCTACTGCATTACATTTAATACATAGCCTATATAGGCCTACATGACTATATTAATATAACAGCATTTTTAATATGAATTTATACAGGTACATTTCTGCCAAAAAAATGTTTGTTTTACTACAGTTAATTCATAAGTTGTGGAGTGAAATGTCTTCTGACTGGTTTGTTCTTGGAACAATGTTTCGCCTGTTTTTTGCGTCAATATGTTGAGAATATCAGCGATGTTTCATCTGGCTTTTAACAAGCTTAAATCACATAGTCATCTGTGGGTTTATAAGAGAAATAGAGAATTCTGCGCTGAATTGAAATGCTTCTCAGTGGATCGCGCAGCTCTGTGTAATAATGTTCGCGTGATCGAGATCAGCTTTGGCCGCGATCGCTGTTTTTTGGGCCGAGCTGATGCTCTGCGCTGCTCAGATCAAACAAGTTTTGTTCCGCTTTTTGAGCGTTTGCCATTTGATGTTTCTCATACTCAACGCAAATAACAGCGTATAATTAAAGAGAGTTGGGTAATTTTGTAGAGGCAAAAGTGCAAATGTTTACTTGCACCGGCACGAAAAAAGGTCGCAAAATGATACCATTTAGTCGAGGTCTGGTGCCCCGATTTGCAGTGGAGCGCGCTATTGGCAAGTTGGGGATAGAATGTGTTTAGCGGGCAACTCACAGGCATTACGTCGGAGACCACTGCTATGTACTATAACTTAACTATTCAAATATAATGTAAGCAAATTTAAAAGTGCAGTATAGGTAGCCTAAGCCTTATAAAACTAACTTTCTGTCAGTGGCTAGTAGGCCGACTCTTCTTCCTCAGTTGTTTTTTTTTACACGTAGCGTATAAGTGATCGTATTAGTGCCCCTGCTGTTGGCTGTTCATATTGCTTTATTACACTTTTTTTTGTGCCGATCCGACGGCCCTCAGTTGGACGGCCGTTCTGGACTTTTCCAGAAAGCACAGATTGTCAGTCCGTCCCTGACCTTGATACTGATTGAGAAAGACTCTTTAGTTTTCTGTTCATTTTTTGGCAAGCAAAAATTAAATTAAGGATTTTTTACTTTTAAATCAGGAGAGCCACCATGAAATATACTTTTTCCATAATTTATTAATTTCACAATAAATTGTACTCGGTTACTAACGTAACCTCGGTTCTCTCTAGAAGAGGGAACGAGTACTGCGTAAGATATCTTACGCTAGGGGAAAAATCCTTTTTCCGCGAGATATTGAAGCCAAAAATTATCCTTAATTTTTCAATAATGCAAAACGCGTTGCGGCAGCATACAGACATAGGCGAGGCAGCTCGCGCGCCTATTGGCTGTTCTGCGGCAACTGCAGCAGCCTATCGAGCGAGGCCTGGCGTGATGCCAGACCCATTGAGGGTGCTTCGCGCCCGCTGCGTCACATCCCGCCGAAACGGGCGTGGTCTAGGCCTATAAATACCGCTCGCAGGCAGCTATTATCTGGTTTTTCATCACTGAAGCAACCAGAGCGTGTGCATGCACGGCAAGATACGCAGTACTCGTTCCCTCTTCTAGAGAGAACTGAGGTTACGTTAGTAACCGAGTACGTTCTCTTACGAGAGGTCTCTCGTACTGCGTAAGATATCTTACGCTAGGGGACCCAATGCAAGACGCCGTGCATGCAGGGATCTGACACCATAGACCCAAGGGCGAAAGCCCAGGGTTCATATAGTGCACAATCACCCAGGGAACTCACAGGGAGTCCGGGAAGAGGGAGGGGCGAAACCGCACTCTTCCACACATAGCAGCGTCGCTTAGACGCTAATTACATCATACAGACAGGGGTACGGCCTGAACTGATGGGGAAGTGTGGGTCTTACACAGTTTGCCCAAACACATCTTGTGCTATTATTGTACACTGTTGATCATTGAGCTGCGCTCAGCAGACACAGCATTCTGAGCTGATAGCATCAGGACAGACAATACTGGTTAACTAGACCGACAGCAGCCTGGCCTGCAGGGCGGGAACCTCTAGGTTGTAAAACCTTATAAATGTAGACGGGGAGGCCCAGCCCGCCGCTGTACAAATATCTTGCAAGGCAATCCCACTCGACCAGGCCCACGAAGAGGCCATGCCTCTCGTGGAGTGCGCTCTGACACCCAACGGGCACTGCATGCCCTTAGAAGCATATGCTAGCGCAATAGCATCAACTATCCATCTGGATAGGCTCTGTTTCGGCGCGGCTAGTCCTTTAGAGAGCCCACTGAACGAAACAAAGAGCTGCTCTGTCTGCCTGAAAGCAGACGAGCGAGACACATAAGCTCGCAACGCCCTGGCTGGGCAAAGGAGGCTCGCGTCTCTTTCCTCATCAGGGACCGGTAGGGCTGACAGGGAAATGACCTGCGCCCTAAACGGTGTGCTGAGGGATTTTGGAACATAACCGTGCTTAGGTTTGAGTATAACCCTTGAGTCATTTGGCCCAAATTCCATGCACGTCGCGCTCACTGAGAGCGCGTGTAAGTCCCCTATGCGCTTCACTGAAGCGAGAGCCAGCAGAAACACGGTCTTGAAAGACAGATGTTTCAGATCAATCGTCTGCAAAGGCTCGAATGGGCCACCTTTCATGGCTTCCAGTACCGTAGAAAGGTCCCATACAGGGACTGAGGGAGGTCTGGGAGGATTCAGTCTCTTAGCCCCTCTAAGGAAGCGGATGACTAAATCGTTCCTTCCTGTCGACTGACCAAGCGTTGTTCTTGAGAACGCTGCTATAGCCGCCACATAAACTTTGAGCATGGAAGGGGTTCTACCCTTATCCAACAGCTCTTGTAGGAAGGAAAGCACCTCCGTCACTCCACAGTCTGTGGGTGACACGCCACGGGCTGTGCACCAGCCCGAAAACACTGACCATTTCGAGGAGTAGAGACGTCTCGTAGACGGAGCTCTAGCCTGCGTGATCGTGTTTATCACTCCCTTAGGGAGCTCAACATGTACCCGTTGATGGCCCAGACATGAAGGGACCACAATTCCGGGTGAGGATGCCAGATCGAGCCGTAAGCCTGAGAGAGGAGGTCTCTCCTCACTAGCACTGGCCACGGGACAGTGCTCGCTAGCTGCATCACAGCTGGGAACCAAGGTTGGTTCTTCCAGAGTGGCGCCACGAGCAGTACTGAGCATCCTTCTTCCCTGATCCGCTCTATCACCTGAGGCAGGAGAGAGACGGGGGGAAAAGCATAGAGCGGGCGGCGGGGCCATACATGAGCCAGCGCGTCCCTGCTCTTGGAGAAAAACTCCGGGCAGTGAGCGTTTTCTTGAGACGCGAACAGGTCTACTTCCGCTCTGCCAAATTTCCTCCACAGCAGTTGGACTGTCTGTGGGTGTAGAGACCATTCGCCTTCCGGAACATTGTTCCTGGACAGTCTGTCTGGTCCTATGTTTAGGAGTCCTGGCACGTGCGCTGCTCTCAGCGAGCGCAGGTTGCACTGATCCCACACCAGGAGGCGTTCCGCTAGCCTGTGCAGGTTCTTGGACCTGAGGCCGACCTGGCGATTTATGTAGGACACCACAGACATGTTGTCCGAGCGGACCAGGACGTGGCGTCCTTTTATTTGGGGACAAAAACGCGTCAGCGCGTTGTCTACTGCCAGCATTTCGAGGCAGTTTATGTGCAGGAGCTTCTCCCGTTCTGACCACTGGCCGAATAACGGTCTGCCCTCGAGCAGCGCTCCCCATCCCGAGGTGGATGCGTCCGTAGACACCACCTTCACCCTCGAGGAAGTCCCCAGGCTTACACCTGATCGGTACCAGTCGTCCGCTTTCCAAGGTTTCAGAGCTGCAACGCACTTCTGATTGACCTTGAGACGAAGCAAACCGGATGTCCACGCTCGGCGTGGGACTCGCGCTTTCAGCCAGAACTGCAGTGGGCGCATGTGGAGCAGGCCCAGCTGGAGCACTGAGGATGCTGAGGCCATGAGACCCAGCATCTTCTGAAATTTCTTGAGCTGGACAGATGCGCCGCAGCGGAAAGAGTTCGCTGCGTGCTGAATGTCCACCGCGCGCTGTGGTGATAGTCGCGCTATCATAGAAAGCGAGTTCAACTCTGTGCCCAGGAAAGATATCGTCTGACTGGGGGACAGAGAGCTCTTCGCCCAATTGACTCTGAGACCCAAATTCTCGAAGTGATCGAGTAAAATGGTCGTGTGCTCTATGAGCACTGAGCGAGATTGCGCTAGAATCAGCCAATCGTCCAAATAGTTCAGTACTCGCAAGCCCTTCATTCTGAGGGGTGCGAGCGCCACGTCCATGCACTTCGTAAATGTACGGGGTGCCAGGGATAAACCGAACAGCAGGACTGTGTACTGATATGCCTGGCCCTCGAAGGCGAATCTCAAAAATCGCCTGTGACGTGACGCTATTTGTATTTGAAAATACGCGTCCTTCAGATCTATTGACACGAACCAGTCTCCTCGGCGAATCTGCGCGAGGATTTTTCTGGTCGTGAGCATCCTGAACTGTCGCTTCACAAGCACTTTGTTCAGTTGCCTTAGATCTAGTATGGGTCTGAGACCCCCATCTTTTTTCGGTACCAGGAAGTATCTGCTGTATAGCCCTCCTTCGCTCTGAACTTGAGAGAGAGGCTCTATGGCCCCTTTGCTCAATAGTTTCGCCACTTCGGCTCGAAGTAAATGTGCTACTTCTGTTTTTACCGTGGTCTCGACGCACGCCGTATAGCGGCGAGGGCGCCGGCGAGACTGCAGCGAATAGCCTCTTTTTATAATGTCTAGCACCCACTTCGAAACCCCGGGCAGCTTTGCCCATGCATCTGCATGAATAGCTAGGGGTTGAATACGAAGCGCGCTCCGTTCGCTCAGCGATGGAGAGGCTTCGGTGTGCTGTAACACAAGCGTCGCGCTCGTGACATTTGAGGCAGGGGGCGCGCTGATAACAGCGGGCAGATTGCCCGCGCTCGACTCCTCTGCGGCGGTCAACCGAGAGGGGGAGGGCTGGGCGAGTCCCGTAGGAACTGTCATGTCTGTGTGTGGATGTGGGCGCGGGATAGCGGGCACATTTATCACACCGAAAGCATTTTTCGCTTGAGTGAAGCGAATGCCTGTTGGTTTCGTTTTTACAGAAACCGTGAGACATGCATAACGTAGTGTGTGTGGGCACTGGGCACATTTACCACGTTTGATGCGCAATCGATCTGAGTCGATTTTATGTGCGCGAGCCCTGTGTGACAGGCTGTGCTTGCGTGTAGTGATGGGCACTGGGCAGTGGGCATTCTTTCTACACATAAAACACCATCGGCCGTGGCCGGGACACCAGAAAATACACTCTCTTGGGGATTTATCTGGGTAGCCGTAAAAACAGCTTTTGTGTGCAGGCAAGCGGGCAACAGAACTGGCTTGTTGGCTGCAGAAAACACTGGACCAGTCACATTTGCTGGAACTGGACGAGTGAATAGCTTTGGTGGAAGTCTGGCCGCAGCGGGACTCAAACACCGTCGTTTTCCTAGGCGTGCTAGGACGACTTCGGGGCCTCGGGCTTTACCACAATCCTAGGCCGCGGGCCGCGCATGGTGGGGCGGCGGCCGGATGAGCGGGAGCGCGGTCTCGCACCTCGGGCCTGGCTGCGCTGCGAAGTGGCGGCAGTGGGCGGTGGCTGGGGCTGTGAGCTCTGTGCAGACGGTTTCGCACGGCCTGCTGCAGAGCTGGAGCGCTTCGGGAGGAAGTGCTTCATAGCCTGTGACGCTTTCTGTACCTCGGCGAATCTCTCCGCAAAGTCCTTCACGGAGGATCCGAAGAGGCCGGCGGGAGAAAGCGGGGCGTCGAGGAACGCGGTGCGCTCGGACTCGGCCATCTCCGAGAGCGTCAGCCAGAGGTGCCTCTCAGTCACAGTGAGAGAGGCCATAGTCCGCCCAATTGCCTGTGCCGCGGACTTAGTGGCACGGAGAGCGAGGTCCGTGGCGCTCCTCAAGTCCGGCACGCAGATCGCTTCAGGTCCCTTCTCATCCAGCTTTCGGAGGAGATCGGCCTGGAAGATCTGAAGTGTGGTCATGGTGTGCAGCGCTGACACAGCTTGCCCGGCGGCGGAGAAAGCGCGGCGGAGCAGGCTTGACGTCGTGCGGCAAGCTTTAGAGGGTAGGGCCAGCTTAGCGCGCCGTCCAGCGGAGGGCGGGCATAAGTGGGCCGCTATCGCCTCTTCGACCGGCGGCAGCGAATGGTATCCCCTGTTCTTGGCATCGTCAACTGCAGAGAATGCCAGAGAAACAGATGGACGCACTCTAGCTGAATAGGGGGCGTTCCAGGACTTAGCGACTTCTTCGTGTAGCTCAGGAAGAAAGGGCGCTGGTTTGGACGCAGGCGAAGCGCGCTCCCCAGGCAGGAAAAAGCCATCCAGCCGGTTGTGAGCGGGCTGCTCGGGCGAAGACCACTCGAGGCCGAGGCTCACCGCGGCCTGTACGAGCACTCGCATGAGCTCTGTCTCGATGGACGCTCTCTTGCCTGACGAAGTGCGGGCAGGGGGCGCGAGATCCTCAGAGCTCACCTAATCCTCACTGCCTGACGCCAGGATAGAGCAGGAATCCTCTTCTCGCAGCAGGGCTTCCTCGTCAGCAATGTCGACGGAAGCGGTGGCAGACAGCGGCCGCTGTCCGTCAGGAAGAGAGGCTGACGAAGCCGGTGAAGCAGGCGGGCGAACAGCTTTGGCGGCTGGGGGAAGGTTCGGGGACCCGCTGGGCACGGCGCTTTTTACGGCGCGACACCGCGGCGGGCGGGGGAGCAGTCTCGGCGAAGAAGGCCAGGCGAGTCCTCAGAGTCGCCATGGGCAGTAGCTCGCAGTGAGGGCAGCCGCCATCAGCGAGCGCGAGAGCTGCATGTTCCTCACCCAGGCAGGAAACGCAGATCACATGGCGGTCCCCGTCGCTGAGTGTGGCTCTGCACGAGCCGCAGGAAGGCATCTTTAAAAAGACGCTGCTCGTTTAGGATGTGTGTGGCGGCAGCCACACACACACACAATACAGAGACCGAAAAGGATATAGGCGCCGGAAAGCGCAGCAGGAAGGCAAGGAAGGCGGCGCGGCCAGCGACTTCAGTGACTCGTCCCGCTGAAGGTGCTCTCTCTCAACGACGCGGCTTCTCTCCAGCTCCAGCGATACGTGTGCTTCGCTTGAAGGATGAAAAATCAGATAATAGCTGCCTGTGAGCGGTATTTATAGACCTAGACCACGCCCGTTTCGGCGGGATGTGACGCAGCGGGCGCGAAGCACCCTCATTGGGTCTGGCGTCACGCCAGGCCTCGCTCGATAGGCTGCTGCAGTTGCCGCAGAACAGCCAATAGGCGCGCGAGCTGCCTCGCATATGTCTGTATGCTGCCGCAACACGTTTTGCATTATTGAAAAATTAAGGATAATTTTTGGCTTCAATATCTTGCGGAAAAAGGATTTTCCCCTAGCGTAAGATATCTTACGCAGTACGAGAGACCTCTCGTAAGAGAACAATTCACAACAAGCCTTGGCGTTTCAGAGATACTCTGACTCAGTTGCCTTGCTAACAATTTGGCCGTTGTCAAAGTTGCTCAGATCTTTATTCCTGCCCATTTCTCCTGCATTCAATACATTGAATATGATTGTTTGCTTACCATCTAATCCAGTAATGTGCGGTGAAATCTTGTCATGGGTAGGCTGTGACCTATCAATGTGGCATATATGTTCATATATTAATTCAGCAACCCAAGTTCAATATCAGGCATCATCACATCGCTGCCTGCATACAGCAAAGTCAGTCATATGTGAGGCTAATGCCCAATCAAATCTAATAATCAAATTAATGGACACATCTATCTTATGACTTATACAACAAACAAATGTTTTGTGCGGGACACAGTAAGAGAGGGAGGCGGCGCGGTGTCAGCGAACCGACAACCAGCCTAGTCACTCCTTCAAAATGCGCAAACGCGCACAGACAGCCACACACACACACTATTGGTCTGGTGACGGCGCACCAGGATTTGAATAGGCTACAGTCAGAAAACATTGCTTTAAAGTACAAAAACAGCTTATTCGCTCCTACAAACTGCGTTACGCGCACACACCGACACGCAGTTGTCATGGTGAAACATACAATCATTTGGTAACTTATCTCTGAAAAGCCCTGAATGTGCTCTGTACAGGACATGTAATGTCTCAGAAAAATCGCTAAAACATAATGTCCTCTACAGAGGACAAAACACTATAGTAGGTACTAGGTAGTCAGGAGTTTTACATATAAATTGTCTCTGGTTTTACTAATCACAACTAGGTAAGCAAGATGATACGCACCTTTGTACGAACAACAGTGTTTTCACAACTCGGCGGTTTGTAGGCTTCCAAGTCATGAACCCAGCCATTTGTGAACTGAACGTGGGCTTCCATAGATTTATAATTACGAAACTGAGCCTCGGAATAAGCACTCACACCACAGACTAAATAAACAAAAATATCTGGAAATGTCAGAGGAGGTAAATCGTCGGGGTCTCGAGTATATTCTCTTGCAGGCACCTCATACGGATCCATATTTCCGATCAATGACATCTTTTCCATGTACCGTTTTCTTGCGTCAGGTAGAAGTTTGTCTCTGTATAGTACATTTCGTTCTTTTAATCGACTTTTCAACATTTTGTTTCGTGTAGTAAGTGATTGTTTTAAATCTCGCCCGATGTGGCCTCACAAAATGGCGGCGCACTCTTGTTTACGTCCCAGAATGCACTGCGCAGTGACGTCGGTTGCCAAGCCCGAGAGCGAGTGGGTCACGTGACATGAAGCAAGCTCGGTCTCTGCCTCAATGTTGATCATTCAAGACAGCATGAGAACTGACTGCGCATGCGCAAACCTACGTAAACTACGTTCTATGGACCGAAGAGGCACTGCTAACCTCTGCCTCAATGGCCATGGCTTTGAATTTCCTGCATGAAACAATGGTTTTAGGAGCAAACAATGGCAAAATTAGTATATTATGTGTGTATTCCTGAACATTTTTGTTACAAAAATTTATATTTGGAATAAAATAAATGCAATTAATAATGTGGTGAATTAATAAAGTTCTTGGAATTAATAAATGTAATGTCAACATTTCCTTTGGTGAGGCACTGCCTACCCTGCCTACCCTGACTGCACGTCCCTGATCTAATCTACCCATTCCTAAATATGTGGCCTTGTTAGGAAATGATCAACAATATTCACTTCAACTGTGACTAGTCATAATATTTTGGCTCATCAATGTATATTACTATTGTTTTGCGTGCAAAAGCAAGTAATATGATGATTTGCAGCTCAAGAATTATTTCTGATTATTGTCAATACAACTGTTTTTTTTTTTTCTGGAATATATATGCAGCCACATAAAGCTACTCTCACCTTGAGTTGCAAATTTAATAGGATTTATGTAAAATATTGTAATTAATACAGTACTACTATTTTCAGCTTCATATTGTCAGAAGCTAACATTTTGAGGCAGGAAACACTGTGGTCTCTCTTCATTACCCACTGTTGTACTTGTTAATAAGGGCAATATATGCCTCGTCAAATTTTCTTGACTTTTTACCGCAACGGTTGCGCCACAACCGAGGCTGTCACTTGGACACGGATAAAGTGAATGTTACAAACCCATTTGGGTAACATTTTATTTTGATGATAATTTTTTTAACATCCTGTTGAATATAAGTAACACTGCACCTATGTGTCAACTAACACTCATCAGTGTATTAGTAGACTGTCTGCTTAATATCTGCTAACTCTTTATTGTGTTGGTCCCCCAACAAGCATTCTACTGACTATAAGTAACTTTGCAACTGCATGTCAGCTTATTCTAAACCTAATCCTACCAGTCTACTAGTACTCTATTAATACTCTAATGAGAGTTAGTAGACATGTAGGTGCAACAGTATATAGTCAACAGAATGTGTTAAAGGGACCATCAAAATAAAGTGAAACCCCATTTGTCATTTGTGTCAGAGCGCTGTAGGCTACATCCGAAATAGAACGGGGTATCAGTTTACCATCAGGGACTTGTTGTGATGCACCGCATCTAGTAGATAGCATCACTGAAGTGTCACTGGTTATAATGGGTTCTATTTTCTTTTGTCGCATCGCGCCACTAGCATCTGGTGTAGGCTCGCTGTTTTGCTATTTGTGAATTTTATGTAGATTCATTGTCTGCTTTATATTTCTTTGTATTACTTCATTTAGATCTCTGTGCCCCCCAGTTTGAGAACCACTGATGTTGGTCGTTATTGTTTAACTGTAGGCCTATTTCTTCTTATCTTCTTTGAGAAACAGAAGTCAGAGCTCAATAAAATCAGCAACAGTTTTCTCATGTTGTTATTGGACCACAGAAAAAGCTAAATGCTCTGTGTGATTGGTCAATGACTCATTATCTTTTGTGGTATTTGCCGCTTTCAGTCATGCAAGCGATACGATTCTTGTAAACAAGTTGGGCAAGTGTCATGTTGTTCTGCGTCTCTCTGTGTTCCATTGCTCTTCTTATAAATCAGTGGTTCTCAGCCCTGGACCTGGAGTCCCTTCAGCACTGCACATTTTGATTGTCTCCCTGATCAAACATACCTGATTCAGGTCATTAGTTAATTATTAGGTACTCCAAGACCTAAAATGTGTGTGTCAGACAAAGGAGACATTCAAAATGAGCAGTGTTGGGAGGCCACAGGGTTGAGAACTACTGTATAATAGTTTTAAATCGTCATGTTTTTCTCGTACATTGTTTATTCACAGTCTGTTTAAAAACTGGCAAAATACTTGGAGAATATTGGTCAAGAACATAACAATTTCTTATTTTTTTTTCCACATAATATTTGACATTTTAAAATTAGTCACTTCTTTTTGTTTTCATTTTCAGAAGTGCTGTTGGGGGAACAATAATTACACACCATCAAATCCACCCTCAGAGTCAGTTTATGAAGAGATGAAACGGAGCAATTTGAATGCCCAGCCCACTGTACGGACATTCATCAACCCGGACTATCAATCTTCCAAGCAACTTCGATAAATACTTGTGATTGATAAGGCTTTAGGTTGTTTTACTGTCTATTTGGATTGGCAAAGCTTTCAAATGATTTATTGCTTTATATTTTAATTCTTATGTAGCTTTTGTGTGTAATTTTTTTTTTTTTTTTTTTTTCAAAGTTATATCTGTTTGTATTCTGCTGGTTGCCGCCCCATCTACCAATTTTTCATTTACTGTACTTACATTCTCACCTACCTACTGTTGTTTTGTGTGCTGTCTTTGTCAATTGCCTTTATTGTTGTTTGTTTATTGTAAAGCGTCCTTGAGCCCTGGAAAGGCGCTATATAAATAAAACTTATTATTATTATTATTATTAATAATAATCATTGTTTCTGCAGCCTTCTTTCAGTTTAGAATGTGAGGCATCATTCTTTTCATTTAGTGTGAATATCAAGCGATTCAATTTAAAATGCTGTAGATCAGGGAGAATTAAAAACAGTTCAAGTGTTAAGAATTAAAAAAAAATATGCAGCAGTTGAAGAGAGAAATGTCAAAGACCTCACTTGTGGTTAAGTTTGTGCATGTGCAAAGGAGCCTAAAGCATTTTGTGAAGTGTCTGTAAGTTTCAGTCTAACACTATAGGCCAGTGGTGAAATGACTGATGGCATTAAAGTAACAAATCACATTTCACTCATATTTCGTTTATAATAATGCTAATCAGAAAAGCCATTTTCCCTCATGGGAAACTTGAAGCTAAACACTGCACTGCACCTGTTTGTGTTTGTATTTTACTTTCTGATGTTCATTTTTCTACTTGGGTTTCCACCTTAACCAATAACCTCATTTGCAGTTGTGGTCATGTTTTCTTCCTCTCTATAACCTTTCAAAATGCATCAAAACACGTATGTTTCTTGTGTTTACTAACAATGTTAGTAGAGTTTTAAATGTACAGCTTTATTGTATTAAAAGTGCTAAAGTATGTTGTTAACTCATCATCCAACATGATTGCATTTGAATGTATTTTACTTAGTATCTCTTGTCTCTGAATATGTTGTTGTGCACAATATTGTAAACCTTAACATTGTAAAAAAAAAAAAAAAAAAAAAAAAAAGCAACAATACAACAAAAAATATTAAACAATTGTCAAAATGTTTTCAGATCAATTCAGGTGGATTTATTATACCTCAAATGTTTTTCAGTACAACACCAACTAATTCATTCAAGAATTTTTTTGAATGACATTATAAAACACTAATACGGCACAAAATTCTGCTCTGCACAAAGAGAAATTTCCAACTCTCTTTCTCTCCCTTTCACTTTCTGTCATACATGCACACATGTATGCCTTTTAGGTAAATGCTAAATGTTTTAGTAAAATATTGTCATGTCTGTAGAGTTAAAATACTTAAGATTATCACACTATACTATAGTATATCACACATGTATATTAGCTACATGCAAAGCCAAAAAGGTATTACTTTCATTAAGAGACCTCCTAACATATACAAAAGTACAATAACATGGAAAAGCAATGCAATGTAAAAGGCAACGCAACATTATTTAATTGTAAAAGTTTAAAAGTATGGCATTTGTAAATAACTAAAAAAATTTAATAAGGATATATATGATATACACCAGCAGTATTTAATAATAGTAGGTCCATTCTCTGTTTGCCCACACTGATGATGTTTGACCAGTAATATATAGCTCCACATGGGTCTGTGGTCAGAAGCATCATCCTGTTTATCTTCTGCTTTGTAGCTGGTTTTCACAGTAAATGACATGTTTGACCACAACATATCTCTTGTGCATGAAAAACAAGTTACATTCCTGCCAAGATGAACTGAATTCTTTTAAATGCATTTGGACCTGGTATAAATAAAAAGGTGACTAAACCGCTGAGCAGTTTAGCATGCATTAATATAGAAACCCATATATTTTCTCTTGGTTGCTTCTGTTTCAGTTACATTTTTGTAGGGATGTGGGTTATTTTGTTTTGAGATTGTCACCAATAAACATCTAGTTAATGCACATGCACAAACATTTGTGTATGGTAGACCACCCTGGCTCTCAGCCAGGACTCCAGACCCGCCTGAGCGTCCCTGGTGCAACCCTCCCGTCCCACCCTGGGGGGGGCGTGGTCGGCAGGTGATTCTCATTTCCAGTGCCTATTTATACTCACCTTGTGCGTCTTGTGTTTGTCAGATCGTTGTTTGTGGATGTGTCCCAGTACTGTTCCTGTTCCTCCTCGGTTCCCCGTGTTTCCAGCCTATGTCTTCGTTTGGGAGTTTCACCGTTGCAGTTTTGTCTTCTCGTCTCATCTTCACTGGGATTTCACCTCACTTGTCTGACCGTGCATCTTCGAGTTGCCCACGCAAGCCTGCGCTGCCAACGAGGTGAGCCTAACTATTGTAGAGCTTTCTTGACCAAATGCTCTATGTTCTTTGCTCTTCAGCCGCAGACATTTTGCACTGAAGATTCGAAGATGGCTTTCGTGCTTACTCTGCTGTCTGGGTGTGCGGCTTTGTGGGGGACGGCGGTGTGGGAGAACCAACGAACATGCTGTTCCTCGTTCGCGGCACTCTCTGAGGAAATGAAGAGGGTGTTCGACCGGGCAGTCGCAGGGAGAGAGGCGGCTCGCCAGCTCGCGGACATCGTTCAGGGAGAAAGACCTGTCGCTGACTATTCCATCGAGTTCCGCACCCTCGCCGCAGAGTGCTGCTGGAACGAGGAGGAGCAGTGGGACATCTTCCTGCATGGGCTGGCTGACCGCATCCAACGTGAGATCTACACCCTGGAGCTACCCACGAGTCTCAACGGATTAATCGACTTGGCTCTGTGAGTGGACGCTCGCTTGCATCGCATCCGTACGACTCCGGTTCATAGAGATTTTGGACTCCTTCAGCCCAGCGGTCGTGATGCGGTCAGCCCCATCGACAATCACGAGCCCATGCAGGTGGGTCGAGCCCGGCTCTCCCGGGAGGAGAGGGAGAGAAGGAGATCCCGGGGATTATGCCTCTACTGAGGAGGTTCGGGTCACTTTCTCAATAACTGTCCTGTAAAAGAGCTAGCCCGGCAGTAGAGAAGAGGATTCTGTCGGGCGGGGTCTCCATCCAGAAACCCTCTTCCACTCTCCTTCCGGTGAGATTGCAGTGGGCAACTCACACTCATCACTGTCAAGCTCTTATCGATTCCGGAGCGGAAGCTAATTTTATGGACTGGACTGGACTGTAGCACACAAACTTCAGATACCCATCATACCACTCACCAACGAGATTTCCGTCAACGCACTCAATGGTCAAGAGTTACCCACTATATCTTACACCACCATTCAGTTAACTCTCATCACTTCCGGCAATCATTCCGAAGAACTGTCATTCCTGCTTCTGGACTCCCCCTGGCTCGTGCAGCATAACCCCAGGGTTGACTGGGGACATAACTCCATTTCTGCCTGGAGCACTGAATGTTATGCGTCTTGTTTAATGTCTGCTGGTTCGTCTTTGTCCAGTTCTGTCTTGCAGGAGGAGTCGGTGAATTTGTCAAACGTGCCCGCAGAGTACCTCGACCTGAAGGAAGTGTTCAGTAAATCCAGAGCTGCTTCTCTTCCTCCGCATCGTCCCTATGACTGTGCTATAGATCTTCTGCCAGGTACATCTCAGCCTAAAGGCAAGTTATACTCTCTTTCTATTCCCGAGAGGGAGGCCATGGAGAAATACATTTCTGATTCTCTGGCATCCAAGTTCATTCGACCTCCAGCAGGGGCGGGGTTCTTTTTTGTGGGGAAGAAAGACAGTTCCCTGCGACCGTGTATTGATTACCGAGGGCTGAACAACATCACGGTAAAGAATATCTATCCTTTGCCGTTGATGTCTTCATCCTTCGAGCGGTTGCAGGGAGCTTCGGTCTTCACAAAATTGGATTTACGTAATGCTTATCATTTGGTCCGCATCAGGAAGGGGGATGAATGGAAAACCACGTTTAACACCCCCAGGGGGCACTTTGAATATTTGGTCATGCCTTTCGGGCTTTCCAACTCCCCAGCGATTTTCCAGGCACTCGTCAATGACGTGCTGAGAGACATGCTGCCCTACAAAGGCAAAAGACCTTAAGTCGCTAGAGTGTGGAACTGAGAAAAATGACTCTAAAGATTTTTAGTTGTCCCGCCAAATTAATTATAGGTAGGACACTGGAAATCTGGCAAATAGATGTTTTAGTATTGGAAATTATATACATAAAAAAATCTTGAGCTCAAACTTGACTTTTGACCACTATTTTAAAGTTACTGTACTCTGCCTATGTATTGTCAGCAAAAAGTGAGAAGTCATGCCAAGGCAAAAGGCAGTAACTTCCACATTATCAATATTTAGTTGCTGATCACCATTAAGAAAATCATTATAGTACACACCTGTATAAAATCTAGTGATCATGGCATTTATTTTGTATGATTTACAATTATTTATAGCCATCTACTTATTGCTATCCTGTGCTTTGGTTGCATTCTGATGGCATTATTAATACATTTGACATGACAAAATACCTATAGTCCAGCGTTGACTCGACCGCGTTTAGGGCGGGGCTGAAGGGGAAGTTTTGGCACTCTGCCAGCTAATTTGCCGAGCTTTAATTCTTGGTTGTATTCATCTGATACGGCAATGTGTAACGTTTTTCTGTCAACTCTGCATAATCCTTCGCGATCGATATCGCACGTTTGTCGATGGAGCAGACCATACTAAATGTTCTGACCGCTCTGAGGACATCAGAAGTTGGAGCGACTGATGGCAGCTGTACAAAGTACACAGGCTACACCGTAATTTTAATTTTAATGGACATTAAAACAAAGGCAGATAACCGTACAATCTGGTAGGTAGCATTATTTGATTGAACACCGGCACAGTAACTTCATATTGACGCGCGGCTAAACAAAGGCAGAGCACCGTAACTCGTAATTTGAGCGTTCCAAAACAAAGCCAAAGAGCGGTAACTGATGTTACGGTGTTCTGCCTTGGTTTCTCATGGGCTTTTGGAAGTTACTGTTAAGACAAATCATTATTTTCTCGAAAAAAAACCGGAATTGATTCAAGATACTTATCCACATGATAAATAAGGTCTTGAATGTGCCAAAAATATAAATAACTCATTTTCGACCAAAAACGAAATTACGGTCTTTTGCCTTTGCACGGCAGCATGGTAGACCAGTTCATATATGTCTACCTGGATGACATATTGATTTTTTCTTCGTCTCTCCAGGAACAGACGAGTGCTTCAGAGGTTGCTAGAGAAGGGTCTTTTTGTCAAGGTGGAGAAATGCGCTTTTCATGCACAGTCTGTCCCTTTCTTAGGTTACATCATCTCATCTGAGGGAGTGCGTATGGATCCTGACAAGGTTAAGGCTGTGGTGGATTGGCCAAGTCCAGATTCCCGTAAGGCCCTACAGAGGTGTCTGGGATTCGCCAATTTTTACCGACGTTTCTTTCGTAATTTCAGCCAACTAGCCGCTCCTCTGACAGGCTTGACCTCCCCCAGAACGATGTTCAGGTAGTCCGATGCAGCCGAGGCTGTATTCGCCAACCTGAAGAGCCGCTTCGTTTCAGCTCCCATTCTGATAGCTGCTGATCCATCACGTCAGTTCGTGGTGGAGGTCGACGCGTCAGAGGTGGGGGTAGGTGAAGTACTCTCCCAACGCTCTTCCACAGACAATAAGATGCACCCTTGCGTGTTTTTCTCTCACCGTTTATCGCCTACCGAACGTAACTATGACATTGGTAACAGAGAGTTGTTGGCGGTCAAGTTAGCGTTGGAAGAATGGCGACATTGGTTAGAAGGGTCGGGGGTACCTTTTATCGTCTGGACTGACCACAAGAACCTAGAATACATTCAATCTGCTAAAAGAATCAACTCCAGGCAGGCTCGGTGGGCTCTTTTTTTCGGTCGTTTTGATTTTACTCTCTCGTACCGCCCGGGTTCCAAAAACATCAAACCCGATTCTTTATCTCGTATTTTTGATCAGTCCGAACGCCCGTCTACTCCCGAGTGTATTTTACCCGAGACTCTATTCATCTCCACACTCACATGGGAGGTCGAATCGAAGGTCAAGACGGCCTTAGAAGGGGTAGCGCCTCCGCCCGGTTGCCCACCGAATCGGTTGTTTGTGCCGGAGGGATTACGGTCCGACATTATTCGATGGGGTCATTGTTCTAACGTGGCGTGCCACCCAGGAGTAAACCGTACCAGCTTTTTGGTCAAGCAATGATTCTGGTGGCCGTTGATGGCTCGCGACATTCGAGATTTTGTTTTGGCTTGCTCGGTTTGTGCCAGTGGTAAGACTTCCAATCGACCTCCAGATGGGTTACTCCAACCGCTGTCTGTCCCTTCGAGACCCTGGTCCCATATTTCGCTAGATTTTATTACCGCCCTCCCACCCTCCCAAGGCAAGACGGTTGTTTTGACCGTAGTGGACCGGTTCTCGAAAGCGGCTCATTTTATTCCCTTGCCTAAATTACCCTCTGCCAAGGAGACAGCAGTGACTGTCATTGATCACGTCTTTCGTTTACATGGCCTCCCGACGGATGTGGTCTCTGACAGGGGGTCCCAAATTGTGTCCAAATTTTGGCAGAAATTACTGGGGGCCACTGTCAGTCTGTCCTCGGGTTACCACCCCCAGAGCAATGGTCAGACCGAGAGAGCCAACCAAGATTTGGAGAGAATGTTGCGATGTGTGGTGTCTAAGAATCCTTCCTCCTGGTGCCAACAACTTTCTATGGTGGAGTATGCGCACAACTTGTTACCAGTGTCATCTACGGGCCTATCTCCGTTTGAGTGTAGTTTAGGGTACCAGCCACCAATTTTTCCTAGCCTGGAATCCGAAGTCGCGGTTCCCTCCGCTCACGCCTTCGTCCAGAGGTGTCACTGTACATGGACCAGAGCCCGTGAGACTCTGCTCCAGGTAAGGGCACGCACCAAGGTTAAGGCCGATCGCCACCGGTCAAGACCTCCCGTATACGTCGTCAGTTCCAAAGTGTGGCTTTCTAACAAGAATATTCCTACCACTCCGTTTCGAATAAGTTAGCTCCTAAATTCATTGGCCCGTTTCCTGTCACCAAAATCATTAGTCCGGTGACAGTCTAAAAAAAAAAAAGACAGACTCAAACTTCATCCTGCGTACAGGAGAATTCATCCTGTGTTCCATGTGTCCAAATTAAAGCCCATATTTATTCTCCCATTAATCCGCCGGCCCCGTTTCCTCCACCGCCTTGACTCGTAGATGGGGAACCTACTTATTCTGTAAATCATATTCTGGACTTGAGACGGAGGGGACACAGATTTCAGTATCTGGTGGACTGGGAAGGTTACAGTCCGGAGGAGAGAAGCTGGATTCCTGCTAGGGACATCCTGGATCAATCCCTTATTGATGATTACAATCAGCAGGTAGGATCTCCTGGGAGCTCCAGGAGGCGCTCCTAGGGGGAGGGGTACTGTCACGGTTGATGAATTTATTGACTCTTCCTTGCGTTGTGTTTATGTGTGTGTGTGTGGGCGTGGTCGCTGATTATCCTCCGGGAGAATCAGCGGCAGGTGATTCTCATTTCCAGTGCCTATTTATACTCACCTCGTGCGTCTTGTGTTTGTCAGATCATTGTTTGTGGATGTGTACTGTTCCTGTTCCTCCTCGGTTCCCTGTGTTTCCAGCCTATGTCTTCATTTGGGAGTTTCACCATTGCAGTTTTGTCTTCACATCTCATCTTCACTGGGATTTCACCTCACTCGTCTGACCGTGCATCTTCGAGTTGCCCACGCAAGCCTGCGCTGCCAACGCATCTGTTCCTGTGTTCTTCCTTCTGACACTGAGAGTGATCGTGAGATCTGCCTGCAATAGACTGAGACTGTTCCTATGATCTTCCTACATTTTTCTGAGTCTGGTTCTTCGTGTTGTTCAATAAAGAACCAGTTTTACTTGCTATTGTCTCTGCTGTTCACTTCCCGTAACAGTCTCCCTGTGTTTGCAGTCCTGTGCTGGTTCGTTGTCTATGTTTCCCTTTTGTTATGTTCCTGACCGATGCCTGTCTAGTTTTTCCCCCCATGGGGAGGTTTTTGTTTGTAGTTTTTTGTTTATTTATTTAATAAATATCCTTATCTGCACTTGAATCCTCGCTTCACTTTTTGACCTGCCGTGACAAAATCACTCAGGTACAGTAGGTCTGAAATTGGATACAATAAGTGACAGTACAGTGCAATAAAAGCAGAGTCACAAATGGATTAGCTGAATAAAACAAATAAAACTAAACTGATTTTACAAAAGATCTTGGACACCTTTCTGTGTTGTGTTTGCATGTTCTCCCTGTGTTGGGATGGGTTTCCTTGACTTAAAGATCAAGTTAATTGGAGAAGCTAAAATGTTCTATAGGTGTAAGTGAGAGTATGATTATGTAATTGAGTTTTAACACTGTGGATGGACTGGCTTCCTCTCCAGGGGTTTTCCCTGTCTTCAGCCTCACACTAGCTAGATTCGATTTAGCATTCTCTTCTGACCCTACAAAATTGATAAACTTAGATTGTACTAAAAACAAGATCTAGGCTATACTTTTAAATTAGCATACCATACATTTTCTGATTGAGATCATTCAGGTCAGTTCTGTTCATCCTATGTTGAAGCAAGTGTTTCTGTGGTGACTCATCATCTTAACACAAGCAGAGCAAAAAAGCTAAAAGACACAGAGAAAGTGTGCCTCTATCTTTACTCACAGCACTCATTTAAACAGATTAAAAGCAGCAAACAAAGTCCCACATATTAAAAAAAAAAAAAATCTGGCCCAGTTCGGTCCACAACCCCTTTTTACTTGGCCCACATCTCGCAAAGAATGGCGGCCCTGTAGGGGCTCAGATCTTGATTAAAGACAATGGCCACAAATGAGCCATAACTGGCCCCAGTCTGAGCCAATAACTAACCCATAACTGGCTCTACACTGGGCCTGAATAGGTTTCAGTATTGGTACCGATTCTCAGCCTTAAGTAAACCAGAAACTCCAAAACTTAGCCACACCTGAGACTTATCTAGCCCAGTCCCAAAACAGAACCTTTATATTCTTATTATATTATATTCTTTATATTCTTTATATTCTGATATATATACATAGATAGATAGATAGATAGATAGTGGAACTTACATGCTAACTAGATATGTACATACTGTAGTATGTAACTACAGTGTAAGTACACATTGGTATACTGTAGTATCTACAGCTGTAATATTTGTGTAACTACACATATGTAACAACCTACGGAATGGTATGTGTAAGTACAAATGTGTAACAGGACATTGCTAACAACACTTTTTTTACTTGAGTAAGATGTGTTACGTCCCTGTGGTTGTGCGTGGCTGTGTTTTTCTCTTGTCTCTCTCTCTCTCTGACATTAGGCTCGCTCCACCTATGATCTGCTGTTGGCTTGGAGGTCTGTCAGTTTCCATCAATGGCGTAACATCACCTCCCCCGCAGCCAAACAAGTTTCCCGCCAGCAGTTAAAAGGACGCTGAAAAGAACGCGAGGAAGCAACTTGTTTTCCTGCTGCTATGCTTTGTTGTTGCTTTGTATGTTCATTTTTTCTTCTGTAACGGTCGTAACCCTGTTGCTTTTAGTTGCCATCTCATTTTGAATATTGTTTTGATACTTTTCCCTTTATGTTCTCCTTTTGATGGCGTTGTTCGACCAAGAGTAAGGTGGACAGGTTAAATGTCACGTGACTTGCATAAAAACAACACCTAGGTAACTCGATGTATACAGTATATACCCCAGGTAAGAAAGTGAATGCCACCCTCTGTTTTGTATTTGTTAGTCAGAGTAATTAAGTTAGGGCGTTTGACACTGAAGATTTGATGTCTTTTCTTTGATTTATTTTTATTAGTTAGATAAGAGGTTTAATTACAAGTTAGAATGAGTTTTGTTTTGTTCTTTTCATTTCTTTGGCTTCACTAAATGCATCCCCTTTTTCTCTTGGGTTATTTATTTATCTGATATCTTTTTGATCTGTAAATATTTAGCTTATTTTTCCTTGCTTATATTCACCATTATTATTATTACTAGAATCCATCTTTTAGTATAATTATTTCACTTATGTATAATAAATTATCTTTCTTTCGCATTACTTTGTTATGTGTTGTCTCTTGCCACCCCAATCACACCAAATTTGATCATGACCACAATTTGACCTCTTCTGACCCTATAGATCATAAGAGTTCGTAACATTTAATGGGGGCTCGTCCAGGATTGTTAAATCCCAAATAAATTTATAGTTGTGATAATTTGTGTGTGTGCTGGTGGCAACTAACGTCACGTTATTTTGGTGGCATACTCAAGCGGAGTGGTATTCTTGTGCTCGTTTGCTGGTTATACATTATGGAAATGTTTAGCTTTCAGAAGTTTATTGCGAGTCCGTCTTTAGAGCAGATTAATCTGTGCAGGAAACAAGATTTATTGCTGATAGCTGACCACTATCAGATAGTTGTGAGCAGACAGGCTCTTAAGAGTGACATAAAGAGTAGGCTGATACAGCGTTTAAGAGAGATCAGTGTTCTTCCTATGTCAAATACTGTGGGTGGTGATGAGGCTAGCGGAAATTTCATTGTTGGCGACGTTGCAGTGGCACTCAGCCACTCAGCATCTCAGCCTTGTGGATGATGAGAATAAGTGGAGCGGTAGAGCTGATGCTGAGGCCGAGGTGTTGGCCGATGCTAAGGCCGGCTTGCCACCATTTGATCCATTCTCTCCAAGTTCTGTTGATTCCAGAGATGGTGCGCGACTAAAAGTCCGCTTGGCCCGTTTGCAATATGAGGCACAGGAGAAAGCCCAAGCACGTCAGGCTGAGCTGAATCTGCATTTGGAGGTACGCAGGCTCGAAATTGAGGCTGAGATTCAGGTGAGGCTGTGACAGCTCGATCTGGACGCAATGAAGGTTGCTGCCGGTTTGGCTGCGCAGTCGAATCCAGGTCAGGTCTCTGAGAAAAAAGCGCAGAAAGAGGATAAGTCTCTCGTTACTTCTTTTAATTCTGCTATCTCTCTTGATTTGGCTAAGAACAAGAAAGTTGCTTATTTTGTTGAAAATTATTTGTTGAGAAAGTGGTGTTCTAACACTAACGATTCAGATTGGGATGTTGTATATCAAGTTGTTGTTCCTTCTCCTTATCGCCAGCATGTTTTATGTTTAGCACATGATAATCAGCTTGCTGGTCATCTAGTTACAAAGATGTACAATAGGATATTACGACATTTCTTTTGTCCAGGGTTAAAAAAAAAAAAAAACGTTGTTCAGTACTGCCGTACCTGCAGTGGTGGAAAGAGTACTGAAAAGCATACTCAAGTAAAAGTACTGTTACTTGTCAAAAAATGTATGATAGTAGAGTAAAAGTACCTGTCCTAAATACTACTCAAAGTAGGAGTAAAAAGTAGCCCTTTCAAAAGTACTCAAGAGTAGTGAGTGGTGAGTATTATGCTATGAATGTTAGTCCACCTTATACCCTGCAAATTGAAAATGTAGCTTACTCTTTCATCCCAGATTCACAGAAAGAAAAAAAAAAGAAAAAAAAAAAAAGAAACAGTATTTCAATATTTCTCCAACAGTTTTATTTTTGACTTCTAGCACTAAAAATAAAGCCATGTAATATTTGAGAAAGCAACCAATAATCTGGTAACATTTATGACAACCATTCTGTAGAGGTTTTCTTGCAGGTTAATTGTAAAAGGTTGCAAAGCGTTGTACATTAACAATTTTACATAAAAAGATGAGCCGGTAGCACAAATTAGATTAATGAAGTGAATATAACATGTGATAACTGACAAAGTCTCTCAACGTGAACGCAGACTTGCAGCGATTTTAATGTAGGGGTCAACAACAAGCTTACATTTTGAATTTGTTGTTCAGTTTTACAATGAGCTGATTCTCAAAATTTGTACTGTCCAGCCTTGCTCGTTTAGGTGTAAACAGCTGCCCAGCACAACTAAAAAGGCGCTCACATGCTGCAGAGGCAGGCAAGGGTGTGTTCAGTTTAAGGCTTAGCTTTTTCACCAAAGGAAATGAATGAAGCAGTTCCATCTCTTCTGAGGCACAAGCCAAGTATCCATCCAATTCAGATGCTCTTGTGGATGGAACAGTCTTAATGGAAGAAAAGAAGTCATCCTCGTCAGAGACTACATGCTGCGATTCGTTTTCCTGGGTGTCCTTCATGGCATCAAGATGATGCAGGATGTAATCCATACCTATCAAATACACATAATACAGAAATTAATGATAATTGTGGATAATGCTGATAGACAAACTATGGCATGTTTACCAGTGTGGTATTGACCAAGTATTGGGGTTGTCATGGATATTTTAGAAATTAAATAAAGCTGTTCACTTGCTACATAAGCACTGTTGCATTTACAACCTATAACCCTATACCCTTGTCTTTTCTAACATTGTTTCACAGTCTGACTGTGCTAGAGTAGGCAAGTAAATAAACATTGAACCGATAGCTTAACTCCACACAAACCCATACGCAGTAGTGGAACAGTTACAAGTGGGATTATAAGCGAAATGACTCCTGACATTAATCACACCTCTGTTCTTCTGAGTTCTTTCTTTTCAAGATGCAGTCATTGTACTGCTTTAATTTCAATGGATGTTTTCTCTGTAAAAAGAATACACTTCAGAATTGAGTAACACACAATTTTCACCACTGATAATGTTTGCTTGCAATTAAAAAAACAAACTTGATTTAAATATAAATCTGATGTTTTATGAAAGTTATTTGCTATACATGGACTAAAATTTTAAATCGCCATGTGAGAACACCTTACATTAAAATATCAATTTCAATAAGTCGACAGAAAGCAGGTTAATGTGTTTACATGCTAAACGAAATCGATGTAAGGGACAAAAATCTAGCAGTGATGAAAAGTTAATGCCTAATGCACTTTGAAGCCTGGTAAACAAACAAACAAAATTCAGTGTTTCCAGCAGATGGCACCGCAAGCTCGTGCAGCGCTAACAGAATACATACCATTTGTATTAGAAAATGTAACATTCTGCAGTTTATTTTTAGTAATTGTTTAAGGCAATTTCATGATTTCAGTCATCATACAGTAACCAGCAACAACCCCTAGCGCGCGTGCCTCTTACTCTAGGCTGGTCGCTATCATGGTTGCTATGATCGCATCATCAAAAACACCATTGTCTGGTAAAATTTATTCGATCTTTTCACAGTGCTTTTTTTGCTATTTTTGGCAGAATAATTTTGGTTGTCAAACATTCACACTCATTATCATCAAAGCGTTGGTGAAGTTCTTTTCCACTTTCGGACTCCCTAAAATAATACAAAGTGATCAGGGCACAAATTTTTTATAAATATTTTTTAACCCTCTGGGGACCAAGCTGTTTTTGGGGTCCTTGAGATGTTCTGACATGCCTTGATATTTGTGCTTTTTTCAGTTATTTATAAACATGTTAATGGCAAAGGTGTAAATTCACTCTATATAGCACAAACAGGGCTACCATAATATGCGAGCAACGTGTATGTAGATGTTTGTATTTTTAAGAGAATAATGTTTATGCGTGGTTATTGGAAAAAAATAAAATGAAAGTTGCTGATTTAAGAACACAAAACACATATTAAATATGTGTCCACAAGACTTTTGACTAATTGATGTTGTCCCTTTGAGTTCTAGCTTCAAAATTATGTGAAAATCATCCTGCCTAATTGTTCACATGAAACACTACATTGATTTAAACATTGTAAAACAGTTTTTTTGTCAGAAGAGGTTTATGCGTGGGAGTGGTAATGGGTCATCAATATCAATGAGATTCAGACCAGGGGTGTGACATAGACACTCCCTCAAGTGCTAATGGGCCATCAGGTGAGGCAGCCTGAACAAAGAATGAGGAGATTCAAATGTTTGGTTTTTCAATCTGTTTTATTGTAATTTTGTAAAAACAAAAGTAAAGGCAGGTATCTCACAGTAAATGCTTATGCCCCGTTGATGCGAGCTCTAAGCAAATCAAATGTGACCAAAATAAATAATCAGACTACTGGTTTGTTTTGGTGCTACTTTCTGTGACACACCACAGAGCTCTGCAATAAGCTGTTCCATGAACTGTTTATGGGTCATGTTACCAGATAGCTCTTTGTGGATAAGGAAAGCATTGGTGGCAGCAATGTCCAAGAAGTGTAGAAAGATCTTTCTGTACCACTTCATTGATTCAATGTTTGTCTTGGCCCTCTTTGCCACATTCCTATAAAAATAATAATATTAATAAAGGTTAATAAAGGTTGATCAAAGTACTATCAGCATGTCAGGGCAGGGCAATCAGCATGTTGATAAAACAAAAAATATATAAGCTCTTTTATATTAACATTACCAATCAATAATTGTAATATTGTGCATGCATAACACATTTTTTGCAAAGCCACAGTAGTAGATAAAAAAATAGTAGATAAATATGTACTTACTCTTTTTGATTTCCGTTGCTCCGTGTCCTGCGAGTTGCAGTGGAAGGCGAGAGTGAACAAGCTACATTCCTTTTAAAAAAAGTTGAAAACTATTTTTATCATTTATTTTACAGAGTACTATTCCAGCACATGCATAACTGATGGACATTTAGCAATGCTGATAAAGCAACACAATATAAGCTCTTTTATATTAACATTACCAATCAATAATTGTTATATTGTGCATGCATAACAACACATTTGTTGCAAAGCCACACAGGCACATATAGGCTGATCTAAACATATCATTTAGGCTACACATACAAATACAAATTTCCTAACCAAGGGGTGTAGCATACACAAAAAAACAAAACAAAAAATTTTTGACGTTGAAATGGTACGAGATATTAAATTCATGGTATAGATATGCACTTTCATTAGATCGTGTTGAATATAGGTAGATATCAAATGTCAATACTCTGGATGGAAAGTCCACCCAGTATAATATGTAAGCTCATGTTTTGAATAGCTTGTCAACTAATGCAAGTAAGAATAAATACTTACTCATCCGAAATTCTATCCACGGCTGCATCAATTCGCTCTTCAAAATACAAACGGTCATCAGAGTAGTCGCGCTCCTCTTCTGATGAAAATCTGGACTCTTCGTCACTAGTATCCAGGACGAACTGAAGGGCTTCCGCACCGGTGTACCGTGTCATCTTCCCAATGCGCAGGTGACGAAATGATGAAACTTGAAGCGTTTAATGCATTTGCTTGGGGGTGTTTACCTGTTTTGCATAGATGGCTTAGCACATTATCTTGTGAATAGCGCGCTCCGTGAGTAGGCGTGAACGAATTAAAGTCAATGAGCTCGTAATGAGCTCGACTGGAATCGCTCTCTTTTTATACAGATTACAGAAGCTGATAATATTTGTTTTTTATATAAATGACTTCATTTAAAAGATGCAATCTCAAGCTTTATGCCTGTGGGTCTGTTTGCCTGTTTGACTGAATTTTCGTGGAGTTATAGATCATTTTCGAACGCGTTTCAAATGGGAGTTTACATACAGAGAGAAGGCAGAAATCGCATCATGTTAAAGTTTCTTTATTTGTCAAAAAGCAAAACACTTTATTTTTATTGTGAGTATACTGAAAAAAAATAGAAACTGAACAGGATCGATTGATGTATAACACGAGAATTAAAGATAAAAATTAACAGAGCATTTTGTGTTTATTTTTCATTGCTAAAAAAAAAACCGAGCAAAACGCGCCGGCGCGTTTTTGGTCCCCAGAGGGTTAAACAAGTACTGGAGTCTTTGGCAATTTCTCACCGAGTTTCAAGTGCGTACCATCCGCAAAGCCAGGGCACACTTGAATGCTTTCACCAGACACTTAAGTCAATGCTAAAGAAATATTGTCTGGACACTGCTAGAGACTGGGATGAGGGAGTTCCCTTGGTGTTATTCGCAGTAAGAGAGACTATACAGGAATCTCTTGGTTTTAGCCCAGCTGAACTCGTATTCGGACATCAGGTAAGAGGACCCTTAAAAGCTCTTAAAGAACACATTTTAACCACTGATTCGAGTCCGAACGATAATGTTCTGGATTATGTAAGTACATTTCGAGATCGTTTACATACTGCTTGGTCACTAGCTAAAGAATCTCAAATGCTCAGAAAGGCATGAAAGCGCAAGTTCGATCAGAAAGCAGTTGCACGTTCTTTTACGTCTGGGGATGAAGTGCTGGTGCTTTTACCCATTCCTGGATCATCGTACCACAAGGCTCAGTACTAGGACCGCTGCTGTTCACTCTGTACATGCTACCATTAAGAGATATCATTAGGAAACATGGAATTAGCTTTCATTGTTATGCCAACGATACTCAGCTGTATATTTCTTCGAAACCAAACGAAAACTACCAATTCACAAAATTAACGGAATGCATAGCTGATATAAAAAATTGGATGACTCGTAATTTCCTACTTCTAAATTCTGAAAAAACAGAGATTCTAATTATTGGACAAAAAACTCCCACACGTAATAACCTAGAATACTGTCTAACACTTGATGGCTGCTCTGTTAAGTCTTCGTCGTCGGTTAGGAACCTGGGTGTGCTCTTTGATACCAATCTTTCATTTTAAAGTCATGTGTCAAGTATCTGTAAAACTGCATTTTTCCATCTTAAAAATATATCTAAATTACGTCATATGCTCTCATTGACAAATGCGGAACAATTAGTTAATGCGTTCATGACCTCAAGGCTAGATTATTGTAATGCTCTACTGGGTGGTTGCCCCGCACGCTTAATAAAGTTCTTACCAGAACCAGGAAGTATGACCATATTAGCCCGGTTCTGTCAAAACTGCACTGGCTCCCTATTAAACATCGCATCAGTTTTAAAATATTGCTGATCACTTACAAAGCACTAAATGGTTTAGCTCCGCAGTACTTGAGCGAGCTCTTAACGCATTATAGTCCTTCACGTCTATTGCGATCTCAAAATTCCGGCCAGTTGGTAATACCTAGAATATCAAAATCGACTGCTGGCGGTAGATCCTTCTCCTATTTAGCACCAAAACTTTGGAACAGTCTTCCTACCATTGTCTGGGAAGCAGACACACTCTGTCAGTTCAAAGCTAGACTAAAGACACATCTCTTTGATCTAGCATTCACATAATACATTAAAGACTTCTATAATTCAGTGTTAGGCTGCATAGATTAGGTCAGCTGGAACCGGGAACACTTCCCATAAATCCTGATGTACTTGTTACATCATAAGAAGAATGGCATCTACGCTAATTTTAGTGTCTTTTGTTTATCCCGAGGTTTTCCCGCAGCCTGCCGGATCCAGGCCGTATCCAGATCTGATGAAGGACCTGCGCCTGGACCCGATGACAACGCAGTGCTGAAGTGCCAACTAGTCTCTCCCTATGGAGAATCCCTTTACCACTCTACAGATAAAGCGTCGTCGGGAAACTCAATTCGCGTATATACCCCGAATTGATAAAATAAAATAAAATTCTGTATCAAAAATTATAAGGAAACACCAGTATTTTGTTTAGGCTTGGTTTGTAGGGAATTCCAAACCTGCGCACATATATTCAAACGCACATAACTATAGAACCAATTCTTAATGCGCATGTGACCGCCATCAGCGTTTCTCACAGGTTCGCGTTTAAAGTCTGTGTAGAGAGAATGGTGTCGTCTTAGCGGCCCCTAATTTAATAACAAATGATTGTTGCGACGGAAGCGAATCAATCAAAACTAACTTTAGCTGTAAAATAACTTTATTAAAGAACCACTATAAAGCCAAAACAATCTCTGTTACCTTAAATTATACGTTTGTCTCTGTAAAGCTGCTTTGAAACAATCTACATTGTTAAAAGCGCTATATAAATGAAGATGACTTGACTTGACTTGTTGTGCTTCGCAATGCTCCTCAGCAGTGCACAATGTTAGCCAACTCAGAGATTATGTAAGATCTTCACTCTTATCTTAATCATTTAACTATGGACCAGGAAATGGATATTGTTAAAGTAATATCTGATTATAACTGTCTGTTTAGTAATGTTCCTAAACAAACAAATGTCTTGCAGCATGATATTATTGTAAATGGTGCTCGTCCTATTGAGCAGCATGCTTATTGCGTAAATGCAGTTAAGAAATCTAAACCTAAAACCTAAACCTCTGTGTAACACTATAACAACAGTGTACTTACATGGTAACTCCACAGGAACTGTCCACTTAATATAAAGTGTAAAACGGTCACAACTTACTGAGCAATATGTAAAACCTAAACCTCTGTGTAACACTATAATAACAGTGTACTTACATGGTAACTCCTCAAGAACTGTACACTTAATATAATATAATCGTCAAGGTAATTGTTATGTACCATCAGTGTCGTTACATGTTAATTCCACAGGAACTGTCCACTTAAAAGTAATTTAACAACTGCATGGGTGAAATGCCCAAGTATTAAACCTTGATCACTTCTCAGTAAATAAAGTATAGAGGATTTCAAAAAGAGAAAAAAAGCAGTAAAGCTAAACAATGTTTATTAATACACATTACACTCAACAGTGTAACTTATTCTGAAGTAAAACTTCTGTGTACCTGCAGCTGGGTTAACACTAGAACAGAACTGCTGTTGTACCTCCAAAGGATTGTGTTATCTTAATTGACAGCCTATTATTACACTGTTGTTATAATGTTTATGTTACGGAAGCACACTCGGACAAAGAGGATGAGAATTAACAGGAGGTTTATTGACAACAATGAGCAGAGATGAAGCAAGCAGGTAAGTGAGTAGTTCAAATGATAATTTGGAGAACGGGAACCGGGCGGTAAATGGTATGTCTTTGCTTACAGGACCGGAGGGTGGTGGATGGTTGAATGGACGATTGACTGGATGCACACACTTCGCTGGATAACAGGAGTGCAGATCTGATGATTTGGAACAGGGAAATGGAGGACTGAGAAGACGCTGGAGAAGGATCACAGGAGAAACACTGGAGGAGACGTTGGAGGAAACACTGGAGACAGTTCGCTGGAATAGTTGATGCTGGAGGAAACAAGGTAAGTGTCCACTTCGTTCAGGAACGAGACCAGACCATGAGCTGGGGCGAGGTGTGTGCTTAGCTGTGGTGATGAGGGTGCAGGTGTGTGTGATTAGTACTCAGGAGAGGGAGTGCGCTGTGATTGGCTGGTGTAGGAGCCTGGCAGATCTGTAACAGTGCACTTCCTGCAGTGTTTACACATTAGGTCAGTAAGCGATAAGTAGGCAATCTTTTGTGGCTGTTTGAACGTATTTGACCACATTTACATACGCAATCCGTCTGAATGTGTTTTCGACTACCTCTGGAAGTGGTCAAAAGTGGATAAGTTTAAAATATTTTAGAACTGATTTACACCTGTATTTAGTGTAGTCCTCATGTGATCCGATCGACCAAAACGTATCTTAATACCAGGTGTAATCAGGGCAAGAGTCTAAGCTAAGGGCCTAAAACGTTTTGAGCTTGTCCATTTTTGACCACTTCCAGAGGTAGTCGAAAACACATTCGACCGGATTGCTTTTGTATGTAAATGCTCATGTGGTCAAATGCGTTTGAAACGCTACAAAGACTGCCTACTGTCCGCCTACTGACCTTATGCGTAAACGTTATGGGAAGCGCCAGACAGGAATAAAACTTTGTCGACTGATGACCTAATTTTGGGTTGAAACACACATATATACGATACACTGGACAGTGAGTAGTGTGAGTCCTAAAACAGTTCAGAAACAAATGTAGGATGTTTGAAAATGCGTGATTAAAGATGATTTGAAGATATGAAAAGAAGTGATCGACCTAAGTGAGGAAGGAAGGTTATTCCAATCTGATGGAGCTTTATATTTGAATGCACGACGACCAATTTCTTTACTGATTCTAGGTGTAACTAGAAACAGTTGGTCCATGTGCCTTAGGCTATATTGAGAGCTGAAAGGGATTAAAAGGTCTTTCAGATATGAAGGAAAATTAAAATAAATACATTTGAAAATAAGTGTTAACCAGTGGAGTTGCCTTCTGGACTTCGGGGCTGGCCAGTTCAAGGACTCGTACATTAGACAGTGATGGGTTCTATAAGGACACCTGAGCACAAATCTACAAAGACTATTATATAATACATTAAGAGGATAGAGATTTGTTTCAAAGGTGTTACCATAAATCACATCAGCATAGTCCAGTATTGGGAATATTAGTTGTGTTATAATTCTTTTCTGGACTTTTTGTGAGAAGCAGTCAGCAGAACGATAAAGTGATTTCAGACACCCAAATATTTTCTTAGTGATCGAATTAATATGAAATTTAAAAGATAGCTGGGAATCAAGCCAGAGGCCTATATATTTAAGTTTTTCAATTTTATCTATTGTTGTTCCATCAAGAAGGCTAATAGATCAGTTACTTAACAGCGAAGGATTAGGTTGAGTGCAAAACAACATGTTATATGATTTCCTCTTGTTCAAAAGAAGCTTGTTTGAAGAAAACCAACCTTGAACCAGATTGAAATCAGATTGTAAAGAGTACTGAATTTGTGAAATATCAGAACTGGAAAAGTATAATACAGTGTCATCTGCATATAAATGAATTTGACAATCAGAACAGATTTGAGAAAGATCATTAATAAAGATTGAAAACAAGAGAGGACCAAAGGATGAACCCTGTGGAACACCTCTATCAATGATCTTGAAATCTGATTGACTTCCTTGAAAGGATACACACTGACTTCTATTATGAAGAAATGAATTCAAAAATAATAAAGAGTTCAAAGAAAGACCAATAGCATACAATTTATCTAAAAGAAGATAATGATCAACCATATCAAATGCTTTTGAAAGATCAATAAATATAGCACCCGTAAGCATATTGCTGTCAGCTGCTGACAGTATATCATTTGTAAATTTTAAAAGAGCAGTGGTGGTTGAATGGCTAGGTCGAAAACCTGATTGATGTGGCGATAATATATTGTACTCTGTAAGATATGTAGGTAATTGATTAAATATTAGTTTTTCAAATATTTTTGCTATACTATTGATAATAGAGATTGGTCTATAATTATTGGTGTCTGAAGTGTCACCTCCTTTATGAAGAGGGATTAGTCTAGCACTTTTCCATAATATGGGTGTTTCACAAGTTTCTAAAGATAAATTAAATAAGTCAGCCAGTGGAAATGACAATACATGAGAGGCAAGTTTAAAGAACTTAATTTCCAGACCATCTGGACCAGCATTGCATCCAGAACTTAGACTATCAATAACCCGCTGAACATCAGTTGGAAAAATAGTTTTAAAACAAAAGGAGCTGCCACACCTATTCTGAGTCGATGTAAGACCAGAGTAAGTGTAACCAGACAGAGAGCTACCAATTGTAGAAAAGTGCTGGCTGAATGCCTCTGCAATTAATAAAGGTTCACTCACAGTTTGTTTACAGTAATTTGCTTTAGCATTTCTTGTATTGGTTTATTCATTTATTCCTTAACTCCTTATATACATTCCAGTCAGTAGAGTCCTTTGTGTTACGGTATTTTTTCCAGGCCTTGTCTCTTTGTTTGAATAAGTATATGAGATCGTACTCGGTTACTAATGTAACCTCGGTTCTCTCTAGAAGAGGGAACGAGTATTGCGTAAGGTTAGCTTCCGCATCGGGAAAGTCTTCTTTCTTCGAGATCTGAAGCCAAAAAATTATCCTTAATTTTGTATACATTGTCAACGCAGTGCAGCAGCCGACAGACCTAGGCAGGCTGTATAAGCGTGCTCATTGGCTGCTCGGCGGCAACTGCTTAAGCCTATCGGCCAGCGTGTACATATTCAGCGCTCATAGGCTAAAATTCTGGTTTTCGCAGTCTGAAGCGCAAAAGCTCGTGGCGCGACACGGCAGGTTACGCAATACTCGTTCCCTCTTCTAGAGAGAACCGAGGTTACATTAGTAACCGAGTACGTTCTCTTACGAGAGGTCTCTCGTATTGCGTAAGGTTAGCTTACGCATCGGGAACCCTTTGTCAACGCCGTGTGCGCCGAGCATCCAGCCCATGAATCCCAGGGAAACCGGGGAAAACACTCTGCTGGGAAATGTGGCCGGTCGGAGAGACGGGCCAGCGCAGTACAGGCACTTCATGCAGCATATGAAATAGAGCGGCGCGGCCGGTCTATAAACATATAACAGTACAAACAGTAGGGCCGGCAGAGCGAGCCCATACAGTACATAAGCACTCATAAGGGTAGGAGAAAAACGACATAGTCGGTCTCACATGAAGGGAAAAATTCCCGCGCGACAGAGAATAATACGGGCGGCCAGCAGCGCGGGCCAGCACCGACAACAGCGCGTAACGGGAAATAGGAAACAGAGCGGATCAGCCGGTCTGAGTCAAACACTTCACCCTGAGTATAGTACCAGAATAGCGCCAGCATATGAACGTAGTCTGCACACGAGAAATGGGCAGAGCATACATGTCACTTATGCTGACAGTATTTTTGCCTGTAGGGCAGGAACTTCCAGGTTATAAAACCTCACGAATGTTGACGGGGAGGCCCAGCCCGCCGCCATACAAATACCGTGATTAGAAATTCCGCTGGACCAGGCCCACGACGAGGCCATGCCTCTAGTGGAGTGGGCTCTGATGCCCAGAGGGCACTGCAGGTGTCTGGAGGCATAAGCTGCTGCTATCTCGTCCACTATCCACCTGGACAAGCTCTGCTTCGAGGCGGCAAGACCCTTGGTGCGTCCGCCGAAGGAAACAAAGAGCTGCTCTGAACGCCTGAAAGCGGCGGAGCGCGTGATGTAAACTCTCAGCGCCCGGACAGGGCATAGGAGGTTATCACTGTCCCCACTGTCGGATGCTGGCAGAGCCGAGAGGGACATAACTTGTGCCCTAAACGGGGTTCCAATCGATTTGGGGATGTAACCGTGTCTCGGTCTGAGAATGACTTTCGAGTCATTCGGCCCGAACTCAAGACATGCAGGGCTAACAGATAGCGCGTGCAAATCACCCACTCGTTTGACTGAAGACAGAGCTATCAGAAAAACGGTTTTAAGCGACAGATACTTTAGATCCGCGGATTCAAGCGGTTCAAAGGGAAAAAGCCTCTAGGGCCGCTAGGACCAAGGACAGATCCCACGAGGGAACCGAGGGGGGCCGCGGGGGATTCATCCGTCTAGCTCCTCTGAGGAAGCGGATAATGAGCTCATTCCTTTCCATTGCCCGGCCGCGCGTCGTCTCAGCGAACGCTGCAATAGCGGCCACATATACTTTGAGCGTGGAAGGGGATCTGCCCTTTTCCAACAGCTCTTGTAAGAAGGAGAGCACCCGCGGGACCCCGCATGCGCGCGGATCCAAGTTTTTAGTAGCGCACCATTTAGAAAACACCGACCATTTAGACGCGTAGAGCCGTCTCGTGGAGGGGGCTCTCGACTGTGTGATCGTGTTCACGACCCCTTCTGACAGGTCAACGGGTATCCGTTGATCACCCATGCATGCAGCGACCAGCGCTCTGGATGGGGATGCCAGATCGATCCACCGGCTTGGGAGAGGAGATCCTTTCTCACCGGGATCGGCCATGGGGGTGAGTGCGACAGCCTCACTAGCTCTGGGTACCAAGTTTGGTTTTCCCATCGCGGGGCTATAAGCAGCACTGAGTGGTGCGTTTCTCTGATCCTCGAAATGACCTGTGGCAACAGGGAGATCGGAGGAAAAGCATACAGCGGGAGGCTGGGCCATGTCTGGGACAGCGCGTCCTCGCTCTTCGAATAAAACTTCGGGCATTGAGCATTGTCTTTCGACGCAAAGAGGACGATTTCCGCTCTGCCGAATAGGCGCCAGAGAAACTGGACTGTCTGGGGGTGCAGAGACCATTCTCCCGGGGGAGTTGTCCCTGGACAGTCTGTCTGGACCGACATTCAGGTGGCCCGGCACGTGCGCGGCTCTCAGCGAGCGCAGCGAGCGGTAAGCCCACACGAGAAGGCGTTCTGTCAGCCTGCACAGATTCCTGGATCTGACACCGCCCTGTCGGTTCACATAGGATACCACGGACGTGTTGTCCGAGCGGACTAGCACATGGTGATCCCGTATGAATGGGAGGAAGCGCCTGAGCGCGTTCTCGACCGCTATCATCTCCAAACAGTTTATGTGGAGGCATTTTTCCCGGTCTGACCATAGGCCAAAAGCCGGTTTGCCCTCGAACAGAGCGCCCCAGCCTGAGGTGGAAGCGTCCGTCGAGATAACTTTGCGGTGTGAGATAGCTCCCATTGTCACTCCCCGCTGGTACCAGTCGGCCGCTAACCAGGGCTTCAGAGCTGAAACGCAGCTCTGAGTCACTCTGATGCGAATACCGCCGGAAGCCCATGCTCTGTGAGGCACTCGGGCATTCAGCCAGCGTTGTAGCGGGCGCATTCGTAAAAGACCCAGCCGAAGCACTGCTGCGGCTGAGGCCATACAACCCAGTAACCTCTGAAATGTTTTGAGAGGTACGGTGCTGCCCGGCCGGAGGGACGCGGCCAGGCGTCGAATGCAGCGCGCGCGCTGTGTCGACAGGCGGGCCGTGTACTGATATACCTGACCGTCGAAGGCGAATCTCAAGAATGGCCTGTGACGGGGTATTATCTGGATCTGAAAAGCACGCGTCTTTTAGATCGAGAGATATAAACCAGTCCCTCGGGCGAATTTGCGCGAGAATTTGTCTGGTTGTGAGCATTTTGAACGGTCTTCTCATAAGAGCCTTGTTCAAACGTCTCAGATCCAAAATTGGTCTGAGAGCTCCGTCCTTCTTGGGAACGAGGAAATAACGGCTGTAAAAGCCCGACTCGCTCATGGAAGGGGAAACCGGTTCTATAGCCCTTTTGCACAGAAGTGTAGCTATTTCTGCTCGAAGTAGATGTGCTACTTCCCCATTCACTCTGGTCTCGATACGCGCTTGAAAGCGCGGAGGGCGGCGAGCGAACTGCAGAGTATAGCCCTGTTTTACTGTGCTTAGCACCCGTTCTGATGCGCCTGGAATAGCTTCCCACGCTTTTGCGTGTGCAGCCAGGGGCAGAATGGCCTCCGGGCTCCGATCGCCGCGCATCGCGGGCTCGAGAGCTCGAAACGGAGGGGCGGGCCTCGGCGTGCGCGCTCTTGGTGCTTAGATACGGCGGATCGCACGCAGCGATAGCTGGCCGTTTTACACACAGTGTCCCGGTGGCTTTAGACGGGGAACATAAAGTGTGAGGCGCGACGCGCGATGGCGGCGTCGGGGGCGAAAATGTTCGTTAGTATGTGTGAGCGCTCGAGGGCGGGCACAGGACTTACATTCAGGGGCGGGCGCGGCGCGCCCCCTCTTGGTGCTTAGATACGGCGGATCGCACGTAGCGATAGCTGGCCGTTTTACACACAGTGTCCCGGTGGCTTTGGACGGGGAACATATAGTGTGAGGCGCGACGCGCGATGTCGGCGTCGGGGCGAAAATGTTACTTAGTATGTGTGAGCGCTCGAGGGCGGGCACAGGACTTACATTTAAAACATGACCGGTCGTGCGAGGCCGTGTGACAGAGCGGGCAGTGAGTAGGTGTGGGCACGGAGAAGTGGACACGTGACCTACTTTTAACACTAAAGCGGCTTTTGCCTGCTTCATGAGAGTGGGCTCTGTGAGAGACACGGGATGTATAGTGCTTGTGTACAGGGGTGAGCACAGAAACGTGGGCACATTCACTGTACTAGAAACATATACGGCGTCAGCTGTGCAACCAGACATTATGCTCTTTTGAAATTTCTCTGGGTTGCCGTGAGAACGGCGGATGCGCGCAGGCGAGCGGGTAGATATACCGGCTCGTTGACTGCGAGGTAAACAGCTGCAGTAGCCGTGGCAACGGGGACTGACAGAGCGTTAAGCTTCGACGGTGGTTGGGCTGCGGGATTTAACCGTCTTTTCTTCTCTCGTGTTTAGACGCTCAAAAATACTCGAGCACCCTGAGAAGGTGTGGTGCGAGAGGCGGGTTCGCTTTCTGTAAGTAAGAAAGACTGGCCGCGAGCTCGGAGAAGCAAGCAGCATGAATTTTTATCTGCCCCGAGAGCTGGGATCGAACGCGGATCTCCCGCATGAAAGCGTATGATTCTGCCACTGAGCCACAGGGGAAAACACATTAGCTTTCAGTTAGCGCGAGCATATAAAAAGCGACCTCATGTGTCGCGTCGACGTTTGTTTGCAGGCGTGCGTGTGTTTAAAACAGGCTCGTTTACTGCAATAGTAATATTTCCAGTCGCCTGAACTTAAGAGGGGACTGAGAAATGTGTGAGGATTGGCGGTTGTCCAGCCGTAGCGAGACTAACACACTCTCTTCTCTTTTCGCCGGTGAGTGAGGCGCGCACGCTGAACGCTGCTCGTGACCGTCCGCTTTGTCATCCCTTGAACGGCGCAATCTGCGCGGCCCAACGAGGGAGAGAGCGGGCTTGTTTTCTGTATGTAAGAAAAACTGGCCGCGAGCTCGGAGAAGCGAACAGCATAAACTTTATCTGCCGCGAGAGCGGGGACCGAACCCGGATCTCTAGCTTGACAGTCTAGGATTCCGCCACTGAGCCACAGGGGAGAATACATTAGTACTCGGTTAGCGTCATCATGTCTTGTGACGGCGTTTGCTTGCAGGCGAGCGTGTATTATAACAGGCTCGTATACTGCAATAGTAACAATTCCAGTCGCCTGAACTTAAGAGGGGACTGAGAAATGTGTGAGAAATGGAGGTTATAGTCCAGGCCACGGCGGGACGAAAACACTCTATTCCCCTTTCACCGGTGAGTGACGCGCGAGGACGGAGTAGCTTTCTTGTAACGTAAAGAGAGCTCCAAGACCGTCCGCTCCTGCCATCCCTTGTGAGCGGCGCAGTTTGCGCGGCTCGAACAGAGGGAGAGGAAACTCGCTCCGAGACCGTCCGCTCCTGCCATCCCTCGTGAGCGGCTCAGTTTGCGCGGCTCGAACAGAGGGAGAGGAAACTCGCTCCGAGACCGTCCGCTTCTGCCATCCCTTGTGAGCGGCGTAGTTGCACGGCTCGAACAGAGGGAGAGTACGGGTATCTATCACATTCGCCTCATCTCCTGACGCGGCGGCGGCGCGGGCGAGAGCCGGCGGTTGAGCGGCCGGGAGGGAGAGGGCGAGAGAGAGCTCGAGGGAGAGGTTCCGGCGAGCTCCTCAGTCACAACAGTCTCCGGTGGTCGCTGCGAGCGGCGCTTCTTATTGCGCGGCCCGGCATGGACAGGCGGAGCGACAGCTTGGTCGAAAGCTTCAAGTCGAGCCCGCAGGGTCGACATTGAAAGCTTTTCGCACTCGGAGAGTGCGGTGGCGGCGTGCCCGCGGCCCAGGCGGAGAGCGCAGAGAGGTGGCGGTCTCCGTTGCTGAGCGGGGCGTGGCACGAGCCGCAAAAACGAGCCGTTTTTACAAAAACGCCTCGTGCTCTTTTAGAATACACACAGAAACAGTAATAATGTAAAGGATATGTCGCCGGATAGCGTAGCAGGCACGGATGGCTGAAGGCGGCGAAGACGGCCGGCTTCCTCAGGCGCTGTCCTAAGCTTGCTGGTCGCTGGTTTCAACGGCGGCAGCTCTCAAGATCCAGCGATGCGAAGAGCGTCGCTGAAGACAAGAAAATCAGAATTTTAGCCTATGAGCGCTGAATATATACACGCTGGCCACACCCATTCTGAAGGTTAGAAGGGTGTGGAGGCCGCGAAGCGCCCTCATTGGTTGCCGCGTTCAGAGCGCTCACCGATAGGCTTAAGCAGTTGCCGCCGAGCAGCCAATGAGCACGCTTATACAGCCTGCCTAGGTCTGTCGGCTGCTGCACTGCGTTGACAATGTATACAAAATTAAGGATAATTTTTTGGCTTCAGATCTCGAAGAAAGAAGACTTTCCCGATGCGTAAGCTAACCTTACGCAATACGAGAGACCTCTCGTAAGAGAACTCCCTTGATCCAAGGTAGATGTCGACCCTTGACCTTAATTGATATCCAAGGAGCATGCTTGTTAATAATCTCGAGAAACCCGGTATAAAAAAAATTCCAAGCATCTTCCACAGATGGAATTAATTGAAATATCTCCCAGTTTATATTTAATATATCCTGTATGAAGAGTTCAGGGTTAATTTTATTAAATTGTCTTACTTTAATCAATTTAGGAGGAAGACGAGGCACTTTAATTTTCCAAATACAAAAAAACATAGAATGGTCACTAAAAGAATCAGGTAAAACCCCAGATTGTAAAATTCTGCCAGGGTGGGAGACTAAAATCCAGTCAAGCAAAGAAGAGGAACTGGGACCGACTCTAGTAGGTTCAGTTATAAGTTGAGTTAGATTTATACTGTTAAAGAGATTGCGAGCAATCTAGCCAATTAGAATTGAAGTCACCTAATATAATCTTTTCACAGTTGCAGTCTAAAGAATTAATGGTAGACAAAATACAATTAGTAGTTTCTGCTGGCGCAGATGGAGGTTTATAAATATTTCCAATGATTAATCGTTTGTTTTCATGAAAAATGATTTTAACAAAAAGGCCTTCAAAATGCCGCGGATTCTCATTTGGAAAAGCAAGTTCTGCAGTCAGATTTTAGGATACATATATTCAGAGGCCCCCACCTCTTGAACCTCTATCGTTCCTAAATACAACATAATTGTCAAGTTTGACATCATCATCAGGAATATTGCTGTTTAGCCAAGTTTCAGACAAAGTAATTACATGGGGTTTATTATAGGTAAGCCAGGCTCTCAATAAATCCATTTTCAGTGGCAAACTCCTAATGTTCAAATGAATAACATGCAGCCCTTTAGCACAATTCATTATTCCAAAATAACTGAATAAGTATGTGTATAATCTGGCAGTAAGAATGCACACAGAGCATCATCGCAGATTGTGGTATATAGCAGGCGGAATAGGTGGAGAGAGAGGCAGAAGGAGAGCAACAAACACAAACACAGGCATACACGCACTCACACATAGACCGGACAGGAAAGCGCATACGGCATTGGAGTAAGCACATACAGCACTTTCCAAATAAGTAGCCTAATAATAAAAAATAACAAGATACGCAGCTCAGTCTGCATGGCTCAGCATAATGCGAACATATCAAATGAAAGATCCAGATCTACTAACAGTAAGATAAAGGGCCTTTATGAAGTCGTCAGAAGACAAGCAAACAAAAATAAGATAATATAATAATAATATGCTTCGACAGCTTCATAATTTATTAGCTTCAAAAACCCAAAAGTAGGCAATTTCATAATTATTCTAAACAAATTATTTATAGGCGTCTATCATACCCAGTTTACATAATTTAGACTAACCCATCTTTTAGTGTTAAGCTATTTTACAACACTTGTGTTATGCTATACGGCAAACAGTAATAAAGCAGCTGCCACTAGCATCGCACATAAACAATTCTGCCAAAAAGAAAGCAAAAGTAAAGCAGCAGTCGCCAACACAGTAATTCTTTCAGCGACAAGATTGAACATATGAAACAAACTCAATGCCAGTCCGATGATGAAATAAGTTCACGGATATGAATAACAGAAGAGTTCCAAAAAAGAAGAAAAAAAATCAAATAAAAATAAGTTCATCATCAGGCAATGTATTATGCTAGCGCTGGTACTATCAGCCCGGTCTCACCCCAAAACGTCACATACTGACGCGTCTTGACCATACGGCAACATACGACGAAAAGGGTACCCCTAAAACGTCCATATGAGACGAAGACATAAGCGCACCAGCAGCGCCTCTTAGCGGTACCCTAACGCATACCTAAACCTACCCATAACCCGAATCGTCACATATGGACGTTTTAGGGGTACCCTTTTCGTCGTATGTTGCCGTATGGTCAAGACGCGTCAGTATGTGATGTTTGGGGGTGAGACTGTGTTAGTACTATCCACTGGTCACCAGCCATTAGTCTGCTGCCATATCAGAGTCAATGGAGGAGTTAATGGAGGAAATTGCACCGAGGAATTTCTCAGCTTCACCAGGAGTATGAAAGAAATGTTTCTTACCAGCGTGGGTAACTCTCAGCGTGGAGGGAAAGATCAGGCCATATTCGATGTCCTGATCACGGAACTTTTTCTTCACAGTATCAAATTCTCTGCGTCTCTGGACTACACCAGCGGAGAAGTCCGGGTAAATATAGACTCGAACTTCTTTCGAAGAGCCCTCTCGATTCACAGCCCTCATTTTGTACTGAAGGAGGTCCTTCTTGTCCCTGGCTAGTTTCATTATCTTCAGCTTGTCTTGGAAATGCTGAAACTTTACCAAGATAGGCCTGGGACCCTTGGCTTTAACGTTGTCCATGATACCGATGCGATGACAACGCTCAATCATAGGAGGAACGGAGAAATTTGTTTCACCTAGGAGCTGTGGAATCAGATGACTCATGAAGCCGAGGATATCTTTGGCCTCAGCCTTCTCAGGTATGACGATGAATCGTAGATTAGAGCGTCTGCTTCGGTTCTCGGCGTCTTCAGTCCATGCTTTAAGGTCAGTGTTTTCCTTTTCGAGCACCTTTACACGTTTGACCAGTTCAGCTATGTTATCTTCGTTTGCGCTAACTCTCAGCTGAATCTCATTGACCTGATCTCCAAGCATATGAAGTGAGTCATCTATTTTCTCCAGACTAGGTCGAAGTGAATCTATTTTAGAGTCAATATGTGAAATCATGTCGAGCTTCATTTGCTGCATCATATCAAAAATACTTTGGAGAGTAATTGGTTCACCCATTGTGAGGCCAGCTGCGTTTCCACTCGCACAGTTTCACCACATGTAGATCATTAGCACCAAATACTTTTTTGAAGTGGAAATATAAATCTCAACATCCTTAGTAGACAAATAGTTGAGCCAGCAGACTAGAGCTCGCAGCACTCACTCACTACAAGACAGTCATCTTGGTTTCTTGGTTTTCTAATCTGTGATATTCAATATTCAATATTGTTCAACAATTATTTCTGGTCCACTAATGTGAATGTCTTTCACATGGAAACATCTTCTAACAATGGAAATTTGCATTCAGAGGTTACACCTTTTGGGGGTGTGAGCCCAGTAAACAATTACCATCTTTCAACGTTGAAATATGGTTGAAAATAAGTCGGTCCACCTTGGACTGGTTTACGACTTGATTTCAACTAAGTAGTTTCGGCCGGCTAATTGGCTCATGTCTTAAACATCATCTAAGACATATTTTCAACTGATAATCTAAGACATCTAGGATAGTCTGTTATACATGCTAAAACAATGGAAAAAAACTAAATCAAACCATGTTCATTATTATCTAAAAAAAATGTAAAGAGTTTTACATATTACGCCAAAGTTATAAAAAAAATATATACGTGCAATGAGGTTCACACTTGGAAAGAATTACCACACCCCAGCTGGCGGCGGTAATGCACCATTAAAGTTAGTTGCCAACCGCCATAAAACTGAAAAGAAGAAGCAATGAGGCGCGCGCGAACATGCATGCAGCAGAGGAAGCACGCGCTCTATATTTTTTCACCCATCAAGCCAATCGCCAGAGCTCTTCACGCCAGAAAGCGAAAACGTTGTAAGCAGCTGTGTAAAGTAAGTAGCTATGACAAAATAATTAGCTATGATGGCAAAATAAGTGTAACATTATAAACGTTTACTTCAACCAAACCTGATTTTTTTATTGTAAACGTACTAGACATTATGCGGCTAGCTACCACGAGTGTACACACCACACCGATGGACAGTTAGCTATCTGTGTGAAATTCACAAAATGCGGATATTAAGCCATTAAGGTTTAACTGTTTGTGATTTATTTTTAGTTATGTTACATCGTAGATAGCCAGATTAATTAATTTCAGTTTTGTTTAGGCTATTTCTAAACTTGCGCTTACCTCAGCTAGCTAGCCTGCCTAGCTGACACAATTTTGCCATAACGTTACAGCTAAACACGTGGTCCGTTTTGTGTTTTTTCTTCTAGTTAGTAAGCACGAAGCCCCATTGTTAGCTATATGGTAAAGTTCGAGATTGAGAATATACTTGGCAGTCCTTGAGAGAATCCAGGAATACACTATTTAAATTGTAAGCATCATGATGTCTGCACATAAATGTACATCCTATAATTATTGGGAAGTTGATTAACCAATTTCTGTGTTTTGGATTCTTTCAATCACTATTAAGCTTTTTGTTTATATGTTTAAAAATCAAATCAATTTCAAAAATCTATAATGTCAACATACAATTATATTAATGTTGCAGATATGACATACTTAAGAAGTTGGAGAAAAAGAAAAGCAGAAGTTAATGCCATTGCTCAGTTGGATAGTGATGACAACCTTGATATTCATTCAGTACCAAGTGATAGAAGTGATAGAAGTGATGGTGAAGGACTTCAAGAACTTGTACAAGATAATGAATCTGATTATGGATACACAGAGCATGTAGAATCCTCTGACTCTGAGCCTGAAATCCTGAGTTTACACCCTGTCAGTGATAATGATACACCAGATATTGCCTGTGATTTAAGGATTTGGTCAACAAGTAATTCAACCACTCAAACGTCATTGAATGAGCTACTAGGCATCCTACGTAGACATGGGCACCAGCTGCCAAAGAATGCACGTACCCTCCTTGCAACCCCCAAAACCATTGAATGTCTTTCTATATGTAATGGGCAGTACATTTATTATGGTTTAGAACAAGGCATTAGACTAAAGATTGCACAGTGCCAATCCTTTTCACGAAACCTTGTTGAGTTGTGTGTGAACATTGATGGAATACCACTTTTTAAATCAAACAGTGTTCAATTTTGGCCCATACTGGCACAGTTTCACAAATTTGATCCTTTCATTGTTGCACTTTTCTGTGGAAAAGCGAAGCCAACTCCTTTGGACGATTTTGTTAAAGACCTTTTAGAAGAGTTTCAGCATCTCAAAGCTGTTGGGTTGGAGTATGAAGATAAAGTTTATGCTATCAGCCTTAAGGCCTTTATATGTGATGCACCTGCAAGATCATTTTTAAAGTGCATAAAAAACCACAATGGGTACTTCAGCTGTGAAAGTTGTTTGGCCAAAGGCTCGTGGGAAGGTAGAGTTGTTTTTAACAGTCATGAGAACTTTAGAGCAAGAACAGACGAGGAGTTCACTCAAGTACTGTATGAAGATCACCAGACTATAAAAAGCCCACTTATAGATGCAGGCAGACTTTGCGTGAGCTCTTTTGTATTAGACTATATGCATTTGAGTAGTAAAAAGTGTTCTAGTTTTTTTGTCTCGGGGTCCAAAAGTGTGCCGGCTATCTGCAAGACAAAAAGATGAGATCTCAGAAAAACTAAACAAGCTGAATGGATGCATGCCAAGCGAGTTTGCAAGGCAGCCCAGGGGTTTGAGGGAACTGGATAAATGGAAAGCCACTGAATTTCGACAGTTTGTTTTATATACTGGACCAATTGTTCTTCGAAATGTAGTTTCAAGAGAAGTGTATACTCACTTTTTGACATTGACAGTGGCTCTGTCAATCCTGTTGAGCTCTGATGAGAACATGCGACGTTCATATATTGCATATGCTGAGGAACTCCTAAAATACTTTGTTAAAAGGTGTGATGACCTTTATTGAAAAACATTTGCACTCTACAATGTGCACTGCCTGTTGCATCTGCATGAAGATGCTTCTCGCTTCAACTGTTCACTAAATGACATCTCATGTTTCCCATTCGAAAATCATCTGCAAGTAATAAAACAAATTGTCAAAAATAGCCACAATCCAATCGCTCAAGTAACAAAGCGGATGAGTGAGATTGAAAATACAAAGAAAGGCATCAACAAGCATCAAGAGACAAGGTCATGTTTTTATATATCAACAGAAGATAAAGACTGCTGCTTTATGCTTCACAATGAAAGTTTTACATTTGTGAAGGAAAAAAGGCTAGATGGAACTTTGGTATGTGATGTGCTGAGCCAAAAGGACACAAGAGACTTTTTTAAGAAGCCATGTGAGTCAAGGCTATTCAATATTGTCTATGTTCAAAGAAAACGGACAAAGAAAGTTATTGCAATCTGAAGACCTTTACCGGAAGGTTGCTTGTCTAACCTCTGAACGAGGGCATGCCCTTTTTCCTCTCCTCCATGGAATGGAGGTCAGGAAATGAACACAAATAACGTATGTAATATTTACTATTATTCAAAATGGTAGTGCACTGTTAACATCATGTAGAAAAGGAAATGTGTAGTTCTAAATTAAATCTAATTGTGTTTCAGGCAATGGTATACACACGGGCTGTTTGAGTGGAGAATGGGCAGCAGACGGAAGGAGTTTTGCCATTGAACTGGATCGACACCGAGACCAAAGTGGTGCGATGGCCTCTAAAAAAAACGTGTCTGTGGCACATAAGCGCCTTTTACAACCACAGGAGGACTGGTTGAGCTTTGAATTTGTTAAAGTCAAAGTGACATCAGGTGAAAAAAAATATTTTGAATGTTATTTCTGGCATGTTTTTACAATTTATTTTTCAGTTAAAATACTATAATGCCATAATACGTATTACTATCGCTAGTAGTGTTTATTTTCTTTCTTGATTTTTAGTAAGCCGACAGGAGTGTGAAAAATATAATTACACCTCAGCTCAAACCAAAGAGGAGGACACAGTCAGTCAAAAGAGAATGAAGAAAAGAAGGAAATTTGAAGATTATGTTCAAGGTCATTTATTTGGTCCCATTTAAGGACATGCATTAAACAATGAGCGTATAATGTAAACAATCACATAACATAAGTGACAAATATAATATTGGCAGGGTCAGATTTGTCTGCTGAAGAGGATGAGTCCTTGCCAGACAAGAAAAAGGGTGAGTACAGTTTAAGTTGGCTGTGTAAACTGTGTATTAGTATTCATCGTTATCTTACTGTGATTAATTTCATTGTGCATGTTCTTGTCAAGAGGATACAGTGTTGCTTCTGGTTCCTCCGCCAAAGATTAAGCTCTCACATAGGGGTGAGTAAAATGGCTGGGCTGGTCCAGTGGTATAATTCAGTCATCAAACTTCAGGGAATGGTTGGCAATATGAGTTTTTCTGTCACTTAAGTTGCTGTAATGCTTCTGGTTTTGGAATTTCTTTTAACAACCACAGGACAAAATGCAATGCTGCTCCAGTTACCTGCACCCCCAGAACTGCCTAACACCACCATTAGACAACCAGAGAGTCCTGCACCTTCAGACTGTAATTTCATGTTTTTATTTATTCTACTTTACTTGCTCACAATGCAAATGGAATATAAAGTGTTTTTAAGTCTGGGCTCAAAACAAAGTCTTTCAACCTTCCTGTTCCTTTTTCAGTTTCTGGATGTTCTCGTCCAATGCTTCACCGTTCACCCACAAGGTCTGAATCATCAGAAGCATTTAGTCCAAAGTCAGCCAGTAAGTCCAGAGTCAGTCAATTTAACCCTCTACATACACCTTGGCAATAGAATTGCCATTGGCTAGTAAATTTTGTCCATGATCAGTTGCATTCTTCATAGTTGTCAATTCTCCTACCTCAATGATCTTCAACGCTTTTTTTTTTTTCAGGACCTAGGCGTTCTCTTACACCTCAGCGTAGAGTTCGAAGGCCATCACAGTCTGGGAGCAGAAAAGGTCGGGCATCCTCATCCAGTGAGTCCATGATCAGTTGCATTCTTCATAGTTTTTAAAGACAGCTCCTCCTGCAATAATGTCAATACGTGAGGTAGTAGAATTAACAACTATTTCAATGAGCTTCAACGCTGTTTTTTGTTGTTGTTGTTTTTCTTCAGGATCGAGAGGTTCTCACACACCTCAGCGTGGAGTTCGAAGGCCATCACAGTCCGGGAGCAGAAAAGGTCGGGCATCCTCATCCAGTGAGTCCATGATCAGTTGCATTCTTCATAGTTGTCGATTCTCATACCTCAATTATTGACATTATTGCAGGATCAGCTGTCTTTAAAAACGATTTCAATGAGCATCAACGTTTTTTTTTTCTTTTTTTCTTCAGGATCTAGGCGTTCTCTTACACCTCAGCGTAGAGTTGGAAGGCCATCACAGTCCGGGAGCAGAAAAGGTCGGGCATCCTCATCCAGTGAGTCCATGATCAGTTGCATTCTTCGTAGTTGTCAATTCTCCTACCTCAATTATTGACATTATTGCAGGAGCAGCTGTCTTTAAAAACGATTTCAATGAGCTTCAAGGTTTTTTTTTTTTTGTTTTTTTCAGGATCTAGGCGTTCTCGCACACCTCAGCGTGGAGTAAGGCCATCACAGTCCGAGAGGGGCTTATTCCCCATGTCTCAAGCTAGTACGTCCATGGTCAATATTTATTATTGTATCATTCTTTAATAATCATAAAGTAAGATTTATAAAATACTTGACAAAAATAAATTCATGTATTTTCTTCCACAGAATACCAGAAGTCAGTGCTTGGAAAGCTAGTTGAAATTCTAGATGAGATAAAAAGAGTCGGGAGGCACTATGAGCCCCTGAATTCTGCTGTCCATGTTGCTAGGCTAGAAACCTTAGAAGAGTTTGCTCAAGAAGAGGCACATCTCAAGGACCGCAACCTCTGGGAACAAAGGGTAAGATTTATACAGAATTGGACTAAACTATGTCAATTAGACTAGACCCCCAAGTCTCCAAAAAGTCTAAATGATCTATATTGTACAAAAAAAATATTTTCTAGTGCATCTGTTAACATGCACAGCTTTATAGAATGTGTAATTGAGGGACGCACAGTGCTCGAATTTTTTGAAGGCGTATTTTCATGCCTTTGTATTAGAGGTGTACTACTGTCCCATAATATTTTGCATGGACTCAACATGTATAGATGAGTCAACATGACCAGTTCCCATTTAAGCTCAATCTGGCAACAATCAGTATATTACACCATGGGTTTGTTCATAATGTATCGAGTGGCTTTTCATGTGTTATGTACAGGTGTCCCAGCTCTCAAAGGTGGGAGGGAGGAACGATAAAGACTGCGTCCATAAAGTGATGGACAGGTATTAAACAACTGTCACATGCTCAGAATATAGAATGTAATTATGCAGTTACATTTTTACTCATTGCCTGCTGTGTTTGCCCTCCTCTTAGCACATAGAAAATAAAAAATGCGGAAAGAGATGATTCATTAGGAATAATGCAAGCGTAAAGGAATAGGTGTAGAATGTAGGTGTGGACCTCACCCTATGATTTTGTGCATGTATTCTCAGGCTTTTCACCAACAGCCTAATGGCGTCTTTCAACATGAAGGGGCGGGGTAGCAGTGAGAAAAAAAGCCTTCCAGGATACCATTTTTTACTCTGTGGTAAAAGGTAACTGCATTATATATATATATATATATATATATATATATATATATATATATATATATATATATATATATATATATCTTAACAATTGTATTTCTTTTGGGAAGTTATGCAAATCCATACAATTGTTAATTGATTAAATGTAATGTGTAGTGGGAGCCTTAATGATGTAAGACGTGGTTTATTCATGCACCATCTAATATATTTTCTTTTGCAGCTGCAGTAATGAAGTGGAGTAAAACTGCCACAGAAGTTAAAATCAGGGCTGCTATGGCTGAGACACTTAAACATGCTCCCGGGAGAGCTGGAGGTGGAGGTCGCAAAGTGTGACCATTGTAGTGTAAATTTTCTGAGTTGTTTTGTGTTGATTGGAATATGTGCTTTTGGAATGTGAAATCTGTTTTATTGCACTATTTTATTTAAAATAAGCTGTTTAAGTATAATAAATCTATTCTCTCTTTAAAGCTATGTTTCATTGCACTATATTTTATTTAAAATGTGCTGTTTAAGTATAGTAAATCTATTCTCTCTTTAAAGCTTTGTTTCATTGCACTATATTTTATTTAAAAATGTGCTGTTTAAGTATAATAAAGCTATTCTCTCTTTAAAGCTTTGTTTCATTGATATGTTAATCTAAAATGTTATTTGGCATGTTAATGTATTGGGACTTGAGAATTGACAAGTGTCAATAGGCATCGAGTAAACGTTGAAGAATGACCTGTTTTCAACGTTGAAAAGTCGACAAATTTGACGTCTTTTCAATTTTCATTTTCAACCTTCAGTTGACCGTAATTAGACGTTGAAGTTTGACCTGTTTTCAACGTTGAAAAGTCGGACAAATTTGACGTCTTTTCAATTTTCATTTTCAACCTTCAGTGGACCGTAATTAGACGTTGAATATTTACGTCTATTCAACGTCTAATAGACGACTTTTTGCTAGCTGGGACTTTACTTGGCAAAATGTGTTAATTGGGAACACACGGCACAGCATCATCACACAGAGATGAAACTACAGCAGTGCATATTAGAGAAGTTAATCTGTGAATAAATTCAATACAAATAACCATATTTTTACTTAGTTTTTTCCGATTGCTAAACAACAGTGAGCACAACTGGAGCTACATGTGCAAAACTCTAACTACAGTCTGCACTACCAACAGTCACCTGAGCTAAACAGTTCACATCACCTGCAAAACTCATTCCAAGCAACACAACTCTTAACACATGGCTCAAAACAGGCTGAGTGCAGCCAAACACTATGCACAACCCTCACTGAGATAACACACAATGTCACTCAGAACACACTGAGAGTAAAAACACTAGCATCAAACACCAATACAGAAAATACAAACTTTCCATCTTTACAGTTTGAACAATTTCAGTGACTTCATACAAAGTAATATTTTATTCAAAGAAAAGAGTGACATTCTTTCACATGATTTATTTAAATTTTTAGAACATAACAATTCTTTAAGGTGTTGTATTACATATTTATTAAATGTTTAATTTAGTTTTTCCACTGCAATAGTATATAAACTGATAAAGTTTATAGACTGATTTATCCAGCAAGAGTCTCCTTTCCTGCCAGACCTGTTTGCTCTATTGTGTTTTAAATAAGTCAGATCACTTGATTCTCACCTTTCGGAGCCCAGACGTTGAATCGTTAGGTTGATTGACTTTCACCTTTTGTCTTCAATGGCTTTGGGATGGCTCTTGGAATTGGAGTTCCTGGCCAATATCAGCATGTGAATAGTTATGCTGATTCAATGGGACTCAGAGTAGGGTGTGTTCCCACTTCATCTGCATGCTTTATTCAGAGTTCCCGCTTCTATGTAATCCCTCCCCCTTGGAATGTATATAACTACAATGAATACTGTATTAGAGTTAGATCATGTTGGAAGTACTGCAGCCACGTACAGCGGAGTTCTCAATAAAGAATAACTTCCGTTGAACGCGATCCCAACTGTCTCCTGGTCTCTGCTTCGATGAAAGAAAACTTTACAACAAATGGTGCCGTGACCCGGATGGAGACAAAGGAAACTCAAAGAATTTTAAGCTCTAAGAACTGAATCTTGAAACTTCAAGCTCAACAAAAGATCTTACAAAGATTGCCAGACTGAATCTTTCCAGCTTCCTCCAGATTGAAAACTTCAAGCTCCAAAAAGATCTCAAAGCCTGACTGAGTTCCAGAATCTTCCTGTACAACCAAGGGTTGGTGAGTTTCACTCCATTCAAAGAACCGCTACAGACCAGTATATGTGTTTTTTTCCTCTGCACCGTTCAGAGAAGAGTTAACAGACAGCTGCAGGGTTTTGTTAACTAAGTTATCCTCTAAAAAGTTTTGTTTAGAGATGAAAGATACCCTCTGCCCGTCAGGGAAGATTAACATTACAGGTTAATATTGTGTACCCTTTGCTTTAGGCAGAGAAGAATTAGCTTTACGTGCTAGTTATTTTCGGTTGATCCTCTGTTTTTGTAGGCAGGGAAGATTTTAGCATATGTGCTAATATTTTGTTTTATCCTTTGCTTCAGGCAGAGAAGAATTAGCTTTACGTGCTAGTTATTTCGGTTGATCCTCTGTTTTTGTAGGCAGGGAAGATTTTAGCGTAAATTGCTAATATTTTGGTTTATCCTCTGTTTTTTTGTAGGCAGGGAGGTTAAGTGTGAAGTGTTGGTCATTTGGAAAGTTAACAATAGCTGATGTGTTAACAAGTGTACCCTAGAGAAGTTTTAGTTTTTTTTAATTTGTGTGGTAACAAAGAAAACTCACAGAAATGTTTAGAAAAAATGCCAGACTGATCCCCACAATGGAAAAAGGTGGCTTTGCGACTCCATCGTGGTCAGAAAGTGAATTCAAAAATATGTTAAGAGAACAAATGGACCCTAATAGTCACTGAAAAAGTTAGACAGGAACTAACTCAGAAATATGAAATTCACCCAGACAAAACTTGGTCAGTAGATGAGTGTAAAAAGGTGCTTGGAGCAAGCATCCGCAAAAACCATATGAAAGCCATTATTTGTTGCCACCGAGAATATGTTTTAGCAAAAGCTACAGAACAGTCTAAGCGCAACTCAGAGCTAGAGAAACAGGTAAATGAGCTACGTGCTAGAATATCTTCGTTGACTAAGAAATTGAGCCGCAACAAAGCTATAAAAAAACTGATGTAGAAGTTAGTCAGCCAGATAACATTTACCCTGACTTACAAGCTTTTTTTGAAACAGATGTAGCCATCCAATCAGTAACTGATAAGCCAGTAGATTCAGTGAAGGTGTGTGGCGCTAGGAGAAGGTCTCAGGGAATTGAGGGAACTGAAAGTGTTCCTCTCAACTCTTCTGTTGTCCAAGTACAAACTGTTGCCAAAGCGCTAGGACCCAAAGATATCGAGAGACTATCCCAGAGCTTACCCTCAGCACGCACAGAATTTTCTGAATTTAGAAGAGCATTGATAAGTAAAATGCGTCTTTATGACATGTCGTTGCCAGAAGTTACACAGCTGATGTCACAAATTCTAACTGAATCTGAATTCAACAGTTTTGAGTCTGCTGTTACTTCCGAACTGCAACATGCCAGTAAAGGTGATTTGAGAAAAGGTGTTTTGAAAATCCTAAAGAATCTCTTAGGACCCAAAATAGACTGGTCGAAAGTTACTAGATGTGTACAAAAGATAGGAGAGACTATAAGTGAATACACTGAAAGATTTTCTCAGGCAGCTGCAACGTACAGTGGAATAGTGGAGGATTCTGAAAGTGTACTAGATGATAGAGGAGCTCTAAGCCGAATTTGGGCAGATGGTCTTATAGCTGAATACAGATCAGCCTTGCCATTCCTACATGTTACGTGGGCTAACGGAACTCTCAGAAGTAACATAGACAGGTTAGCTACATGGGAAAGAGATGCTGATGTTAAAACCCAAGTGAGAATAGCAGCAGCTACGTTTAACCCAATGAAACAAGACAATAGATGGACTAAAAAAGAAAGTACATGCCACTACTGTGGAAAATTAGGGCATTGGGAGAAAGAATGTAGGAAGAAGTTGCAAGATAATAAAAGAAATAGTATGCATAATTCTGCTCCTTCTCAACCTGTCTACAACCCTGATGTAGTTCAGCAAATGTCCACTGAAACTTTAGGACAGCTCGCGCAGGCTCTTCTAAGAGCACAAAAAGAACAGGAAAAAAACTAATTGTTGGGGCTGTGAGTAGCTACCTTTCCCCTGTAATCCATCATAATGACAAAATAATTTTTGTGAAAGGTAGCATAAAAGAAAAAGAGATTGACTTTTTGCTTGATACAGGTGCAGAGATTACGATAATTCCTACAAAATTGGCTAAAGGTTTAGACATCCCGTACAAGAAAACCAAACTTTCTTTAATTGGCGTAATAGGTGAAGATTCTGTTTTGTATGAAACCCCGCCCATAGAGGTACAATTTGGCCCGAAAACTCTGACTACAAAATTGCTATGTGCTCCATTGAATACAGGTGCAATTTTAGGCATGGATCTTCTGAGACAAGTACATCTAACTTTAGACATGTCCTCAGAATCTGCTAGCATAAAAATTTCCTCAGCACACGTTTCTACCAATAATGCAATCCCTCCAGAGTATGCTTTCTTACTGAATCATCCAATTTGGGCTAATGACAAGGATGATTGTGGTTTATTGACAGGTGTAGAACCAGTCAAATTGACAGGAACTCCACCCCCGGTTACCAAACAGTATCCGATCAGTAAGGAAGCCATACAGGGAATCAAACCTATTGTAGAAAAGCTGCTGACGCAAGGAGTGCTAGTTAAAACCAACAGTCCCTGTAACTCACCCATATGGCCCATCAAGAAATCCAATGGGACATGGAGACTCACCATAGACTACAGAGTAGCCAATAAAAACATTGATAAAATCACCCCGCTAGTGGCAGATCCATCTACAATTTGTAATGGCTTACCATTAGATTGTAAGATTTTTTCAGTAATTGATATGTCTAATGGATTCTTTTCTCCCCCTTTCACAGTTGACCATGAACAATATCAGTGGACCCGACTGGCCCAGGGATTTCAAAACTCCCCGACCATATACCATCAGGCTGTCAGATGTGATTTGTGTGACCCAGAATGTCCAGTAAAACAGTCCACTATGATCCAATATGTCGATGATATTTTGATTGCCTCAACAGACCACGAGGTACATCAAACTGAATTGGCATCATTGTTGGACTATTTGCATAAAAAAGGACACAAATGCAGCTTTCACAAAGCTCAAATTGCTAAAAAGCAAGTCACATTTCTGGGTCAAACAATTGGTGCAGGAAATAGATCTATTACACAGGATCGAACGGCTTCAGTCAAAGCCATACCTCCGCCTACTACCATTAAAACACTACGCTCATTTTTAGGAACAGCAGGTTACTGTAGACCGTGGATTAAAGAATATGCCTCGATTGCTCAGCCTCTCTATGACTTGTTGAAAGGCCATTGTAAAGATTCAGATATTATTTGTATGGAAGAACTTCACCTCAAAGCATTCAATGATTTGAAAAGAGCACTATGTCAAGCACCAGCATTAGGAATTGCTCAATCTGATAGACCCTTTGTGCTTTATGTCCATGAACACTTGGGCTTTATGACTGCATGTCTAATGCAAGATCATGGGGGCAGTTTACGTCCAATTCATTACTATTCTGGTAAACTTGACATAGTAGCTCAAGGTATGGGACCATGCCTCAGAGCAGTACAGGCAGTTCATCTAGCACTTCAGGCTTCATCAGCAATGGTGTTAGGTCAGACGGTAAATGTAAAATGCCCTCACGCAGTGTCCGCACTTATGAATCAAGCAAAAGTCCCTTCTGTCACTTCCTCTCGTTGGGGAAATTGGTTAACTACTCTCACAGCCCCGAACATTGTTTTACAGCGTGCACCGGTCACGAACCCCTCATCATGTATGATGTCTGCAATGACTGAAGTTGTGTTACAGGATGAAGGCGAAATGACTCATGATTGTGTTACGCTTACATACGCAGCGACAAGTGAAATAGCAGAAACTCCCATAGAAAATGCAGAATTTGAGTTGTTTGTTGATGGTTCAGCTCAAGTAATTGAAGGGAACAGACGAGCAGGTTATGCAGTAACGTCCACCACTGAGGTGGTAGCTTCAGGTCGTCTTCCAGATCATTTTTCAGCTCAGGCTGCAGAACTGGTAGCTTTAACTAGAGCATGCACACTAGCTTCAGGATCAGTTGCAAATATCTACACAGATTCCAGGTATGCTTTTGGGGTTATTCATGATTTTGGTGTCATTTGGCAAAGCAGACAGTTTCTAACTTCTGCTGGATCCCCCATTAAGCATGCTGAATTAGTGAAAGATCTTATGTTTGCCATGAAACTTCCAAAGAAATTAGCGGTGATCAAAGTGAAAGCACATCTCACAACTAACACTACAGAAGCTAAAGGTAATGCTCTTGCAGATGTAGCAGCTAAACAGGCTTGTTTCTATGTAACTGTACAAGTGTGTTCAGGTAGTACAGCACAGAAGACAATTCTGCCTCCTGAATCTATCATTGATTTGTACAAAGATGTTCCTCTATATGAAGCATTGACATGGTTAGACAAAGGAGCCTCCGTTTATTCATCTGGCTGCTGGACCAAAGGGGGGAAGTATGTTGCTCCCGAATCACTGCTGCCATATTTGGCTCAACAAATACACAATTTGGGTCACAGTGGTCCAGCAACGATGAATCACAGGTTCTCAAATCAATGGTGGAATCCAAAATTCAGAAATGTAGCCACAGAAACAGCCAAAAGGTGTGTTACATGTCAGAAAAATAATGATGTACCAGCAGCCATTACACCAGCAGCACATACCCCAGCTCCACCAGGACCATTTCGTCATTTGCAAGTTGATTACATATCGTTGCCTCGTTGTAAGGGAAAAACTGACGTTTTGGTAGTAATAGACAAGTTCTCAAGATGGATAGAAACTTATCCAACAGGGCGTGCTACAGCTGCACATACTGCTAAATGTCTTGTCACTGATTTCATTCCCAGATGGGGATTACCAGATTGCATTGACTCAGATCAAGGTACACACTTCACAGGACAGGTTGTCAAGGAGGTGTCTAGAATGTTGAAGGTTAAGTGGAATCTGCACTGCCCCTACAGGCCACAAGCATCAGGGCAGGTTGAAAGGGCAAACAGAACAATCAAAACCAGGCTAAGCAAAATGCATCAGGAAGGAGTGTCATGGGTGGAAGCATTGCCAGCTGTACTGTGTAGTATGAGAGCGTCACCTAACAGATCAGTAGGACTGAGCCCTCATGAGATTATTACAGGACGCCCAATGCAGATGCCAGATGTGATTGACCTTAGAAATGCTGATGTTCACATTGCCTCAGATGCCCTGATCTCTTACTGTGAACACCTTACAAAGGCAGTACAGAGTGCCAGAGAGAGAGTTGAGTCATGTTGGCAGACTCCACCAGAGGGTGGACACACAATCGTCCCAGGTCAATAGGTCATGATAAAATCATTCGGACACAAGCCGTTAGAACCTAAGTGGCATGGACCACATCAAGTAATGTTGATTACAGCAGCTGCAGTGTTGTGCCAGGGAAAGAAAACATGGACTCATGTGTCACATTGCAAAGTGGTTCCTCCCCCTACAGGGATAGGATAGGACACATGGACCAGTGAGGAACGCAAGGAAGAACTGGAAGCAACAGGCTTTCGGGGGCCAACCCTGCGGTGAAGATTCCCTTATAGGCCCTTCCCAACCATAGTCCATCCTCACCTCACTGTTCCTTTTTAGGTGTCTCATAAATTAAGAAATAGGGAAAGAAGGAACCACAATTAGCAGACTCAGATTGAATAGAGGATACAACCCTAATGTTTGTAGTCTTTACAATGAATACTGGTCTGTTGCAGTTGTTCTTTGTTTGTTTGTTTTTAACCATATGCACTGACCTACACACTTGCATATACCCAACCTCCAGAAAACAACTAGACCAACTGCAGAGACTACAACCAACACAGAAGAAAAAAAAAATACACAACGCAGAAACTCATCTACGGGAACTTCAGTCATCCAGCAACATGATCAAGATTGCCTTAATACTAACCATCATGGACATAGCGCAAAGTGTAGACCCCAGAAACAACATATTCTTAGAGCTGATGAATATGTCAAGAAATGCCTTGTTTGCTGGAAAGAACGTTTGCATGCCACATGCACCTTCAGTAGGAGCCGGAATCCCATGGGTTGCACACCCTCTCTCCAAATGTGACACGTGTACCTTATTCGATCGTCATACCAGTGGATTATACAAAAAGGATACATGTCACAACGTAACCATTCCTCCAGCTTCTCAGTGTTGCATTCCTGGACTACCATCCTGCAACCTAACTTCAGCTACTCCCATCATGACAGATCTACTCCTGCCAATGATGTTCCACTGGTGCATAGAAAATTATGCTCCAGCATCGACTCCACTGGGTGAAATTCCTCGTGAACGTTGCAGTTTTGTGATTGAAAGAGGAACAGATGATTCCCATGTGTACGTCACTACTACAGAAATGAATCAGGAAAATGATTTAAACGAGTGTCTCTCCAGGAATCCATCCCTACCGAAACTTTTTGCAATAAATCAGTGGTGTATGATTCCTCCACCAACTAGCACTTTTTGGTTATGTGGAACTTCTGTCTACAGCATCCTACCCAGCCAATTCAACGGCAGGTGCACCTTGGTTTATGTTCTGCCAGCTATCAGAGAAAACACACACTCCACTCCAAGCTCTCCACAGTTACATGATTCAGCTCCTTCTACCAACAAAGATGGCTGCATTCCAGGACTCACTTGTGTTCAAACGTGGTGGTCAAGAACTCTTGGACCCTTAATCCCATCGTAAGGTGTTATGCAGGCTCTCGATCAAGTCAGAAGCCTGTCGGATTCTGTACAGAAATTGGCCAATGATACGGCTTTGGCCCTGGGCAACATCACGAACACTCTCGCTTCGCACAAGATAATGATCTTACAGAACAGAGTAGCCTTGGATTACATTCTTGCAACACAAGGGGGAGCCTGCACCATTATCGGCCCTGAATGCTGCACTGGGTTAATGGATCCAACAGAGAACTTGAACAAAATCCAACAAGACATTCTTGATCTTTCAACAAAATTACACCAGATGACTGAAGACAATTCTTCATGGTTCGGAAACTTGATTGGTAAACCCTGGCTGTGGATTAAAGAAATAGCAATTCTGCTGTTGTTTCTGCTACTGGCGTTCTACGTATGCGTCCACAGTATCAAGTGTTTCATTCAACAAATGACGAGAACATGACTGGTCCAACCATCAAAGAATATTACCCGTAAGAACTTCACGGACCCTAATTGCATGTTTGTTTCTGTGTCAAAATGCAATAGTGTCAACATGCAATTACAGATGAACAACACAGAACATGCTATGTGCCTGTAACGATCAAGTTACAAGAATTAACTTTTAAGTGTTTAAATTTGTATTTTTGTGAGAGTTATTAGAACTCTCAAAGGGGGAAGTGTTGTATTACATAATTGTTAAATGTTTAATTTAGTTTTTCCACTGCAATAGTATATAAACTGATAAAGTTTATAGACTGATTTATCCAGCAAGAATCTCCTTTCCTGCCAGACCTGTTTGCTCTATTGTGTTTTAAATAAGTCAGATCACTTGATTCTCACCTTTCGGAGCCCAGACTTTGAATCGTTAGGTTGATTGACTTTCACCTTTTGTCTTCAATGGCTTTGGGATGGCTCTTGGAATTGGAGTTCCTGGCCAATATCAGCATGTGAATAGTTATGCTGATTCAATGGGACTCAGAGTAGGGTGTGTTCCCACTTCATTTGCATGCTTTATTCAGAGTTCCCGCCTCTATGTAATCCCTCCCCCTTGGAATGTATATAGCTACAATGTATAATGTTTTAGTTAGATTTGGTGACTGCAGCTACCGACAGCTCGTGTTCCCAATAAAGAATCCTGCTGAAGAAACAACCAAGTCTCCTGGTCTTTCGATTCTAAGCTCACAACAAAGGTAAATGAAAATTAGCAGTTTGCTTCAATAGTCTGTAGTAATTTATTTATGGAATTACAGTAATGAGAAAAAAAAGGTAGAAACTAAAAGTACATACTGTAATTCGAACAAATAATCAAATAAACAAGACACCTGCTTAGTCTTTCAGCTGAAATTGCAATCAGCAGTGTTTGAAAGGCACAAGGCTGAAATCTATTCTGTTTTGAATGTGTGGTTCACAGTTTTGACAGCAATGTGTTAGCATTTGAACAAAGTGCTGCAAATCCACAGTGTTGTGCAGGTTGTGGTTAAAGTCATGGGATAAGTGTGTAGAGTTTTGAAAACTGTGTTCAAACAATGAAAAACGAACTAGAGTTTGGTCCACATGAACTGCTGCTGTGCAGACTTAGAGTTTTGCACATGTGACTCCAGTTGTGCCCACTGTCGTTTAGCAATCGAAAAAAAAACTGTAATATACATGTGTATAAGACATCCAAGTGCATTTATGTAAGAATTAAGTTATTATTATTTTACTAAATATAAATGGTCATATTTAAAGTGCTAAACTTTGTGATAAATGTCTGTTGTGATGTTTAATATGTCAATTAAATGTAACATGTATATTTTATCTGATTAAATACACATCTAATAACTAAATTATTGTGTACATTTCTTACATATATTGTCCCTTGCTCAAGGAATAGGGATCAGCAAATGCTGCTTAGGGACTCATCTCAGTTGATGGAGTTCTCTCCTAAAAGAGAGGGGGTCGCCAGGACCAGAATTGAGAACCACAGGTCTAATAGATGGTTTTAACTGATCTTTGTCAGGATTCCATCTT